>NC_090821.1:47088731-47424981 GCF_000390325.3 Nicotiana tomentosiformis
TAGTGTTGTTGTTGAAATAATGCAACAACATTAGGATCTTGAACCAAAATCTGTCGATGAATGTAGACAGAGAAATGATTGGCCAAAATAAAAAAATAATATCCAGAAAGAATTAACTTCACTTGAAAAACGTGAAGTCTTCGGACCTATAGTTCGAACACCTGAGGGTATAAATCAGTAGGGTACAAATGGATTTTTGTACGAAAATGAAGTGATAAAAATGAAGTTGTTAGATATAAAACGCGACTTGTGGCACATGAATTTTCGCAAAAACCTGGCATTGATTATATGGAGACATATTCTCCTATGGTAGATGGTATCATATTCAGATATCTTATAAATCTGGCACTGCATGAAAAACTTGATATGCGTCTAATGGATGTTGTCACAGCCTATTTGTATGGCTCATTAGACAATGTAATATTTATGAAAATAGATAAAGGATTTAAAGTGCCCATAACATATAAAAGCTTTCGAGAAACTTGTTCAATAAAGTTTCATAAATTCTTATACAGATTGAAACAATCGGGGCGCATATGGTATATTCGCCTAAGTGAGTATCTGTTGAAAGAAGGGTACAAAAATGATTCAATTTGTCCTTGTGTCTTTATAAAAAGGTGTGGATCTGAATTTGTCATAATCGTTGTGTATGTTGATGATTTAAATATCATTGAAACTCCTGGGGAGCTTCAAATGCAGTAGATTATTTGAAGAAAGAATTTGAAATGAGAGATCTTGGAAAGACGAGATTTTGTCTTAGTCTGCAAATTGAGTATATAAAAGATGGAATAGTTGTCCATCAATCAACATACAGCGAAAAGATCGTAAAGCGATTCTATATGAATAAAGCACCTCCATTGAGTAGCCTGATGGTTGTACGATCACTTGATATAAATAAAGTTCCATTCCGACCTCATAAAAACGATGAAGAGTTTCTTGGTGCCGAAATACCATATCTTAGTGCAACTCGGGCATTAATGTATCTTGCTAACAATTCTCGACCAGATATAGCTTTATCAGTAAACTTGTTAGCAAGATTTAGTTTTTCCCCAACACAAAGACATTGGAATGGTATTACGCATATATTCAGATATTTGCGAGGGACCATTGCTATGGGTTTATTCTATTCAAATGAATCCAAGTCAGCATTAGTTGGTTATTGGGATGCAAGGTATTTATTTGATCTACATAAAACTCGATCTCAGACATGCTACTTATTTATATGTGGAGGTACAACCATATCATGGCGTTCAACGAAACAGACTATGGTTTCTACTTCTTCAAATCATGAAGAGATAATAGACATTCATGAAGCAAGTCGAGAGTGCATTTGATTGAGATCAATAACTCAACACATTCAGGAAATATGTGGTCTTTCTTTGAAAGAAAATATCCTAACAACATTGTATGAAAACAATGTTGTATGTATAGCTCAACTGAAAGAAGGATACATTAAAAGAGATAGAACAAAACATATTTTACCATATTCTTCTTTACTCATGATCTACAAAAGAATGGTAAAATTTAGTTCAACACTTAAGCTGCAATTATATAAAATTAGAACCCGTAATGATTTCTCCTTCTCAACTACCAAGGTCTCGCACCGTTAACCTGCCAGACTTCTCGAAGTCTTTTATTAAGCCTTTCATGAACATTCTGAATCTCCAGCCAAAATCATACACACGACCTCCTACTGGGTAGCAAGTAATATTTCTCGCAAAAGCTTCATCAACATCATGCCACCGCTAGCTGCACACAGGAGATAAACACATATGGAATTCCTTACCTACATCTTCCAATGACACTGCACTGAGTGCAAAGACCACTAAATCCGTAAGTTCTCCTGATTTCATGCTCGCCCACCATCTGTATAAGTCTGCACTTTCCCTATTGACATCAACTGTACGTCAACAATACCTTCCGAACTCAAGTCATATTGCACCTGACATGATAATCAGATATTCACGCCTCTATTCATTTCAAACACACTCCTTTCTGCCATATTCAATTTTCCTTTGTACACTAACCATCACTCCAAATAGAGTCTACATGCCGATTCACGTACTAACACGATTCCAAACCATTCTACACTTTCTCAAGGCACACGACTACCCTACTTGTGAATTCATATGCTAATCTGCCACTCTTACTTCGGTTAAATCATCTCCTTTAAGAAACTTCTCAACCTCTACTTCTCCTACTTTACCTGCTAGTACTTCAACCACCGCGAAACACTTCCCGTCATATCTTCCCTCATACTTTGCTACCCAACTACTGCATCAAATCGAAATGTATCTCTGTCGCACCTGAACCAATAAAATGTTACCGACTCTAACTCTCTTCGAAGATCATCTTTCTCGATCCATCAACATTAAAAATACCCATTCGCAACCACAATTACTACACAATCACTTACTCTTCTTGAGTCCAAGCTCATTGACAAGACATGAGAATTTAATTTGCCCCAAAATTTAACAACGTGAAAGATCCTTCAAAACATTTACACTCGAGACCGTACGACACATCAAAATAAAAATCAAGCGCCCAATGGCCTTCCTTTACATTTCAAGGAAACACTTCTCGTCACATTCAAATCGTCTTAACACATCCCGCAGTTACATCATACTCATCACAAAGCCATTCCACCGCTCATCAAGCCACAAATTCCACTCGTAGGGGCATTATCGGACATATAAGTCCAAATGTATAGGTTACAACTGAAGCTACCAAGCCAAAACTACGGTTTAAACATTGCCTCAAGTCCTCCAGACTAGCCCATCACCAAAACATATAATACACATCTCGAACCTCGTTCATAGAATCACAAGCCGTCGATGCACAACTGACACCGAGTGCTCATGTGCACATACGAATGCGTGGAAGGAATTCAAGGAGTTATGTTCCAAGCTGAATCAATTATGCACGATAGAATACAAGAAAGTAAAATTTTGTTTTTCCTAAGGGTTCTGCAGCCTCTCGAAGATAAGTACAGACGTCTTCGTACCGATCTGCAAGACTCTACTAAACCCGCTCATGACTCGTGAGACCTATGTAACCTAGGCTTTGATACCAATCTGTCACGACCCAAAACCTAACCTGTCGTGATGGCGCCTATCGTGGAACTAGGCACGCCGACTCATTTCAAAACAAACCGATATTTTTATTTCAAGGATAATTCCAAGGCTATTTAGCTTAAAAATCTTTGTAAAGGAGTTCAAATCAAAATAAAAATGCGGAAAAGAGAAACCCGACATCGGGGTATCACTAGTCATGAGCATCTACTACAATCTGTCTAATAATATTAAGGCTAACTCAGCCTGGGAAATAGCTAAATACAACTAAAGAAAGATAAGAGGGAGAAGGGCAGGGGCTGCGATCGCCAGGCAGCTGCCTTGCTATCCCCGAGAAAATCTGCAACCAGAATAATCAACAACCGCTACTGTGTCCAGCTACACCTGGATATGCACACAAGGTACATGGAGTAACGTGAGTACGCCAACTCAGTAAGTAACAACAATAAATAAAGACTGAGCAGTAGTGACGAGCAATAAAGCATATCAAGTTCACATCACAAAAATTTAGTAAAGTACAGCATGCTTTAAAAATCAGTGTTTGAATCAAATCATCTCGTTTAAACTCGGTTTCAGTAAAAACCATTTAAAGATATTTTCAACAGTTTTTCAAATAAAGGCTCAATGCAAAGGTGGCAAAAATGATGAAATCATAAACAGCCCCTCGGGCAAAACTCACAGTCACTCGTGCCACTCGGGCATACCTCACAATCACTCTTGCCACTCGGGCATACCTCACAATCACTCTTGCCTACCAATCACTCAGCACTCGGCACTCGTACTCAGTAGGTACCTGCGCTCACTGGGGGTGTGTACAAACTCCAGAGGGGCTCCTTCAGCCCAAGCGCTATATCAAGCCAAATCATGGCATAAATCACCCAGGCCCTCGGCCTATATCAAACATATTGCGGCGTGCAGCCCGATCCCATATATATGCAATATTTTATGGCGTGCAGCCCAATCCCATAAATATCCTCACAAATCAGGACCTCGGCCTCACTCAGTCATAAACCTCTCAAGCCACTCGGGCATTTCAGTAAAAACAGGGTGCTCAGCCCAAAGCAACATTTATATGCATCAAAATCGAGTAATAAAATTGAGTTATGCAGTAAACATGTATAACCATGACTGAGTATAGATTTTCAATCGAAAACAGTGAGAGGATAGTAAGAAAAGGCCCCTAAGGGTCCAAACAACACTGGCATAAGGCCCAAACATGGCATTCAGCCCAATTTACAGAAACTCTTTCTAAAACATATAAGTATCATATAGTTTCAACAAAGCATGCAACTTTACAGATGCTACGGGACGAACCAATTCACAATCCCCAACAGTGCACGCCCACACGCCCGTCACCTAGCATGTGCGTCACTAAAAATAGTAGAATGATACAAAATCCGGGGTTTCGTACCCTCAGGACTAGATTTACAATCGTTACTTACCTCAAATCGGGCAAATCTCTACCCCGCAATGCTCTTGTCTCTGGACTCGACCTCCAAATACTCCAAATCTATTTACAATCAGTACAATACCATCAATATACGCTAATGGAATGAATTCCACAAGAAAAACTATCAAATTAGACCAAAACCCAAAATTGGCTCCAACCCAGCCCCCGGGCCCACGTATCGAAATCCGACAAAATTTACAAAACTAGAAAGCTCATTCACTCACGAGTCTAACCATACCAAATTCATCAAAATCCGACATCGTTTGGTCTTTCAAATCCTTAAATTAAACTCTTAAAAATTCCAAGCCCTAACCCCTCATTTTCACTAATTACAATGATTAAACAATAGAAAATCACCATGTATACAAGTATTAGGGCTCAAGCAACTTACCTCACAAATAGCCCTTGAATCACCTTTCGAAAATTACTCCAAAAGCTCCAAAAACCGACTTGAAAATTGTGGAAATGAACCAAAATTCGCGAAGTGCTATCTATATATTCTGCTCAGATTTTCGCACCTGCGGCCTATTCCACGCGCCTGCGGGACCGCACATGCAGTCAAAAATTCCCGCACCTGCGAGAATCACTTAAACTCTCAGCATCCGCACCTGCGCCTAGGTCTCGCACCTGCGGGCTCGCAGGTGCGTCCAAATCCTTCGCGCCTGCGCTCCAGCCTTGGCCTCCCATTTTCCGCATCTACGCTTCAAATTCTCGCGCCTGCGGTAGCGCACGTGCGCATTTCCTTCTGCTTCTGCGAAGCCTGCCCAACGCCCTCTTTTCCGCATCTGCGGACTCCCCTTGCGCACCAGCGACCTCGCACCTGCGACTCCTCCTTCCGCAGGTGCGGAAATAGCAGTAGCAGCAGCTTCAGCTGCATTTTCCAACTTCGACAAATTCGTTAACCACCCGGAATCACCCCGAGGCCCTCGGGACCTCAACCAAAAATACCAACAAGTCATATATCAATATACAAACTTAGTCGAACCTTCGAATCACTCAAAACAGCATCAAATAACCAAATTACCCTTGAATTCAAGCCTAAGAACTTCTAAATTTCCAAATTCGGCAACCGATGCGAAACCAACAAAAACCACGACCGAATGACCTCAAATTTTGCACACACGTCACAAATGACGCTACGAACCCATTCCAACTTCCGGAATTTCATTCCGACCCCGATATCAAATTTTTCACTGCCGACCAAGAATCGCCAAATTTCGCCAATTCAAGCCTAATTCTACCACGGACCTCCAAATCACATTCCGGACGTACTACTATGTCCAAAATCACCTAACAAAGCTAACGGAACCATCAGAATTTAAATTCGAGATCGTTTACACATAGATCAACATCCGGTTTACTTTTCCAACTTAAGGTTCTAAATAAGAGACTAAGTGTCTCATTCCACTCCGAAACCACTTCGGGCCCGAACCAACTAACCCGGTATATCATAATATAGCTTAAGAGCATAAAGGAAACAGAAATGGAGAAAACTGGGCTATAACTCCCGAAACGACCGTTCGAGTCGTTACACATACTTTATGTTCATCTCTTACACTATTTTACTATAGTAGTCTTCACTTTTTTGCATATAAAAGACTGTGTAAATGTCAGTGGAAAGACACACAAAAAAAAAGTGAAATACTCCTTCTTTCTATCTTTGTTTCTTATTTATATTTTACTAAATTACTTTTATTTTATAACACAAATATAAAAGAAAGACAAAACAAAACAATAAAAAAAACACAAAATGGAACCAAAAACAAAGAACGAAAAGAAAGATAGGTAACTGAAAAAGAAAAGACAAAATGTAAAGGGAAACAAAAAGGGGGATAAAATTACACGACAGGGGATTCAAACCCATAGTCTAGACAATCAAGGGGACACACAACAACAAACGGACCAAAGTGGTGTCTTGGCATTGGTTCGCTCAGGTATATTTAAGAATTTTATCACAAGAATTATAGTGCTATACACAATCTAGGGACGGGAGCATTTACACCTCCATGTAAATCCGCCCGTCCGTAATATTATATTTGTTTGTCTTTGTTGTACGTGTAATCAAATCTCGTGAAAAGAAAAGGATTGCAATTAATTAATAACTAACTAGCTTAAAACTTGCTAATTCATGAAAAATCCTCACAATATAAATAATGTTAGGACATGCAGTGACGCAAAATACGCTATGGGTTCCATCACATTGCACCTGGAAGTGAGAGAGCATGAGCTGGGGTTCCCACATCATGGACGGATGTGAGAAAAGTATAATCAATCCCAACTTAAGACATAATTGTTATGAAGCAGCGGAATATACTATATTTGCGGCTATATAGTCTAAAGAGGCAAAATCAAATGGAAACAAAAAGAAATAGTTTTTCCATACGAGGCACCTATCACTTCATTGAAACAAGAAACACAGACTAGAAATATTAGGGGCTCGAGTCATTTGCTTGTCCTACTATGTACATGAAAGTGGTAGCAGATAGACTGACTACTTTCAAAACAGTTGCAAAGTTAATAGTAACACATTAGTGCTACTACTACTAGATTTCACTAAGTTTCATTTTTCGGTTAACTAAGCTCGAAATGCTCTGTGAAACTTCAGGTCCTGAAGAAGCAATCCCCTGCTCTGCAAACCCTTTTAGATTAGCTACTATCATGCTATCTAGAACAGAAATATCGGTACTTTTGCTCACCGCATCATCTTGATTAGTAGTCAGCTCGGAGTTAACTAAACTTCCATCAAAAGTTATCAAATCCTCCAAAATGTTAGCTACCACCGGTGATTTTGCTGATTCTTTGCTTTCAGAGTCATCAAAATTTAAGAGAGGAGCCAGTTGTCTACGAGAAGTCTGGCATACTACTACTTTAGGACTAAACATTAGGCGCAGATGGGAGAAAGTAAGCAACACGAGCTTCCTTAAAAGTAAATAGATCTTTGAGTCAACAACTACGCTTCTGATGCCGAAGCAGAACATCAGAACTTGTCTCTCCAGACTGATTAGGAAGTGCTTCCATGTCATGTTGCGCTGAAGACGACTGCTGTGTTCCTGTCTAGAAAGTTCCATTAGAGAATATGTGAGCATTTGTCACATCACTGGAACTCAAAAACCGACTACTATTGATACTTACATTTGGGATAACATAAGGACGAATGACCAACCCGAGAATCAAGCAGACCAAGCAGGGAAGCCCCACGGTTAAGAACCATGTAGAAACTGCTCTTAGAGCTGGAAAATGTTACAAATGTTAAAGTATCTTATTTCAGGTAAAAGGAAAAATTGGCATTCAAAATCACAATGTAGAAAGTGAGGAACATCTAAGAAATGACACTAACAAAAGGTTTATGGAACACTCATAGTCATGTTGTGCACTAACCAATCCACAAGCTTTTAGACTGCAGAAACTGATGAGCAATTCCAACCTCAAAATCACAATAAGGGGACAAACACAATTCAAAAATGAGCAATGTATGCTTAGTTGAATGTATTACCAGAATGAGAATTTCTTGAGCAATCCTCGGCCTTAAGCTGTATTTCGCGGACTAACTTAGTGCCACGGTCAGAGATCATTAAAGTGCATCTCTCAGGAACAAAAGAAAGTTCAAAATCATCTGAAAATGAGGCATTTAATCCAGGTCCATCAGCACGGCCTGGTATTAGTGAATAACCTCCTGCTATTGTAGTAACACCTGATATCATCATTGATTAAGGAGTTTCATTCAGAATCCAACATGATGATAATAATAAAACAAATATTACTGAAGCAGCTTAACTTATAGTTACCGTGTAATATCACCACCATTTGACAGTTACGCAAGTAAACAAGCAAAATAATACACAATTGATCACCTTCCCTGAGGAAAACTCTCTCTGTACTATAACTCCCCCTTAATAGAAAAAGATTGTTGAAGAAGAGAAACACCAGAGAGTCATAGTAAGAAGTTGCTAAATAGGACCCTTAAAGGCATGCTTATAAACCATAGTGTACAGCATATTTTCAACCAACATGAGAAGCATAAATTGGGGTTGATTACACATTACACCACTGGCAGCTAACATGGATTAAAATTATAGTCAACAACTAGTGGCTGCATGCCCAACTTCTTTGTCCAAACAGTTATATTTACCCAGCACCCAGTTGCTGTCCTGGGGGGCATCATCTCTTGTCGCTTGAAATCAGCAATTCCAAGTGTATGCCTAGAAAGCTGTGTTAGAGGGCGAATAGCCAGCTTTCCAAGTAGTCTTCGAACAAGAAAGTCTGCATTTCCTCTTACTCATCCATGAAGTTTGTTGTTTCCTTTCCGAAGCAGTACTATTCTTGACCTTCAACAAACATGAACCAACACCATCTGACAGCCACACCAATTTCTAAAGACATACAGAAAATGTTCTAATGTTGTTTTTATCAACCTCATCGTTTTTCATAAGCCTAGCATATGGGTTCCCCTCAAGTCTCTCCACCTTATCCTGTCACTTGCGAATAGCCTGCTTTCCAAGTAGTCTTCGAACAAGAAAGTCTGCATTTCCTCTTACTCATCCATGAAGTTTGCTGTTCCCTTTCCGAAGCAGTACTATTCTTGACCTTCAACAAACATGAACCAACACCATCTGACAGCCACACCAATTTCTAAAGACATACAGAAAATGTTCTAATGCTGTTTTTATCAACATCATCTTTTTTCATAAGCCTAGCATATGGGTTCCCCTCATGTCTCCCCACCTTATCCTGTCACTTGTTACCCAAAATACGAAGATCCTATTTAGTATGACAAAATGTTTCCTGGCAGAAATGTTGCCATTGATGAAATCATATGTTGGGTTGAAGAACTCATTGAAGATGTTATCGCCATGTAAAAAAACTTACACTGACCAGGAATGGATAGCTTAGTGGTAGAGACCTCCACATTCAACCATAAGGTCGAGGGTTTAGCGGCCATCAAGGAAGCAGAGGAAGAAAGAGTCCCAGCAATAGGCTCTCGGATATAGGGGCTTTAGTGGTGGAGTTTAACATATCCCCCAAGAAATAATCTTCAATCAAATGGGGAAAACAACTTAGAGCGTTAGGTCATTTTTCACTTGCCCCTCTAAGAGCCTATTTTGGATAGGTTTAAAAGCTGGTCAAACTTAGTGTTTGTAGCTTATTGGGGTGTTTGGCAACCTTATAGCCCATTTGGCTTAGCTGAATTAAAGTAGCTTTTAAGTATCAAGTACTGAAAACACTTTTTAAGTGATGGTATTGGTTCTGTAAACAAACAGTTGCATGTTGGGATAGTATTGGTTCTGTAAACAAACATATGTACTTATTTGCTTATGCATGTAATGACCATTCTAGGAGACAATTGATATCAAATTAGTTTACATAAAAAAGGTGCACCTAAAATATATTACTAAATTGATTTTTTTTGATAAGGTAAATTGTATTAATCAAAAGGGAGAAAAAACTCCCGCATACAAGAAGTATACAAAAAGTAGAGAATTTACATCAGAACATGATTCCCTACAAATGACGCCCAATCTTCTACACAAGTAAGGGCTACATGTGCGCACCAAAAAGCGATCAGAGATAAAAGACTATTCTTAAGATGTGAAAACGAAGACTCAATCCCCTCAAAACCTCTCCTATTTCTCTCTCCCCAGACTAACCACATGAGAGCTAACGGGGCGAACTTCCACGCCTTTTGCTTGCTTCTTCTACGGAAATCGGCCCAGCTATATAGCATTTCCTTTACAGTGTTTGGCATCACTCATTGAACACCAAAGAGATTCAGGATTGCCCTCCATAGACCCCAGGACACAGGGCAATGCAGCATAAGATGATCAACTTCTTCCCCTGAGCTTTTACACATGTAGCACCAACTAACATGTGTAATTCTTCTCTTTCGCAGATTTTCAGATGTCAAGATCACTCCCCTCGCTGCTAGCCACGCGAAGAAACACACCTTCGTAGGCGCCTTAGGAATCCAGATCGATGAGTATGGGAAAGTAGCCTCCTGTCTCACCAACATACTCTGGTAGAAGAACTTTACGGTGAACAAGCCATCATCACGCAACCCCTATCTCCAAGAATCATAAGATGGATGGGGCATATCTTGCCCGTATAGCAGTGCTAATAAATTTTGGAGCTCCGCAATCTCTCAATCTTGCATGTTCCTTCGAAAAGAGAGGTCCCATACTATCCCCCCTTCATGCTTCTTGCGTATTTGTTGGACCATCAATTCCTTCTGGTTTAAAGCTCTGTAGACGTGTGGGAAAGAGACCCTCAGAGTAGCCTCTCCACACCACTTGTGATTCCAAAAGCTGATTCTCCTTCCATCTCCCACCTTGTAAGTGATGCTGCCATAGAAAGCTTCCCAGTTCTTCATGATGTTCCTCCACATGCCACACCCGAACGGTGTTGTGATTGCCTTGGTCCTCCAACCCCTCCCGTGGAATCATACTTTTCTGCTATGACCTCCCTCCATAGAGCATGCTCTTCTACCCCGAATCTCCACAGCCACTTCCCCAGCAAAGCTCTGTTGAATACCCTGAGATCTTTTACTCCAAGTCCACCCCACTTCTTTGGGGAAGTGACTGTCTGCCAATTCACTAGATGAAACTTTCTAGTTCCATCTGCCGCATCCCAGAGAAAATTCCTTTGAAGTCGCTCCAGTTTTTCTGTGATGCTCACAGGTGCTTGCAACAGGGATAAGTAATAGGTAGGGATACTTGACAAAGTGCTTTTAATAAGCACTTCCTTACCGCCTTTTGACAAATACCGTTTCTGCCAGCCTGCTAATCGTTTTTCAACCCTTTCAATGACTGGATTCCAAACAGTAGTATCCTTTTTCAAAGCACCCAACGGTAGACCCAGGTAAGTAGTGGGGAGAGAGCCCATCTTGCATCCGAGAACATGCGACAAAGCATCAATGTTAGCAACCTCACCCACCGGGAAAATCTCACACTTGCCGAGGTTGATTTTGAGTCCTGATATTATCTGAAACCACTGCAGTACCTGCTTCAGGCAGGTCAACTGATCCATATCGGCATCACAGAAAACTAGGGTGTCATCCGCCAAAAGCAAATGAGAGACCCTTCGGGCACTGAGCACCCCGATCGGAGCTGAGAAACCTCTCAAGAAGCCTCCACTCGCCGCACGATCCATCATTTTACTCAGAGCATCCATCACTAAAATGAATAGCATGGGGGATAGGGGGTCACCTTGCCTGAGCCCCCTGGAGCTGCCAAAGAAACCACACGGGCTACCATTAACCAGGACAGAGAATCTGACTGTTGAAATGCAAAACTTGATCCATCCCCTCCATCTTTCCCCAAAACCCATCCGTTTCATAATGAAGTCCAGGAACTCCCAATTGACATGATCGAAAGCCTTCTCAAGGTCCAACTTGCACAGCAATCCGGATTCTCTATTTTTCCTTCTGGAGTCTACAAGTTCATTTGCCACAAGAGCAGCATCCAGGATCTGTCTACCTTCCACAAACGCATTCTGGGAGGACGAAACAGACACGTCAAGAACCTTCTTTAGTCTGTTGGAAAGCATTTTAGAAATAATCTTGTAAATGCTCCCCACTAGACTGATAGGCCTATAGTCTCTGATACAAGATGCGCCTTCTTTCTTAGGCACAATGGTAATAAAAGAAGCATTGATGCTTCTCTCGAAAGCACCATTCACGTGGAAGTATTCGATGGCTTCCATCAACTCCCCCTTGACAGTGTCCCAACAGAGCTGGAAGAAAGCCAGGGAGAAACCATCAGGCCCAGGGGCCTTATCACCAGCACAACTCGATACAGCATCGTGCACCTCCTCCTCCTCGAAAGCTCTTTCTAGCCACTCATTGTCTCCCTCCCCTATGTGGTTGAACTCTATTCCCCCAAAGTAGGCCTCCAGCTAACTTCCTCTTTGTATAAGTTCTCATAAAACCCCACTATCGCCCCGTTTACCTCTTCCTCTCCCTCGATCCTTACCCCATCTACAACTAAGGACTCTATGAAGTTTCTCCTTCGATTTGCAATCGCAACCCTGTGGAAAAACTTAGTATTCGAATCCCCCTCCTTTAACCAGAGCGCCCTTGATTTTTGTCACCAACTAGTCTCCTGAGCTATTGCTAGCTCGACTATTTCACTTTCAACCTCCCCCAATCTCACTTTCTCAGTTTCATCTAGCTCCCTCGCTTTGAACTTGGGAGAAGAAGACTTATGAGTTGGATAGCATTTATGTCCAATCTATGATCTCTTAACCTTGTAGTAATTTAGCTTTCATATGTGCGCCATCAAATTCTACCCTGCAATCCTGTAAACATATACAAATTTAACTTAAGTATGTAGAAGTGAATGACAAAATTGTACAAACATAATAAAGTATGTTTAATTCAAAATCGTTGCTTATTTTAAAGAAAGTGAGATGTAATTACATGGCTTACGATCTCCACAATCATTATAATTTATGTATATTCTAATAATATCTCTTGCAAGATTGCCAATAACCTTTAAAAAACTATGAAAGCGTCTATGAATCATCTCTCCTGAGGTATGTCATCCTATTCTAAACTTGTCACTCCTTTCTCAACGGCTTAAAAAGAGTTCATTCGGGTTTCATGTAATCCGAATGGTAAAAAGGGATTATATGAAAGCCAAATGGATTCTTTTTAAGCAACTGGCGAAAAGGAGACAAGTTTAGGATGGGATGACATCAACAGAGAAACAATTCATAGACACTTTCATAGTGTTTTAAAAGACGTTACTAAGCTTGCAAGAGTTATTATTAGAACATATAAATTATAATGATGTATAGAAGATCACAAGTCATGTAACCGACGATATCTCCATTTCTATAAAGTAAATAACGTTTTTTAAATAACTATACTTTATTATGTTTTCATAATTTTCACACTGCTACAAACTTAAGCTAAATTTGTACATATAAATTTATAGGATTACAATGGAGTACTTGATTACACACATGTGAAAGCTACAATAACTTAAGGTCGAGAAATACCATATATTGGACATAAAGGCTACCTAACTCAAAGTATTCTTGTTGTTGTTGTAGACTTTAATATGTGCTTTATATTTGCGTGGGCTGGGTAAAAGTAGCTCACAATAGTCGCATATTTAGTGAGGCCCTTCATAGACCAGAGCTCAACTTTTTATATTCATTGGGAACAAATATTATCTAGTTGATGCAGGATATCCGCACATGAGCGGATATATGACTCCATACAAAAGAGATAAGATACCACATAGCAGAATTTTGTTATGTTGCCACACAACAATTGCGAACACCAATAGAATGTAAAAAGAATTTAATTATTTTCATTCTTCCTGTACAAATATTGTAGAAATATTTTAGAGCATACATTTGAGTTCGGAAAGCAAGATAGTCTATCTTAGGACACACGCTTTACTATCACATTGACACTCAAAACATTCAAAGGGATATCGCACTTGCTACTATGAATATTCACAATTATACGAGAAAGAAATATGATGTGAATATGCATTCCGAGCAGCTGAGGATGAAAGATATATTCGCGATGTTGGTACATCTACAGTAACTAAGAATATAAATGTGAAAAATTTGGAAGAACAAAGCGATAACTGTTAGATGACTTTTCATGGTATGATTATTAATAAAATTTGCAATGCTTGATGATTGTAATCATATGAATATTTTTCGTTCTTTGTATTCGAATCAATTTAGAAATATAGGTGCACCTTTTACGAAAACAAATTTGATATTCAAATATCTTAAGGTATCTGAATAGTCACCCCAAAATGATCATTATCACCCCATTAGCATTACAAGCACTAGCAAATATGTAATTGAACTAGACACTCGTTTATAAAATCAACTACAGCACTTAAAAAGTATTTTTTAGCTTGCTGCTTAAAATCTACATAAATTCAGCTAAGCCAAACGGGATATAAATGTGTCAAAGTTATTTTCACCGTTTGTTACAAATAAGCATCAGTAAACACCGGTCTAATGGCTCCCCACCCTCAACCCCCATCACTATCACAGTCTTACAACTGTTTACCCTAACCAAACACCAGATATGAATCTCTAGTATAACATTCTTACAATGGAAAACACTTTAAGCCAGATCAAACATGACCAATAAGACTAGACAAAATACCCCAAATAAGAAATTATCACGAGTATATCTAGATACCTGATTTGCTAATCTTTCTAATTGCATGTTTGTTCCTAATATCAGCAACATAAATATTCCCTTTTGAATCAACAGTAATGCTTTTCGGTTTGTTGAACTTAGCCTTATCCAGAGAACCATCCACATAGCCCGCAGTCTCAGTACCGGTTAACTTCGAAATAGAAAATTCTGCAAAATACCCAAATATTTTATCTAGATGAAATAACACAATTCTGCAACAATCCCACTTCTTAAAAATCAACCCTTCCCCCAAATAGAAAAAAAAAGTTACAAACTTACAATCTTTATCACGTTTGCATGAGTCTTTGTTACATGAAGTATACCCAAAAACTGTCCCAATAAACCAAACTAACCCCAAAAATTGTTCCAATAAACTGAACTAACCCAACTCAGCAACAATCCCGCTTCATAAAAATCAACTTTTTCTCCAAAATAATTTAATCAAAATCTAATCTTTATCACATTTACTATTTTTGGTACATGAAACATAGCCATAAATTACCCCAATAAACTGAACTAACCCAATTCTGCAACAACCCCCACTTCATAAAATCAAGCCTTTCTCCAAATAGTTCAATTAAAACCCAATTTTTATCACATTTACTATTTGTGATATATGAAACATACCCATAAATTATCCCAAGACACTGAACAATCCCACTTCAGAAAAATTACCCCTTTTCACCAAATAGAGGGGAAAAAATTTAATCTTTATAAAATTTACCAGAGTTTTTGTTGTATGATAATGTGTAAAAAGTACTGGCAGCAGAATCAAGAATGATGAAATTGCCAGCACCCAGTACAGGAATTATGGAGTGAGGGTTAATTTTGATCTTGTTGCCATCAATCACTGTCTTAACTGAGTAACCATCTTCAAAGATCACTTGAGCATGAACTGTAAAAAAGCAGTCAAAGTTTAGCTTTTCTTATTTTTTTTATTTTTTGTCTGAAATGTAAAGAGTAAAAAAAGTAAACAAAACTTACCTGGGTTAAGAATTATATTGAAGAAGAAGAAGAAGAGGATACAGAGGGTTGAAACCAGTGAAGCCATGAGATCACAGAGGTTGATGAGGAAATGGATTTTTTCTTTCTTTTTTTGGCTTAAGGGTTAAGGTAAATTTCAAATAGGTATTGGTTCAAGTGTTCAACAGAGGAATCCAAGGAAAGTTTATCATAGCGCGGAATACCCTGAAACCCCCTAAACCTTGGCATGAATTATTACTCAAGTCCCTAAATTATTGGTCTTAATTATCCCTTAATTTGGCCTTTTGAGAGTTATTAACCCGGACTTAATTATCCCTTAATTTGGCCTTTTGAGAGTTATTAACCCGGACGTTGATGTGGCAAAGAGTGTCTCTTTTAAACGCGTGGGAGTGAAAAAAAATTGAAAAATAAGTTTTCAAGTAAGTTATTTTTTAACTTTTAATTGTCATATAATCATATATATAATGATTTATTTTGCTACAACTATGTATTTTTTCTTGCTTCATCTTAACATACAATATGGAATTTTCTCTAACTTTTATTCTTTTTAATTTCTTCTATAAATATAATGTCTATTTGTTCCAACTGTATTTTTTTTTGGGTCAAATGTAAAAATTTTGATTGGAACTCCATCATTTTAGCCGGATGAAAAACTTTTAGCAAAAATAATGAAGTACTAGTTATGTATTTTCTGTTTTTTCTTTAGATATAATGTCTATTTATTTTAATTATATATTTTTATTTTCGAGTCAAATCACTAAAAAAAATTTGGCTACAACTCCATTATTTCTTACAAAATAAAAAGGTATAGCCAGAATAGTGATGTTGTAATTGTACTCTCTTTTTATTTCTTCTTTTGATATAATAGCTATTTATTTTAACTGTGTATTTTTACTTTGTCAGGTAAAATCTATCCCCAAAAAAATATATATTTTTAGAGCTCCATATAATTTAGAACTATATAAAAAATTATAGCCAAAATAATAAAGTTCAATATATGTATTTTTTATATATGTTTAAATGCCTTGACTATTTATTTCAACTGTATAAATCTTTATTTTCAGGTCAAATTCAATAAAGAATAACTAAAACTTTATTATTTTTAGCCAAATAAAAAAAAATTGCCTAAATAATGTAGTTTTAGCCAAGTTTTACTATAAATATTATCCGAAAAGGGATTATCTAAAAAGGAACACGCTTACAAAGGTAAAAAATATATTTTAATTTTCAAAAGTTTTCAAAAAAATGCCACATGGACAGGAAAATTCACGCGGCAGACGAGCTCTTGCCACTTTCCTGGGATGAGATAGTCTAAGGGGTAACAACTATCGAATAACTAAGTATAGGGGTAATTAAGATTACAGATAGTTCAAGTATGTAACCGATAATGCATACCAAATTTAGGGGGTTTAAGGTATTTTGCCTTTATCATAATGTCCGACTAGTAAAATTTATTCTTTTGTCCCTCGAAGTCACGTTGTTGAAATATTAACCCTATGATCTATTTTGTTTGACACGTTAGGACCACTTTGGATTTGGTTTAGAAGTTGATATACGATGTTCAACGGGTGTTAAAGAGAAGGTAAAATTCTTTTTGGCAAAATTTAACGGGAGAAGTGCACAGTTAACCACTAATTAGAGATATCTTTACTCTTTAGCCACTGTTTAAAATGTATTTACTCTTTAGCCAGTGCTTAATATATTTTTACCAGCCCGGGCAAAAATACTCCTATGCTAGACATGAGTGTTGTGTAAATATCAAGGACATATCGTCCTTAACTTCATGAATGTTGTGTAAATATTAAGGACAAAGTGTCATGTATTTGCACCTTCCGTTGTTAAACTTTAGGACATCATGTCCTTAACTTCATATGTCCAGTGTAAATGTTAAGGAAATGGCGTCCTTGACTTCATATGTGCAGTGTAAATGTTAAGGACATAATGTCCTTAACCTGTATTTGCACCTTCTGTTGTTAAACTTTAGGACCTCGTGTCCTTAACTTCATATGTGTTGTGTAAATATTAAGGACATAGTGTCTTTAACTTCATGTGTGCAGTGTAAATGCTAAGGACATAGTATCCTTAACTTTATGAGTGTTGTGTAACTATTAAGGACGTGGTGTCCTTAACTTCACGAATGTTGTGTAAATATTAAGGACAAAGTGTCCTGTATTTACACATTCCGTTGTTAAACTTTAGGACATCATGTCCTTAACTTCATATGTGCAGTGTAAATATTAAGGACATGGCGTCCTTAACTTCATGTGTGCAGTGTAAATATTAAGGATACCATGTCCTTAATATTTACACAGCACTCATAAAGAAAGGATAAAACGTCTTTTCTTATTAATTTTAATACAGTAGTGGTTATTTTTGCTCAGCATTAAAAATACTGGATAAAAATTAAATACTGTATTAAAAATGGCTATCCCATGCCATTTCTACAAATTTAGCTTTGGACAATAAGAAATTGTTCTTTTGAGCAACATTAGCACATGCAAAACTTATAAGTTAATTAAACATAAACAATTAAGTTACTAGTGGTCAATAATAATAAAAAATGTAAGATTTCAAAGAAGAAGACAACCCAAATTTTATACTGGTTCTATTCACCAATATAGTGCTTAATCTAATGTCTTTTCAACTTGAAGGGATTGTACTGTGATCAACTTTTTGTTTTATTGAGCACAAATAACATCTGATTTGATACACTTTAAAAAAAATATCAAAAATATATTTGTCCATGATAGTTTATAAGTTTTTTGAATATTTTCGAATTGAGTTTTTTCATACCACTTTTTAAAAATCTTCAGAAAAACTTTTTTCCGTACTCACAAAATTGCAATATTTTTCCAAATGAAACACATGTCCAAATATAATGTCAAATTTTAAATACTATTTTTCAATTTAACTTCAAATTAGTGTTAGAACCCGCGCGATGCGCGGATAGTTTGACAGAATATTAATCTTATAAAATTATGATCTAATATATAATATTAATTTAATAAGTTTTAGTTGTTATTTTATTATTTAATATAGTGTCCATAAATATAATAAAATTTATACAAAATCTAAAGATACATCATATAATAATCAAATAAATTATTTGTTCCTTATTTATTCTTTATTAAATTAGCAAGTACTTAGTATTATACATTTACTAGTGTAACTTTTTATTAACTTGTCAGTTGGCTTAATATCTTGATACTACTTCTCTTTTAATATAACATAAATATATATATTTTTACTCTAAAAATATTTTTATTTTTAAAAAACTTATGTTATACTGTTTAAAATTCTTCAATGGTCTAAATTTATCAATAATTATTTTAAATTTTATTTATTTATTTATTAATTCAAAATATAAATATCATAAAATTATCATTATCCCCATCTTTTCGTACATTCTTTTCTAGTGTAATATTTGATTAGTTTCTCATTTGTAGTTTATTGAAAATTTAAATAACGTAATATTTTTTTACTAAATTATGATTTTGAATTCATCAAAAATATAAAGAGACAAGCCTTTAATTATTTTTATAAAAAACCTACCAATATTTTTAATAATTATTAGTTTGTGTTATATACATAATATGCATATCTTATGTATAATATTCTAATAGTATCTTTATATTTTTTATATTTTTCATTATGAAATTATGAGTTCTATTTATTACCAGTATCTTATGATTATCTTATGTATCATATCTTGAATTTATCTTGTATGACTTTCTCGTAATTATTTCAATATTTAAATTTATCAATAATATTTTCGAATATTATTTATTTACTAATTAATTTTATCAAATAAATTTAAAGTGACGTTAGAGTCATATTATATCTATTCTCCTCTATATACATTAGTTTTTATTCTACAATATTTTAATATTCCATCTAGTGTTTATCTATAGTACGAATATTATTATATTATTTTTCTAAATGAATGGTGTTAAATTAGTTCAAATGTTAAATAGAGAAGTTCTTTTAATATGTCTTAAATCTTCTAATAATTGTAATTATTATTATTTTTGTATTATTTTAATTAAGAAATAAATTGAATTCTTCTTCCCATCTGTACTTAATATGAAAGTTTAATTTTTTTTACTACATAAGAAGTTAAATTATATCTTTATATATTTTGTTTATTTATTAAAATTATTTTTTAGTTTTGTCTTTAGTTTTATCTCATCCATATAGCATACAACATGACCACATGAATTATTATTAAAAAACTTTCTCATCTCAAAGAATAAATTAGTCTTATTATTTTATATATCTCTACATTGAAGTTATATATATATATATATATATATATATATATATATATATATAATAGTTTCCTTAAAATTATATAGATATTTATATTTTAAATTCAAATTCAAAAAGAGTAACTAATTATTAACTAAACTAATTAATTTTGTCCTAAATTTTGACACATGGCATCGTCACATTGATTTGCTTCTCCATTTGTACTTGATATGGAGGTTTAATTTTTTATTAAGATTACTACATAAGAAGTTAAATTATATCTTTATAACTTCTATTTATTTCTTTAAAATATTATTTATGTTTTGTCTTTAGTTTTATATTATCCATATAGCATGACCATATGAATTGTTGTTCAAAACTTTCTCGTCTAAAAAAATAAATTATATATCTCTACATTGAAGTTTTATATATATATATATATATATATATATATATATATATATATATATATATATATATATATATATATATATATATATATATATATATATATATTTTATAATAGTTTTCTTAAAAGTATATAGATATTTAATTATTTTAAATTCAAATGCAAAAAGAGTAACTAGTTATTAACTAACTTACTAATTTTGTCCTAAAATTTGATACTTATTGAATTTTAAATTGTGCCATTTGGAATCATCACATTGATTTGCTTCTCCAATTCTATATAGATATAGATTTTAAAACTCTAATGTGAAACTACTCCCAATTTGAATTGATAATTTATTTTATTTTTTTAGTTTCGTGTTTTTAAAAATAATTTTAAAACTCTAATTTTGTTGGAGTTTTGTCCTAAAAATATACACTTGTCGTCTTATGGTTACGCCACTTGGCATCATATAATTATTTTACAACTACTGCCCATTCAATTTGAATTTTTATTTTTTTATTTTAAAATTATTTTAAAATTTCAACTTGAAACTACTCCATAATTTGAATGGGTATTTTTTTTTATATATATTTTTGTTTTTTATTACAAATAACTATAAGATATTTATATTTATTAATTCAAATAGAGTAACTAATTAATTCAAAATTTAAAATTCAAAAAGGTTTTTAGTTAAAAATGTAGTTTATTTTGTCTTAACAATGCCACTTGACTTTTTTTGGTTATGCCACTTGGCTTAATGAGATTTTGTTTTCTTCTACATTTAATTATAGATAGATTTTTTCTTATTTTTTATTTTTAAAAATTATTTTAAAACTTCAACTAGAAACTATTCCATAATTTGAATGGGTAGTTTTTTAAAAATATTTATGTTTATTATTATAGATAATTAAAAGATGTTTATATTTATTAATTCAAATATAGTAACTAGTTAATTCATAATTTAAAATTCAAAAGTTTTTTTTAGTTAGAAAGTTAGTTTATTTTGTTTTAACAATGCCACTTGACTTTTTGTGGTTATGCCACTTAGCTTAATGAGATTGCTTTTCTTCTACTTTTAATTATAGATAGATAGATACTACTTTTTCCAAAAATTATAATTTTTATTTCCAAACGCCTACTTAGTTTCTTGATCACCGCGAATGAATATGCATCAAGTGTGGTTTTATATTTGCTTTACCACCAACAAACTCTTGCCTAACTCTTCTCAACGGTAGAGAGACTATAACTTCACATTTTTCTAATTACAATGAAGGGGTTTTACTATTCTAACAGATGAGATAGTTTTCTAAAGCACAGTGCTGAGAAGTGAATGCAATAGTGATAGAGTTGTGAGCTTTGGAATGAAAAAGTATTTTAGAATTTTTATGCCCCAATGCTTCAATTGTTGCTTTCTTTATTCTCTAGTATCTCCTTTTATAGTTGAGTCTTCGAGCTTTAATCCATCTTTTAGCAGTTGAAATTTTCATGTTTATGTTAATTTCATAACAACAAAGAGAGAAAGTAAGGAAAAAGAGATATAAGCATCAAACAGACTGGGGCAAATTTAGGGTAGCGGAAGGGGTCGCCGGAAAATTATGTTGGGCTTTTAAGCTTGGTTTAGCTTAATTTTAAGCTTGGTGTAGCTTAAATAGGGTGAATGGGAAATGGAGTGAAAATAAAATATTTGAGTTTCCCTCCTTGACAAAGGGACATTGTCCCATATTGGAGGAAGAAAAGGCTTTTGATGGGTATATATATACAAATTGCTCTTCTTCTAGCTCTTAAAGAGTTAAGAAGAAGGCAAGCCCCGCGTCGTCGTCGTCGCTCGCTCGGCTTCGGTCAAAGATCAATTAATCTTTTTGGACAAAATTCCTTTCAATTATTTATTTAATTAATTAAATTAATTAACGAAAATTCAATCCGGAATAATCCATGACCCGCGACGATTCAGATTCGGATTCAGATTTGGATTTGGATTTAGTCAAAGATCGATTAATCTTTTTGGACAAAATTCCTTTCAATTAATTAATTAAATTAATTAACAAAAATTCAATCCAGACAACCCATGACCCGCGACCCGGTCCGGTCATGCCCGTTTTCTTTCCCGGATTATTTTAAATTTGTTTTTCCGCAATATTTCAAACAGTCTGTTCCAGCATCCATGGTTGTTTTCTGAAAGGTTGCAAACCTTTTCAGAAACAGTGCAAGAAAGTCTATAAATATGCTTTGAATCCCATAATCTTTCCTTACGAAATTTTCTGTTCTTCTTCTTCTGCACAGAATCTTCAGTGTGTTTTATAACCTTCGAGTGGTTCGCTGTTACATCATCGTTTTTGGTACTAACACTCCGGTGAGTTAAATCGTTATATCCTGAGAGTATAATATTCCAGCACATCGGACACTTTAGGGGAATAATTTCCTTAAGGACACACTATGCATTTAGTGGGATAGATTTATTCCGAAATTATTTTTTCAGAAATTATTTCGACATTCTTTTCTTGCTAATTTTCTGTTTTTGTTTTCCTGTTTCAAAAAGTTTATTGTTTCATTATTTACAGAAAATACATATTGAAAAACAAATTACACTATACGTATAAGGCAAAATCCGATTTGTACCTCTATATTTTATATTTTAAATCCTGACTCAGCCCAAAAGCATAGTTCAATGGTCAAGGAGCTTCAAAACCTTTGTAAGGTTGTTGGTTCAATTCCCAGTGGCCACGGTGTCTTTTAATTGAAAACCTGTCTCCACCACCGCACACAAAATATCAAAGATCAAACATATATAACAATATTAAAGAGATAACAATATTATGATAAGAAGAAAACAAATGATAAAGTTAACAGATGCATTAAACAAAGAAATAAGAAGAAGAGAAAAGGGATAAGTAGCTACGCACTCAAAATGTTTTTTGACAATATTTGTACACATAGCTTCAAACTGGTTTGTTTTTAAGTTATGTTATTAACTCAACACTTATTATGATAAACAAAGTTGATAAATTCTTTTCTAGCATAATAATCATAGCTAGTTAAGTATGATAGTAATAAAAATCCTATTCATTCAAAAGAAACATAAAATGGTCAACAAAGAACATGCATATACAATGTAAAAACTAAAACATTCAAGCTTGAAGCTTCTATAGTCGCTTTTTTTTTTTTTTTTTCTTGTGAGGTTCGGTATTCGTTTGGTGATTCGACTAATTCAAGTATAAAGCTTATTAAAAGACTTTAGGATCCGATCAATTTGAATTTAATTTACATAAAACTAATCATGTCTAATTAAGAATGTATGAATCATGCCCGCCCCTCCCTGATTTTGTGGTCACTTATCATATTTCTTTGTCATCAGTTCAGAGGTTTCTTAACCCTTTTAAAGGTTGAGGGGAAAAAAACCTTTTGGAAAATATATCCGTAAAAGAAAATTGTTTGAATAGTTATTACTTAAAAAAAGATTCCTGCTTCAAAACATAAAAAAGTGCCTCAAAACTGACCCAAATTTCCTTTTTTCCTAAAAAGAAAAACATAGTGCTATACTAAACTTAATTAATTCGCACATATATATATTTTTCCACTCTGTAATACGTTCTCTCTCTCTCTCTCTCTCTCTCTCTCCCCCCCTGTTCTTGTTCTTATTTTCCATTTCCAGATCCAAAACTCTGCCAAGAACCCCACTGAATTCATTCTCAGATCCTTCAATTTTCATCTCCAATCCGAAAAATTTCCTTTCATCTCACAGAAACTTTTTCAATTTTATTGAGCCGTAATGGCGGGAGCCTAAAAACTCCATTTATTATTGTGGGGTTGATCAAGTTGGAGAGAAAACAAAACAGTTAAAAGAATCTATACACTTTCTGGATCTGATCGATAGATTTCTCTGCAATTTCACCAATCATGAATCCCTTTTCCTCCGGCACGCGTCTTAGGTACCAACACCCCCCCACCCCACCCCACATTAGAACTCCCTTTTCTCGTATTTGTTATTCGATCAAGTTTGCACATTTCTATCTGGCTCATTGTTATTTTGATGAATTGAAATGATTTATATGGAGTAACATGGTCAGTGAGGATTCATATAGCTGCCCCCAACTTGTTTCAGACTAAGATTTTTTTGATGTTGTTGTTATTATAGTAGTGTTGATATTTGTCTGTTTTCATTTTTGTTTTTGAGTTTCGTCGAAAGTTGCTATTGAGTATTGGAATGAAAGGGGTTCAAATGGAGGGAAATGGGTATTGAGGATTCATATTGTAGAATTCTAGTTAGTGTGGGATTGCAGGATGGTTGTTGTGTGAAAGTATTGGATTGTTAGTAATGGCTGGAAGATATTTTTGGGTTTGATGGTCCCACTTAGCTATAGATATTAGTGAGAATATGTTTTAGACTTAGCACTTTTACGGTCTTATGCTTTCTAGGAGTGCTTTAACCTTTTCCGAGATATTTATGTTTAGAAAATATATATAACTTCGAGTACTTATTATTTATATTTGCTTATTATTGGCATGAATGATTTAAATGGAGTAACATGGTCAGTGGGGATTTAAATAGCCGAACCGAACTTGTTTGGGACTGCAACAACTGCTCATAAGGAAAGGTCTCATTGATCACACCTCCCTCAACCACATGATTCCGAGTTTCCAACCTGGACATGTGATCGACCACTTGATTCTCTGTTCCTTTATGGTCTCGGATCTCCAAGTCAAATTCCTGCAAGAGTAAAACCCACCGAATTAGCCTCGGTTTAGCATCTTTTTTTCAAACAAATACCTAATGGCGGAATGGTATGTGTAGACGATGACTTTGGTGCCAGCCAAGTAAGCTCGAAATTTATCAAATGCCTTAACTACAACAAGCAACTCCTTTTCGGTCATAATATAATTTATTTGAGCAGGAGTAAGAGTCGTGCTTGCGTAGTAAATGGAGTGAAACACTTTGTTCCTCATTTGGCCCAACACGACCCTAATTGCACCACCGCTGGCATCACACATTAGCTCAAATGGCTCATTCCAGGCCGGAGCCACTCTAATTGGTGCACTCACTAGCTTCTATTTTAGCTCCTCGAATGCCTTCAGACAAGCATCGTCGAACTTGAACGACACATCCTTTTCTAACAACCTGCACAATGGAGATGAAATTTTTGAGAAATCCTTAATGAATCAGCGATATATACCTGCATGTCCTAGAAAACTTCGGACTCCTTTCATGGAAATTGGTGGTGTAACTTTTCGATTGCTTCCACCTTAGCCTTGTCAACTTCCAGCCCGTCTTTGTACACCTTGTGCCTCAACACTATGCTTTCGCACCATAAAATGACACTTCTCCCAGTTCAACACAAGATTAGTCTCCTCACACCTAGCAAGTACTTTAACGGGATTGGTTAAACATTCATAAAAAAAGGACCAAACATAGAAATATCATCCATAAAGACCTCAACAAATCGTTCCACCATATCGGTGAAAATTGCCATCATACACCTTTGAAAAGTCGCAGGTGCATTACATAACGCGAATGACATTCTCTTAAATGCACAAGTGCCATAAGGGCATGTAAAAGTGGTCTTCTCTTTATCCTCCGGGGCAATAACAATTTGATTATACCCCGAGTAGCCATCGAGGAAATAGTAGTATTCTTATCAGGCTAACCCGTCAAGCATTTGATCTATAAAGGGAAGGGGGAAGTGATCTTTACGTGTAGCATTATTCAACTTCCTGTAGTCTATGCATATTTGCCAACCAATTACCGTCCTAGTTGGGATTAATTCATTTTGTTCATTCACTACAGCAGTCATACCTCTCTTTTTAAGTACACATTGGACAAGTCTTACCCACTTATTGTTGGAGATAGGAAATACAACATATGCGTCGAGCCACTAATCACTTCTTTTCTTACCACCTCTTTCATGATCGAATTCAGGCGGTGCTGATGTTCCACGCTAGGCTTATGTACTTCTTCCCTGAGTATTTTGTGCATGCAGAATGCGGGCTAATACCATATATGTCAGACATTGTCCATCCAATGGGGTGCTTGTGCTCCCTTAGCACCCTCAACAACTTCTCTTCCTGGAAGTTAGACAAATGAGAAGAAACAATCACAGGTAAAGTGTTAGAACTTCCCAAATATGCATAATGAAGATGAGAGGGTAAGGGTTTAAGATCCAATTTCGGAGCCTCCTCAACGGAAGGCTTGGGCGGGGCACCACTTGACCTATCTAGAGGCTCAAATTTTGGTTCATCTCTAATGTATTCACATAATGCATCCAGAATGTGCATCATCTCCTCAACCTCTTCTTCAAGTTTCATGTGATTGAACAATATCAGTATTTTTTCTAGTGCATCATCTTTAAATGCACTCATCCTCAGGGCTGGTTCGTCTACTTTCACTACAGAAATCATAGCAAGATCCTCGTAATGACGAGGCAACTGAATGGCTCGGTACACATTAAGGACTACTTCATTGTCAGCCCTCATGATTATCTTACCTTCTCGAACTTTGATAATTGCATCTCCACTGGCCAAAAGAGATCGTCCCAAGATGATAGGAACTCGCTCATCAGCCTCATAGTCAAAGATGATGAAGTCTACTGGGAAGATAAACTTTCCAAATTTGTAGCAATACATCCTCAATTACTCCTTCGGGGTATGCATAAGATCTATCAGCCAATTGTAGCATTACCATGGTAGGTCGTTGAGCTCCTAAGCCTAATTGCTTGAACACTGATAACGACATCAGATTTATACTTGCACCTAAATCACATAACGCTCTGCCCATATTAACCTCTCCAATCCTCACACGGATGGTAAAGCTGCTCTGATCCTTAAGCTTTTGTGGAAGCTTATGTTGGATCCTAGAAGTGCACTCCTCCATGAGTGCGACGACCTCAAACTCAGTTAACCTTCTTTTCTTCTTAGGTGCCTCTACCAGTTCTCTCCCATTTCTCAAAGTAACTGCATTGACTTGAGGATTTTTTTTTCTGTATTGCTTGGGAGAGCTCCCGCAGATTTAGTGTTTGATTATTCGCCATCTGCCCGATTGCCTCTCTAGATTTCTGAACTTTGTTCGCAACTGTTGATTATTAGACATTATCTTCTGGTTATCGAGCAAGAGCCTTTTCATCATATCTGTCATACTTTCCTTTGCTTGTTGTGGTGGTTTCACCTTGAGGCCTGTTGTTGCACTGATTTCCACCCATGAGAAGTTAGGATGGTTCCTCCAATTCGGATTGTATGTGTTACCATACTGAGCGTTTTGATTCATCGAACATCTAGTTTGTTGTCCCACATATTAGATGGATTTGGGATTTATAGGACATTGGTCACCCGTGTGGCCTACAAAACTCATAATAAACTATTATTTGTTGCACATGCGGCACCAGTTGCACTTGTGCTTGAGAGAGCTTTCCAACATGATTAGCTATCTTGGCTACATCGGCTCTCAAAGCTGTGAAGGCATCTATGCCGATCATACCATCCGTCTTAGTCCTGATTGCTCTACTTGGTTCTCCCTCTCCTTGCCAGTTCCGGTCATTTGCAGTGAAATTGTTCAGCAAGGCCTAGATTTCCCCGTATGGTTTCTCCATGCACATACCTCTGCAGGCCGATTCTATGTACATTTTGGAAGCTTCATCTAACCCTTCTACGAAAGTATGGCCCAAAACCTCATCTGTCTGACCGTGGTGTGGGCAGTCTCTGAGTAACTTCTTAAATCGCTCCCAAGCTTGGCGAAGAGTTTCGCCTTCTTTTTGTTAGAATCCACAAATCTGGCTCCTTAGCGATTTTGTCTTCTGAGAGGGGAAGATTTTAATAAGTATTTCCGTGCCAAATCATCCTAGGTTCTGATTGAATTCACAGGCTCCTTTTGTAACCATTCCTTTGCTTCCCCCAACAGTGAAAAGGGAAATAATGCCGAAGAGACATTTGGAAAATTGTAGGTATCTGTTATTTCCAAAGAGTTCTGAATATGCCTCTGCGGATCCTCATTTGTCAATCCCACATATTGACCTTGGGATTATATCAGTTGCACCATGTATTGTTTTAGCTCAAAATGGCCGGTGATGGCCGGCTTAACGATGACTTGTGTCATATTTGCAAGGCTAGGCCTTGCAGCTGCGATCACTGGTAGTTCTTGATTTTCTGCCATTTTTACTGGTTGTGGAAGTTCAACAAGTGCTTGTTGGTTCTCGCTTTCCTTACCCTGTGCTGCCACCCTTGTTGCTTCTTTAGCCTCCTTCTTTTGTTGCGTTCTTATTTTTGTGGAAGAATCGTTCAAGTTCGTGCTCAAAGGGTTCAAGTTTACCTTTACCTTCGTCCTTCTTCCCTGATATTCACTCCACAAGCACCTGAGGTAGATCAGGTAAATCAAAAGATGACTTGTGTCATATTTGCAAGGCTAGGCCTTGCACTGCGATTACTGGTAGTTCTTGATTTTCTGCCATTTTTACTGGTTGTGGAAGTTCAACAAGTGCTTGTTGGTTCTCACTTTCCTTACCGTGTGCTGCCGCCCTTGTTGCTTCTTTAGCCACCTTGGCTTCTTTTGTTGCTTTCTTATTTTTGTGGAAGAATCGTTCAGGTTCGTGCTCAAAGGGTTCAAGTTTATCTTTACCTTGGTCCTTCTTCCCTGATATTCACTCCACAAGATCACTCCACAAGCACCTGAGACAGATCAGGTAAATCAAAAGGTCAAAACTTGAACAGAAAACTTGTAAAAATTAACTCAATTAAACAATCAATTGTTAAGTCCTCGGCAACACCGCCAAAAACTTGTTGATTCCCTAAGTACACGCAAGTATACGTAGCCGTCAAGTAATAAAGTGACTTGAAAGTCGGATGTCGAACCCACAAAGACTAAGAGTAATTGTTAACTAGGCTTAACTAATTCAATTGACTGCCCAAGGTAATCAAAAGTAATGATTTTTTTTACTAATCTACTTTTGCGAAATTAAACAAGTAATAAACTAAACTAACACGAAGCAAGAGATTGTGATTTGGACTTTAATCAGAGGAGATGAAGATTCCAGGGTTGTGGTTGATTTATCAATCCTATTGAGTTCGTAACTACACCTGTTAATCCGAATTATCTATGGTTACTAGTTGACCAGATCGTTTATATAAATAGCATATTCCCAAGTACTATCCGTCTATCCGCAATATATCAACCCTATATTCCTATAGTATTGAATCGGTCATGAACCAATATAATACGACATTCAACTGAGCAAGACTATTAGGTATATTCCTATCCTAACCGCGAAATCATTTCCCGAGCCACGAGTTCATAAACAAGCTCTCTCTAATTCTACTCTAATCTAAACATAGCTTTTCCAAGCATAGCAAAGATAGTGGGCAAATTGGTGGCCACACAATTCACAAATTGAAACTAGAATTAGAGAAACAACCAAAGATGATAATTCGTATTAACTAAGATGTAATTATAAAACTTCAATATTCATGACAACCACAACCCTAGAAAATAGAGTGCTTAGCCATTTCATAGTCATAACAAAAATCACACAAGTGTTTTGCATAAATAAATTACTAAGAAAGGATGAAGGAACGAAGAACTCGATGTTTTTTGCCTCCAAAGTTGCTCCACACGGTGTTCTTGCCTCCAAATAATGTCCAACCTCCAAATATTAGGTTTAGAAATCTTTTTATACTTATTAGGGACGTGTATGACCGAAATAACCTTCTCCAAGTAGAAATAGAAGAAGTCCCGCGGTTGGGTGCCACAGCTGGCGCGAGGCGCCAAGCTGGACTGTGAAATTTTTTGCCTGCTGCCTTTGCCGTTTTGAGGGGCGCCAGGCTCCCACCTGGACACCCACTTTTCTGCATTTTGGTACTTGGATGCCATCATTTTAGTTGGTGCCTTGCACCTTTCTGGACACCAAACACTTAATACCTCAAAATTCTTCCGTTTTGACTTCAAATCGCACACATTCTTTCCAAATCATTTCCGATTGACTCCTACACATATAAGCACCACAATTAAGCTCGAGTCATCCCATAACACGTTAGAATTAACAAGAATAGGGCGAAATGTAAGGCACTTCACATATAAAAACATGGATTTTTAGCCAAACATCAGGCATTGTTGTTGTTGTTATTATTGTCTCACTTTGCTTAGGGATATTATTAGGTGATGGTTTACTTGGATTTAAGCTTAAAACCTCAGAAAAGATTGATGGTTGTGCTGTTTGTTATTGGATTAATTTTGAAAGGTTCAACTTGGCTGTTGATATTTTGGAATGAAAAAGTGGACTTTGAGGATTCATATAGCTTACCTCAACTAGGGATTGAGGCTTACTAGTAGTAGCAACAGTAGATTTTTGTTTTTACTATTTTCTTAATTGAGATTAAGGCTAAGTTGTGTTGGTACACTGCATGAAATTTGGTTTTAGCCAGGAGTTATTTTAGTTTGTTTAAATATTTATCTCAGTAGAGAGCCTAGAGTACCGCTAGGTTTAGAGAACTTCTAGAATAGCTTAAGTTAACAAGTTTTGGATTGAAGCATAGTTGTCATTTGCGTGAGTTCTTGTTGAGTTTCAGTACTGACTTGCTTTGAAGATAGTCTGTTGGAAGACATTTCTGGTTTTGATGGTGTCTCTCAGTTGAGGGTCATGTTACGGAAATATTTTGGTCACGATGGATTTAAGATTAGAACATGTTTTCTAGTGACATGTAAAACGTGTTGATTTTGTTCAGCTTACTTGGAAAATATACTTTTTTTTACAAGTGCTTCTTGGAATTCTTTTTGTTTATATATATATGTATATATATATATATATATATATATATATATATATATATATATATACTGAATACAATAATTCAATGATCGTTCATCAGTTCATATTGGCTCCCGTACACGGTAAATTTTAAAGCCTAGAATCACTTAAAGAGGTCTGCAAATTAATACAGTGATGGAGGATAGAAGAAAAATAGAAATTATTGTTGTTTCTTAGCTCGTATTGCTTTCTCATAAAAATATGTTAGCTCGCACTGTGCTTATTTTATATGCCAAATCTTGAAATCCATGATTACTATTTTAAGAAAAGAATTCCGCGAGTAAATGACATGTGCAGCGTGAAAGGATGTATCATGCAAGTGTATGTGTGAGGTCACTTGAATACTGTATTAGAATGTTTAGTAGCATGAAATGCCCTTTCCCACTGGGAAGTCTAGTTATGAAGCTGATCACAGGTATTTCTTATTTTTTGATAGCCTTTGTTAATTTACAGCATGTATATAGTGTAGTATTGTCCCATATTGGTAGAAGAATAGTATGTCCTTGTATAATATAGCTATAAATAAGGACCTCTTGTATTGTATTGTTCATCCAATATCAATAACATATTTTCTCCCGTGCCTTCTCACATGGTATCAGAGCAATTGTGAGAGACTTATCGCTGTGCATAAATTCCAGCGATTCCGGGAAAGAGAAATCGCTGTGCATAAATTCCAGCGATTCCGGGAAAGAGAAATCAGTACTTTTTTAAGGCTGTTTTCTATCTGCTTCATTTCTGTTAGTGTTGTGCAAAATCCAACACTACCACAAGAGTCGTAACTGTCCGGCGACCAAACCCCAGTGAAAAACTCCGGCAGCAGCTCCTCACGCACCTCCACGCGCCACCAGAAGCTCACGCGCCGGCGCGTACGACCACTTCCGGCCGTTTTTTTTGAAAATTCCTTCAGAACAGTTGGGTCGCCTGGTAATTCCGATCCTACCCCTACTGTTTTCATTTCATTCCGACAACTTTGAGTTTTTTCCGGCAGCTACAGTACTATTCCGACAGCTACAGTAGATTCCGGCAGCTACAGTATTTCAGTATTCTATTTTTGTGTTTCCGTACACTGTTTCAGTGGATTACAGTTGATTCTTTCTCCTTTTTGGTAATAATTTACAACGTCTTTGGGATTTGATGCTTTTGGGTCTAGAAACATGAGTTCTGGAAGCTCTAGTGCTATTATTACCTCGGAACCTTTAATGGGAGGTTCAAACTACTTAGCTTGGGCTTCATCTGTCGAGTTATGGTATAGAGGTCAAGGTGTTCAAGATCATCTAATCAAACAGTCTAGCGATGGAGATGAAAAGGCAATAGCACTTTGGGCAAAAATCGATGCTCAGTTATGTAGCATCTTGTGGCGATCTATTGATTCCAAGTTGATGCCCTTATTTCGTCCATTCCAGATATGTTATTTGGTTTGGGCAAAGGCACGCACCTTATACACTAATGACATATCTCGCTTCTATGATGTGATATCACGGATGACAAACTTAAAGAAGCAGGAATTGGATATGTCTACTTACTTGGGTCAAGTACAGGCAGTCATGGAGGAATTTGAGAAGTTGATGCCAGTTTCTGCTAGTGTGGAAAAACAACAAGAGCAGCGACAAAAGATGTTTCTCGTTCTTACTCTCGCTGGACTTCCTAATGATCTTGATTCAGTACGCGACCAGATTTTGGCTAGTCCGTCTGTCCCGACAGTTGATGAATTATTCTCTCGATTACTCCGCCTTGCTGCAGCACCAAGTCCACTAGTGATCTCATCACAGATACTTGATTCCTCTGTTCTTGCATCCCAGACAATGGATGCTCGGGCATCTCAAACTATGGAGCATAGACGAGTAGGAGGTCGTTTTGGAAGATCTAGACCCAAGTGTTCTTATTGTCACAAACTTGGACACACTCGTGAAATGTGCTATTCCTTACATGGTCGTCCACCCAAAAATGCTTACATTGCTCAGACCGAGACTCCAGGTAACCAAGGATTTTCTTTATCTAAAGAAGAATATAATGAGCTCCTTCAGTATCGAGCAAGTAAGCAGACATCTCCACAAGTAGCCTCAGTTGCTCAGACTGATACTTCTGTTACTGGTAATTCTTTTGCTTGTGTTTCCCAGTCTAGCACTCTTGGCCCATGGGTCATGGACTCAGGCACTTCTGATCACATCTCTGGTAATATATCACTTTTGTCATATATTCACAGTCTCTTCCCACTGTTACTTTAGCCAATGGATGTCAAACTAAGGCAAAAGGAGTTGGACAAGCTAATCTCTTGTCTTCTATCACCCTAGATTCCGTTCTTTATGTCCCTGACTGTCCTTTTAGTCTTGCATCTGTTAGTTGTTTGACTTGTGACCTCCATTGTGGTATATATTTTATTGACGATTCTTTTATTATGCAGGACCGCAGTACGGGACAGACAATTGGTACAGGGCGTGAATCAGAAGGCCTTTACTACCTTAACTCACTCAGTCCTTCCACAACATGTCTAGTTACAGATCCTCCAGATCTAATCCACAGACGTTTAGGACATCCGAGTTTATCCAAACTTCAGAAGATAGTGCCTAGTTTATCTAGTTTGTCTACATTAGATTGTGAGTCGTGTCAACTTAGGAAACATACCCGAGCCTCCTTTTCGCGTAGTGTTGAGAGTCATGCAGAGTCTGTCTTCTCCTTAGTTCATTCTGATATATGGGGTCCTAGTAGAGTCAGTTCATCCTTGGGATTTCGTTACTTTGTCAGTTTCATTGATGATTATTCAAGATGTACTTGGCTTTTCTTAATGAAAGATCGTTCTGAGTTATTTTCTATATTCCAGAGTTTCTGTGCTGAAATCAAAAACCAATTTGGTGTTTCTATTCGCATTTTTCGCAGTGATAATGCCTTAGAATATTTATCTTCTCAATTTCAGCAGTTTATGACTTCTCAAGGAATTATTCGTCAGACATCTTGTCCTTATACCCCTCAGCAAAATGGGGTTGCTGAGAGAAAGAATAGGCACCTTATTGAGACTGCTCGCACACTTCTAATTGAATCTCGTGTTCCGTTGCGTTTTTGGGGCGATGCAGTTCTCACAGCTTGTTATTTGATTAATCGGATGCCTTCATCTCCCATCAAGAATCAGATTCCGCATTCAGTATTGTTTCCCCAGTCACCCTTATACTCTCTTCCACCTCGTGTTTTTGGGAGCACGTGTTTTGTTCATAACTTAGCCCCTGGGAAAGATAAGTTAGCTCCTCGTGCTCTCAAGTGTGTCTTCCTTGGTTATTCTCGTGTTCAGAAGGGATATCGTTGTTATTCTCCAGATCTTCGTAGGTACCTTATGTCAGCTGACGTCACATTTTTTGAGTCTAAACCTTTCTTTACCTATGCTGACCACCATGATATATCTGAGGTCTTACCTATACCGATCTTTGAGGAGTTTACTATAGCTCCTCCTCCACCTTCGACCACAGAGGTTTCATCCGTACCAACCGTTGAGGAGTCTAGTGTTGTTCCCCCTAGTTCCCCAGCCACATGAACACCACTCTTGACTTATCATCGTCGTTTGCGTCTTCCATCAGGCCCAACTGGTTCTCGTCCTGCACCTGACCCTGCTCCTGCTGCGGACCCTGCTCCTAGTACACCGATTGCACTTCGGAAAGGTATACGGACCACACTTAACCCTAATCCTCATTATGTCGGTTTGAGCTATCATCGTCTGTCATCTCCCCATTATGCTTTTATATCTTCTTTGTCCTCGGTTTCCATTCCTAAGTCTACAGGTGAAGCGTTGTCTCATCCAGGATGGCGCCAGGCTATGAGTGACGAGATGTCTGCTTTACATACAAGTGGTACTTGGGAGCTTGTTCCTCTTCCCTCAGGTAAATCTACTGTTGGTTGTCGTTGGGTTTATGCAGTCAAAGTTGGTCCCGATGGACAGATTGATCGACTTAAGGCCCGTCTTGTTGCCAAAGGATATACTCAGATATTTGGGCTCGATTACAGTGATACCTTCTCTCCCGTGGCTTCAGTCCGCCTTTTTCTATCCATGGTTGCGGTTCGTCATTGGCCCCTCTATCAGCTGGACATTAAAAATGCCTTTCTTCACGGTGATCTTGAGGATGAGGTTTATATGGAGCAACCACCTGGTTTTGTTGCTCAGGGGGAGTCTCGTGGCCTTGTATGTCGCTTGCGTCGGTCACTTTATGGTCTAAAGCAGTCTCCTCGAGCCTGGTTTGGTAAGTTCAGCACGGTTATCCGGGAGTTTGGCATGATTCGTAGTGAAGCTGATCACTCTGTGTTTTATCGGCACTCTGCTTCAAGTCTCTGTATTTATCTAGTAGTCTATGTTGATGATATTGTTATTACTGGCAATGATCAGGATGGTATTACCAATCTGAAGCAGCATCTCTTCCAGCACTTCCAAACTAAGGATCTAGGCAGATTGAAGTACCTTCTAGGTATTGAGGTTGCCCAGTCTAGCTCAGGTATTGTTATTTCTCAAAGAAAATATGCTTTAGACATTCTTGAGGAGACGGGGATGATATGTTGCAGACCTGTTGACACTCCGATGGATCCGAATTCTAAACTTATGCCAGGACAGGGGGAGCCGCTTAGCGATCCTGCAAGCTATAGGCGGCTGGTTGGAAAATTAAATTATCTCACAGTGACTAGACCCGACATTTCTTATCCTGTGAGTGTTGTAAGTCAGTTTATGAATTCTCCATGTGATAGTCATTGGGATGCAGTTGTCCGCGTTATTCGATATATAAAATCGGCTCCAGGCAAAGGGTTGGTCTTTGAGGATCGAGGTCATGAGCAGATCATTGGATACTCAGATGCTGATTGGGCAGGATCACCTTCTGATAGACGTTCTACGTCTGGATATTGTGTTTTAGTAGGAGGAAATTTGGTGTCCTGGAAGAGCAAGAAACAGAATGTAGTTGCTCGGTCTAGTGCAGAAGCAGAATATCGAGCAATGGCTATGGCAACATGTGAGCTAGTCTGGACCAAACAATTGCTCAAGGAGTTGAAATTTGGTGAAATCAGTCGGATGGAACTTGTGTGCGATAATCAAGCTGCCCTTCATATTGCATCAAATCCGGTGTTCCATGAGAGAACTAAACACATTGAGATTGATTGTCACTTCGTCAGAGAAAAGATACTTTCAGGAGAGATTGCTACAAAGTTTGTGAGGTCGAATGATCAACTTGCAGATATTTTCACCAAGTCTCTCACTGGTCCTCGTATTGGTTATATATGTAACAAGCTCGGTACATATGATTTGTATGCACCTGCTTGAGGGGGAGTGTTAGTGTACAGCATGTATATAGTGTAGTATTGTCCCACATTGGTAGAAGAATAATATGTCCTTGTATAGTATAGCTATAAATAAGGACCTCTTGTATTGTATTGTTCATCCAATATCAATAACATATTTTCTCCCGTGCCTTCTCACAGCCTTTAATTCTCTTTGCGAGATAGAGTCTTAGTTATTGCAATTTGGACCGATAGACAACAAACAAGACTAGCCACTTTTCTCCGAATTTCGACAAGAGGCATTGTGAAACTTTGTCAAGTATTTTGTTCTAGCACAAGAAGCTTCTTAGTAATCCTTACTTTGCTGCCAAAGTGATATTCATAATATATTCCCCCGGTTCCACATTAGCCTATAAAGTCAGTAAGAGTGGTATAGATCTATGGTTTGGTTTTGGTGATTTGACTTGATATCTGTAAGTTGAACCAAAGTTTGGATGAAATTCTGACACAATATCAAACCATTACACACAACCGAAAGCAGAACCCTTAAGGTTTGGTTTTGCATGTCATGTTTCCTTTGTCATATGCTGTGCATTTTTTATTTTCCAATTTTCTTTGGAACCTTAGAGAGAATTACTAAGTTCAAATTTTGATACTGCATTGTTTGTTTGGTACTTATAAACTTATGATTTTGTTTAGCTGAGTTGTCAGTTTTGCTGTTTTCATGAACTCCCTTTAAAATTGGAGTTTTTGCCAGGGACTGGCAGACTGCAGTTCTGCATATTTTCGAAGCCAACCCAAACCGATGCCATTTTAGACATTATCAGCGACCTGATGATCAATCTATAACTATGTATTCTGATCTAGCTTAGTGCTGTTTTGTCATAAATAAAGATTATTATCACTTGTCCAAAAAAAAACAAAAAAAAAACACCAAACCAAACAGTCAAGCCAAACAAAACTGATCTTTTCACTCTATAATTAAACCTTTATCTTTGATACACCCTTGATCTACAAAATCATCTTTAGGATCACAAAGATGAGAAGCATGAACGCCTTAACTCATCATACTAATAATAGTAGTAGCAGTAGTTACTAAAAGCTGATATAAGCTAATGCATATGCGTACAATTCCCAAACTCACCACCATGACTATGAAATTCAGTTTGTTCGATAAGTTTAGCCAACTTCAATTGCTTGCTACTCCAAGCCTCCATTAACTTTACCTCTTTAGCATATGCATCTCTCTCTGTAAGGCATTGAGTTGATCTCTGTGTTCCCTCTCCATCCTTTGAAGAAAAGCCATTTCCTTTTCACATAAACACCTCATCGTTTCTTCTATTTCCTTCATTTCCCTCCTTTTTCTACCCTTCCCTGACTCTAGTTGTTACTCCAGCCGGTTCAGCCTCCATGTTGTGCCTCCTTCTTATGCTGTACCCAGTTCTGTCTTCCTTCTTACATCTCTTTGCAATACTGGATTAAGGTACCCCGTTGCTGAATCGAATAGAATCAATCCTGTCAAACCCAAATTCGAGTGAACCACCTCATCCAAATGTAACACAGATTCAGTGTGTAAGGGCGAGAGTAACAGAAGGGGATATATCAGAAGATGATGAAGTATGATATCCACATCGGAGAACAGATGAAGGTGGTGGAGTAGTGGTGGAATTCACCGGTTCATTCACAGCCACTGGACTTGAAGATAGAGCTGGTGGCAGTTCAAGATTTGGCATGATATATGGCTGGCAAAAGCAAGGGGGGTTGAAATTTGAAAAGCAAAGATCTCTGGCTGCACGTATTTCTCTGCAAAAGTCTCCAATATGTGATCATACTTCCCTCAGATTCCTCCTTGCGGTGACCCACCACCAAAGACGGCAGGAACAGAAGGCGGGTCATGTATTCTTGACGTTGCTGGGATTTCTGAAGCTGCTTAAGCTATTTTTCTTTGAGAACTTCAATCCCTTGCCTAAGTTTTAGCAGTATGAGAAGGGACTTCAGTGGGAATTTTCTTACTTGTTGTCGTGCTTTGCTTGAAGGCAGATGACAAGATTTTGTTCTTCAGGATTTGAAGATCCCTTCTTGATCCCAGGTTTCAAGTAGTTTTTCCAGTGTTCAAGGCAAGATTTTGGCTCCCTGTCAGGAGTTTTTTCCATGCGTTTAGAAATGATATTCCATTCTTTGGGTTAATATTGCTTCATGTAGGCACGAAGTAGTGCAGCTTCTTCTGGCCGCCACCTTTGACTCTCCTTCATCTCCAAGCCGTAACCATGTCTGCTATGTGCCACAGTCTTCCACAACCCCAAATGGCTTAATACAAAATTTGTTGTTTATGCATTTACTTCTAAAGCTAAGGTTCATGTATAGTCTCAGTTAAAGAGTGGCACTTGTGACACCTTTATACCCCTGAAGCAGCATTGGTGCTTTGCAAATTATCTGTACCAGAACAAAATTTTATTTTTGATTTTTTTTCTTTTGCATAAGATAAAATATTGTAAAGGGCGAGGTGGTTCAGCCATATAAATCTTCTTAAGCTCTTCCAGAGGGAGTATTCACAGGTTGTGAACTGCCTCGATTACTCTATTTGTCTGCTTAGAGAAGTTTGATATTTTTCGTTTCTGACAATCCCATTTGAATTTCTGCTCCCTTTTAAACTCACTACCACAGAAAAAAATGTGGGGTGGTTCCCAAGTTTCCCTGTCAGAATTTTATTATGTCAACTGATGATGTCATGAGATAATAAGAGCTTATAATAGAAGATTCCTGAAAAAAGCCTACAATAGAAAATTATATGCGCTTATTGGTCTAATGCAGGGACATGATTCGGGCTATCCGTGCTTGCAAAACTGCAGCAGAGGAGCGTGGTGTAGTAAGAAAAGAGTGTGCTGCTATTAGAGCTGCAATCAGTGAAAATGATCAAGATTATAGACATCGTAATATTGCGAAGCTAATGTTCATTCACATGCTGGGTTACCCCACACACTTTGGTCAAATGGAATGCTTGAAGCTGATTGCTTCTCCAGGATTTCCAGAGAAAAGAATAGGATATCTTGGCCTAATGTTGTTGCTTGACGAAAGACAAGAAGTTTTAATGTTGGTTACCAATTCTATAAAGCAGTATCCTTTTCTTGTGTTTCACTATTTCCTCTTCAAAAGATGTCTCTTTATATGTACTCGAACCAGATTAAAGGGCATATATGAAGAAAGAAATACTGGTGAAGGTCTTTTTCTTTTACCTTTTCTTTTTCTTTTTTCCCCAAAGCACTTTCAGTTGATTAGGCTATTGCTCTTTGATCTGTACAACTTTTAAAGGTAATAGCTATTGTCGCTCAGTTTATTTCAAATTCACAATTACATTCAGATACCTTAACTTTTGAATAGAGATCTTAACCATACCAACCAATATATTGTTGGACTTGCTCTTTGTGCCCTGGGGAATATTGGTTCTGCAGAAATGGCTCGTGACCTTGCACCTGAAGTTGAAAGGTTGCTAAAGTTTAGAGATCCTAATATCCGAAAGAAGGTAAGTCTCTTAAGAAAAGGAGCTGCTATTAACATTTCTTCTCCTTATATCATTGTGCATTTATGTATTTCTTTCCACAATCAGCTCATTTAAAGTTTTCATGTGAACTCTATACTTGGCCCTCATTGTTGTTGTTGGCTCTGCCATTTTCTCTATGGGTATTCACTTAATCATGCATTTGTTGTTTACACCAAACTAACTTCCAAACACTCTTTTTCAACTTTAACTTCCGATACTCTTTCAGTCTTTCTTTTCTACTTCAACCAACCAAATATTGCCCAAATGCCTACAAGTCTTTTAATTTTTCTCATGCCATGAGTATTTGACTCAGTAGAAATCTGATGTTTCTTTTGTGCTCACTGGCAAATGGTTGCTTTTTATCAGTGTATTCACTCTACTTTGGTCTACTGTAGGCAGCGCTTTGCTCTATAAGAATTATAAGGAAGGTCCCCGATCTCGCTGAAAATTTTATAAACCCTGCAGCAGCCTTGTTAAGTGAGAAACACCATGGGGTTCTCATTACAGGCGTCCAGCTTTGTATAGATCTATGTAAAATTAGTACAGAGGCTCTTGAATATTTCAGAAAGGTAAGTCGACCACTCATTTAAAGGATGTAATCAAAGAGCTTCATTCCCAATGTACTTGTTCCAGCCTCCTTTTAACTAAAACAGCATTAGTGTAAGCTGCACCTACACATGCTGGAGTAGATATTTGAAATTTGATAAAATCAAGAATCAAAAACTTTATCTTCTATTTGATGTGGCATTCATATTATTTTTAATTTTCTTTTTTTCCATGTGTGGTTCTAGAAATGCACAGATGGTTTAGTCAAAATTCTCAAGGATCTCACGAACAGTCCATATGCGCCTGAGTATGACGTTTCTGGCATTACAGATCCTTTCCTCCATATAAGATTGCTTAGGCTCTTGTGTGCTTTGGGACAAGATGATGCCGATGCCAGTGATGCTATGAATGATATTCTTGCTCAGGTTTGTTGTGCCTCTTTGTGTCTTGATGTGTATCATATCATGGAGTTGTTAGATCTTGCAGTTTTTTAAATGCCTTCCTGCTAGTGATTTTTGTCAATGCTTTAGCAGTGCATCACTCAACTCTTGTCCTTAGCATAGATGAAATTTAGTTAACAGTTTACTCTATGAATACAGAAGCAAGAGTATGGTTAGTTTGTGCACTGTGTAGTTTAGGTTTGGAATTGTCTTTTTTGGTAAATAAATCTAGACTTTTTTGTTTTTCTTTTCGTATTCTTCTGCGTGCAATATTGACTGGCAGAATTATACTCCTCTCAGTTTGGGCTTAGCTTCACTTCTTTTGAAACTTTGCCACGGCAAAGGCTTCATGTGGTCCTTGGCCCGAAAATATCTGAATACATTTAGGTGCCGTTTGCTCCCCCCCCCCCCCCCCAAACTTTTTGTTAAAACTGTGTTCAACCAAACACCAAGAAGGAAAAAAATTGTAATTTATGCAAAAACTGAAAAACTTTTCTTTTTGGTCTTTGGTTGAAAAATAACTTTTGCCAAAAACTGTTTTGGTTGAAACTCTTCTTCAAGTTTTTGAAGCAAACGCTTACTTGCTTTGTTGTGGAGATCTAATGAAGTTTTCTCAAAGAGGCTTGTACTATTTAAAACATGCAACAAAGTGAGAAATTCTCTTTGATAGGTATGCAACAAAGTGAGAATATTCACAACAATAATAGTGTGCCTGAATGGGTCTATAAGCTTATGCAACACAATAAGGAGAATCTTTTTTTTTTCCACTTCAAGTGCTTGTTCTCTGCTTACTATCACGGTACAATCATATCAGATGTATTTTATGAGTAAGTAGCAGTTTCTCTGGCCGTATTTCAACCCTTAAGAAGGTTATACTGTATGATGAAATATAGATTTCCCTAACAAGTCTGAAATCTTCTCTAGGTGGCAACAAAAACTGAATCAAACAAAAATGCAGGCAATGCTATTCTTTATGAATGTGTTGCAACTATCATGAGCGTTGAAGATAATGGCGGCTTGAGGGTACTTGCTATTAATATTTTGGGAAGATTTTTGTCCAACCGTGATAACAATATCAGGTTATTCTCAATCTTCTATTTTTGCATATTTCACCCGCAATATGCTGGGGTTATCTTATTTGGTGACTTTTTCTTGTGGGTCCTGGTGTGATGACCAGTGGTGTCATACACTTGAGAAATTGCTTAACCAAAGCAAAATTCAGTTGTTATAAACAGCCTCTACATTCAATATGCACTTCTGTGTCCAAACCCTATTGATCTCGTATGTATTTAGCAATTAAGTGGTTTATACTATGCTTCTACTTGTTGTGTGCCTTCAATCTATAGGGTATTCTTGTACTATAGTTTTCCAGGTGTTAATGGTGATTAGAAATTCTATTGTCTCTTTGAACCCCTTGTTTAGTGTGATTGTGATATACAGGTTTTTCTTTTGGATGAGAAAATACACGTGGCTGTTCACTGCTTATATTTGCAGAATTTGGTGCTGTGACAGATCTTTGGCATGCCCCTAAGTCTGCACCACATGCTAAATACAGTCGCCTGTTTATTTCTTTGTTTTTGCCTTTTTCTTTTGAGGCGATAGAAAGGAGGGGTTTCTTTCCTAGTCACTTCTCTATATGATTCTTGTACTGTTAGATATATCTGTGTGATAGTCTGTTGCTATTTGTCTTGCTAGCATGGGTTCTTTTTTAAACTTAGTGAGTGAGGTCCAATTATTTCAGATATGTTGCACTGAACATGTTGATGAAAGCTCTGGCTGTAGATAGTCAAGCAGTGCAGAGGCATCGGGCAACAATTTTGGAATGTGTGAAGGTATTTGACCTTTGCAGTCTATTCTTTCTAATAGTTTTTCCACTTCTTCGTACTCTGTGTTCTTTCCCTTTGACATGTGAACTACCTCTGTTCAAATATTTCTAGAGCATAAATTGTAAATGATACCCCGACTAGCCGGATCATGTATAGCATGTGCTTCCACAGATTGATAATGGCATTTCTACTTGTCAGATTATGTGGCTTTTAAACTAGCATATTAGGAAATACTATTTGCTGATGTTCCGCTTATATCAAACATACAGCAACTTGTGGCTTGTTCAATTTTCAGGATACCGATCCATCGATTCGTAAAAGAGCCGTTGAACTTGTGTATCTCTTAGTAAACGAAAGCAATGTGAAGCCTATGACGAAGGAGTTAATTGAATATCTAGAAGCAAGTGATCCGGAGTTTAGGGGAGATCTCACTGCCAAAATATGTTCGATTGTGGAAAAGTAAGTGAACACTGAAAATGTTTGTGGGAACTATGATTTTGATTCTGAGAATTCACAGAATGCTTCTGCTTTTACTATTAGTGAGGGACGATAGACATGTTTTTTTGTTCCTTCTCTTCCAAGACATCTTCAAATGCATTTCCAACTTACAACTGCTTATGGTACTCCAGGTTCTCACCAGAGAAAATTTGGTACATTGATCAGATGCTCAAAGTTCTCCCTAAGGTATGCATACGCTGATAGATTTCATTGTATTATGATCTTTCTGTTTGAGTTTAAGACTATTTGTAGGCCATATGGTCTTTCTGTTAATTAGGCAACATAAGTTTTATTTAAAACTGTACGACTCCCACTCACGTGAGGGCCTAATCTTTTTCTTGGGGCAAGCACTGGAAATACCTTTTGCATGGGTAGCAGCAACTAGACTTGAATTGAGATATATACTTACTTGAATCACATGTTGAATAGTGACTGCCTCGTCTAAAAGCTTGAGTTGTTATTGGGGGGGAACATTTTTTGGGTTCAATTTAGGTCTGCAACATCCTCTAGATCATGATTCTCTATACTCAAATATCATGTAATGTTACTTGAAATGCTTATCAGCTGTATCCTCACACCAAGATCCAACATTTTATGTTTATCCCTATACCCTAACTTTAAAGGCTTTGAGAAATACAACAACAACAACAAACTCAGTATAATCCCACATAGTGGGATATGGGAAATCTGACTAACAATTCAAAGAAGAAGAAAAAAAGGAAGAAGTTTTCAGAAAATATGACTAACCATTCAATTCAATTTAAGAAGCTTCGGACAATCTGACTGACCATCCCAAGAAAAAGGCTTTGGAAAATCTGACCTTATACGCACCCATGTCTTGCACTATGTCCTGGTAGTGTAGGAGAAGCTTACACTTCTAGAAATGTTTATAGTTGTACTAGTATTCATCCCAAGTGTAGACGATTATGTGCAAGGTGATCTATTCTTTTCCTTTTTATTTATGAAATTCAATCTTTTCTGCACAAATCTGCAATCTTTGCACAAAGGTATGACAAAATTATGTTACTGTAAAGTGAAAAGGTTGCGTGTTGTCTTGGTGCTTGGTAGTTATCCAGCTAATCTGTTTGGTTGGTAGACTGTCTTCGTTTAAAATGTGCGAGTATTCTTTTTGGTTGGTAAACCGTATTCACATAAAATGCATCAGTATCCTTTTGGTTGGTAGACTGCCTTCACATAAAATGCCTCAGCATGTAGGAATAGTAATTCATCAGTATATAGGTTATGTTGCATTACAGTTAGGATATTTCGCATGGAAGGGTAATGTTTAAGATACTCTTTATAAATGCATATCTTTATTGCGGTGAAACCATAGTAGTTACAATTTTTAATCAGTTACAGCCTACTTTCAAATACCCACATATGGCCAAGGTGTATCTTTCACTTAAATTATGAGAAATATCATCTTGGTCCTAATGGCTATGATCATTCTGCATTAAGCTTTTATAGAACCAAACTCAAAATCAAAGGGATGTAAATACAATTGCTCATTAATGTGTTTATACTCCTGACTGTAGTTTGGTCACAACATGTTTGGAGATTCTCATTGTAAAAGTTTGTGATGTATCAGACTTATGCGTGTCAAAGAGCCACATTTGATCCCTGTTCCGATTTTGATGGATGTACTCTTTCTTTTGTTTTTTCTTAAAGAGTCCTAATATGTCTTCTATCCAATAGGCTGGAAATTATGTGAAGGATGAGGTGTGGCATTCTCTGATTGTGGTGATAACAAATGCTTCTAACCTCCATGGTTATGCAGTACGGTTGTTATACAGAGCAGTGCAAGCAGCAGGGGAACAGGTACTTCAACAATTGCCTAGATCTCCTATTTCCTTTTTTTCCCTTTTGTTCCTTATTGTTTCTTACAAATTGATGATCTTTTCTTGTTAGGAAACTCTCGTTCGAGTTGCAGTTTGGTGCATTGGAGAATATGGTGACATTTTAGTAAATAACGCTGGAAGGCTTGATATAGAAGAACCACTGACAGTGAGTTCATGCTTTCGAACAATTACTCTTTTAAGTACTAATTTTGATCTCTGTATTTCCATTACATTTTTGTCCTTGATAATTCTGCATCATATTCCTTGGGCTGCAAGCCTCTGATTTATTTTCCTGCATGATCTAAATGAAGTGTCTCACATTATGAGATGTGTGGTAGGCACGCGTGACGAGTTCGATTCTTGACGGATGAACCAAGTTTGGTTTTTCTACCAAGTACTGAAGTCGGAACAACAAACTTCTTGGTTATGGAAAGAAAAAAAGTATTATATGAAGCTTCCTTCTCCTACAAACCCCTCACTCAAAAATAACACCCCCTCAAAAGAAAGGACAAGCTCTCAAACCTAACATTTTTTTCATTTGCTTAAGGTGTTTCTTCGGGATTCTACAACTTCCACAAATTCCAGTATTGTTTCATTCTCTTAATGAACTATAACACATAAATTCTAATCGTATATCTACATAATGTGGTGCTATTAATGCAATTATAAACCTTGGAAAAACTCGACTCCATGCATGTTGACGCGAAGCTAAGGTTGATTAACTATGAAGAATAATTTTTGCTGTGTGGAGATTCAGATGCACTCAACAAAGTAAAGACGTGATTCCGAAAATGAAATGATAGATGCTACTAAACAAGTTAGCTAGTTTATAGTTTGATTTGAGCTGTAAACAACAATATTATCACCTCAATCCCATAGCAGTTGGGGTCAGCTACATGAATCCTCACGGTCCATTTTGCTCCTGACTTGAACTATGTTTCATTAAAAGAAAACCATGAAGATTATTGGAGTTTGCCACATGCCATCATCAGTTTTAATCATTTCTGCATAGAAATTGTTTACTTGGTTCTCTGATATAGTTCTTTGGAGCAGGTAACAGAATCTGATGCTGTGGATGTTGTGGAGACTTCCATTAAGAGCCATTCATTTGATCTCACTACTCGGGCGATGTGTTTGATTGCTTTGTTAAAGCTGTCGAGTCGCTTTCCATCTTGTTCACAGTATGTGTTCTTAGGCGCTTGGTTACTCCGTCCCATGCATTCACAGTTACTTATACGTAGCTGACAAACTACTGTCGAAATTTAACTACATATATTCAGTTGAATATCTTTTTGCAGGTTGACTGTACTGTATTTTCTGTCATGTTACATTTTATGAAATTCTCGTTCCATTATGGACATAACACCAAGTTTGACACACTTCTATAAATAGAAAAAACCGCTAACGTAGCTAAAGGAAAAGGCTATGGTGAGAGATCCCGAAGAAGATACCCTTGCTCACACCTTAGCTGAATTCAAAACGAAAAGTCATTGCGCCTTTAGCCGTCTGGAAGGACTCCCTAGTTATTTCTTGTTTAGAGAAAGCTGTACAATCAATGAAAACATCGGAAAATACGATTACTAAGAGTGAGCAGTCTCACATACGCACAGTCCACAAGACCACAACTTGCTCTACCATTATCCCACATGTCTCCATTTTTACTTGTTTTGTTTTCAAGATGATGCATTAAGCCTCCCAAAGAGTAAGAAACTGATTAAATGAGTTCTTCAGAATAAGTGAGTAATCTGTAAATATCTGATTTGGTGTAGGCGGATAAATGACATCATTGTTCAGTACAAAGGCAGCTTTGTGCTTGAACTGCAGCAGAGAGCTATTGAATTTAACTCGGTAATTGAGAGGCATCAGAATATCAGGTTTGTTTGATTTCATTTAAAAGGTTGTTCGATGCCTCTACTTTTGTTATAGCTCACTCATAGGAGTTTCTGGATCATGGATGCATGTTTTCAGGCCTTCACTTGTCGAAAGAATGCCAGTTCTTGATGAAGCAACCTACAGTGGAAGGAAGGCTGGCTCTTTGCCAGCAGCTGGATCAACATCTCAAGGAGTATCAGTTAATCTTCCAAATGGAGTTGCCAAGCCTAGTGCTGCCCCTCTTGTTGACTTACTTGATCTTAGTTCAGATGATGTCCCTGCACCTAGTTCTTCTGGTGGAGACTTTCTTCAGGATCTTCTTGGTGTTGATCTGGCTCCAGTGTCTTCACAATCAGGTTAGTGTTGCTATGTTCCATTGCATGAATATGTTTGCCTGATTTGTTATTCTGATTTTCCTCATGTTCTCATCTTTCCCCTGTATAGCATTTAAATGTGTATCGTTTGACCATTCTTACCACAAAAAGAACCATTGTTTAAGGAAGCTGTTCGGACACCACCGTCATTTAAAAAAAAAAAAAGAAAAGAAGAAGAACCTTTGTTTAGCCACTTGAATCAGCATGTCTATGAAGAGAAATTGAAAATAAAATTATTTAATATTTTTTATTTGAGCAGGCGGAGATCTTGGATTCAATTCGCATCACCATCCATTGTTAAAAAGAATTTCCACATGCTTGGTCCTATAAAAAGAGTTGGGTCTACACGTGAGGGGGCGTGTTGAAGACCTAGTATAAATAAATAGAAGTTTTCCCACTCACACAATTTAAGCTTTCAGATGAGGTGGTCAAACAATTCAAAAGAAGGAACATGTGAGGGTTACAAATCGGCTTTTTTGGAGAACAGAATAAAAAAAAAGTTGGGTGAAGAAAAAGAGGGCCTAAGCTGAATATTTACTTGTTATAATTAACATAAAATTTACTAAAAGTTGCTCTCAAGGGAAGTGGACAATATTTGGATTGACCGAAAAGGAAAGTAGGAGTTCTTTCGGGAACAAGGGACTAACTAGCTTTTCTCAGATAGATTCTGTTGTTATCATTTAGTTGACTCAAGTTCTAGCAAGTCAAGCCCGCTAGTTTTATGTGTGAAATTTGCATTGGCATGAACTTATCCCTTTTACTTTCCCTTTTTCATTTACTTTGTTGTGCTTCGGTAAGCGGCTGCCAACCGCTAGCTTTTTGGTCCACTTGGGCTGGCTTAGTAGTGGTTTAACATACAAATGCTATCTCTCCTTGGCGTCTTTTGCAAATACTTGGTGCCTCATTAAGTAGGCAAGTTAGAGTTGGAAACTGCACATGATTCGTGATAGATTCAACATTTACTTAGGGTTGTTGGTTGACATGTTAGTTATGTGGGAATTATATAGGCATTGTTTATGTGTGAATAATGAAGGAATTATTATTATCTTTTTTTTTAATGACCGAGAAATTGCTTTGGGTTGTTGGCTTCACATGTTAGTTATGCGGGGATTATAGTGGAGGCATTGTTTATGCGTGAATAATGAAGGAATTATTATTATCTTTTTTTAATGATCGAGAAATCCGCAGCCTTCAAAACTCGGGGATGATGGGCATGCACCTCTATCTTTCTCCACTTAAATACCTTAAGTTAGTTCACTTGGAGCTAGGGGTGAGCGTTCTAGCGGTTCAGATTGGATATGAAAATTTCTGTTTGGATTTAAAGTTTTCCGGTTCAAGAAATTACAATCCAAGTTCTATCCAAATAAGTTCAGATTGAATCGGGTTTTTTATGTTCGATTTCGGATTAATCGGTTTAGTTATTTCATATTTTCGATTTTAAGCCTATAAGTTGAGCTTCTTCTTCTTCTTCTTACAATAATGAACATCCAAATAAAGTACTCATGTTAAATTGCCTTAATAATTCCTCATTTCCGCCACAATCATACAAATAAAATATTTATGCAAGCAATAATACAATTATCAAGGAAATTCCTGGCAATAGAAGCATTAAGGCTTGAGAATTAGTAGGATATTGGACTTAGCATTGGGTAGGGGCTAAATGTTCGGATTTTCGGATCCCAAATCTAAAATCCGAAGGTTTCAAAAATTAAATCCGAATTCCAATCGTAATCCGAAAATCCAAAAAATTTGGATTTCAGTTATGCCCAAACTTCCTACCCCTACTTGGCACAGGGCTCAAACATATGACCGAAGACACAAGTCCCTCAATCTTTGCCAATTGATTTAACCCCCGGGGGCTATAATGAAGGGATTATTGTGCGGTGATTAATATTATGGGGGTTGTTATTTGGTAATTAATAATGAAGGGATTATTATGCAAGGATTACTTACTTTAAGGACAGTTTTGTCTTTAATGAATTTAATCCCCATATTGCTAATAAACATATTCTATTCCATATTAAATTATACATAGATTTGCACCCGCATAACTTAATGCAATATTATTTAATACAAAATAATACACTCAACCAAAAACTGCATATAAATTATGCAGGAACTATTTTTCCTTATACAACCAACCAAACTCTGCATAAGTTATGTGGAGATTGTTCTTATCCTTTTAACCAAACCTAATATTATCTTATGGAGGATTTTATGTTGGTATTATTTTTTATATCCTTCCAACCAAGCAACCCCTTAATGTTTCTTATAAATTGATTGCTTGGGCTTGTGGGAACTAGAAAAATATTTTTGTCCTTGGGAACTAGAAAAAGTAGTTTTGGTCCTTCCTCATGTACTAGTGATTTTCATGTAATATCCTAAGGGCATAGATGATTTTGGAAGACCGCAGACAGTGAAGGATTAGAGTGGCTTACTAGGTTGTTCAATGTCATTTTTAAGACGACCAAGATGCCTGATGAATGGAGTTGGAGTACGATGATTCCGGTGTACAAGAATAAGGGGGATATCCAAAATTGCAACAACTATAGGGGCATCAAGCTGCTAAGTCACACCATGAAAGTTTGGGATAGGGTGGTGGAAGTTAGGGTGAGGGGTAGTGTGTCTATTTTTGAGAATCAATTTGGGTTTATGCTAGGGAGATCGACTACTGAAGCCATTCACCTTATTAGGAGATTGGTGGAGCAGTATAGGGATAGGAAGCTTATGACAAAGTCCCAAGGGAGGTTCTTTGGAGGTGTTTGGAGGTTAGAGGTGTGCCCGTAGCTTATACTAGGGTGATCCGGGATATGTATGATGGCGTTAAGACCCGGGTTAGGACGGTGGGAGGCGACTCGGAACACTTCCCTGTCGGGATGGGCTTACGTCATGGATCCGTGCTTAGCCCATTTTTATTTGCCTTGGTGATGGATGTTCTGACGCGGCACATTCAAGAGTAGGTGCCATGGTGCATGTTATTTGCGTATGATATAGTACTAATTGGCGAGACGCGAGGTGGTGTTAACGCGAGGCTGGAGGTTTGGAGACAAATCCTGGAGTCAAAAGGTTTCAAGATGAGCAGGACTAAAACAAAGTACTTGGAATGCAAGTTCAGCGACGCGACCCATGATGCGGACGTGGAAGTGAGGCTGGATTCACAAGTCATCCTTAAGAAGGGGAGTTTCAAGTACCTCGGATCTATTATTCAAGATAATGGTGAGATAGACGAAGATGTCACACATCGTATTGGAGCAGGATGGATGAGATGCAGGTTCGCTTCGGGGTTTTTGTGTGATAAGAAGGTGCCACCGAGAATTAAGGGTAAGTTCTACAGAGTGGTGGTTAGACCTACTATGTTAGGGCGGAGTGTTGGCCTGTCAAGAACACCCATGTCCAGAAGATGAAAGTAGCGGAAATGAGGATGCTGAGATGGGTGTATGAGCATACCCGGTTGGATAAGATAAGAAATGTTGATATTCAGGAAAAGGTGGAGTGGCACCTGTAGAGGACAAGATGAGGGAAGCTAGATTGAGATGGTACGGACATGCGAAGAGGAGGTGCATAGATGCCCCAGTGAGGAGATGTGAGAGGTTGGCAATGGGGGGGCTGAGAAGAGGTAGAGGGAGGCCTAAGAAGTATTGGGGAGAGGTGATTAGGCATGACATGGTGCAAAATCATATGGATACGATTCTCATTTTGTATATTGATTAATTGGATCGCGCTACTTCAACTTACTGCGGACATGGCCCTTGATAGAAAGATATGGAGGTTGAGAATTAGGGTAGAAGGGTAGTGGTTAAGCGGGCATGTCTTATTTTTATGTCTTATTAGTGTTACTCTCATACTTTCATTTTTTCGTATCCGTATATTTCTTTTACTATATGTCGTTTTTTTCGCTCCGGCTATTTTATCACCTTTGCTTGCTATGGTTACTAGTTATTTCTGCTTCCTTTTAGTTTTTTCTTCTTGAGCCGGGGTCTATCGAAAATAGTCTCTCTACCTTCGTAAGGTAGGGGTAAGGTCTGCGTACATTTTACCCTCCCCAGACCCTACTTTGTGGGATTTCACTGGATTTGTTGTTGTTGTTGTTATCCTAAGGGCATAGATGCAAATGTTTAATGAACATATAACAGTAACATGCACTTGGAATTACTGTTTACGAAGTCAAATTGTGTCGTGGAAAAGCTTTGCTAGTAAATTGTAGAACAAAAGCACAATAATTTGGATCACTGAATGTTAATGTTTAGTAAGTCGATTTGTGTGAGTTTTTGCTAGTAAATTGTGGAACAGGAGCACAATTCTTGAGTTTAGATTCCAGATTTGGGATGCTTTGTGTTTCAGACTGTACTTCCTACACGATATCTTTGATCAAAAGTTAGGGTAGTATTAAAGTTCTACTTTAAGATTTTTATTCTACCCTAAAACTAGATTTAGGCAACCCCACCAACTTGTTTTGCCCAAGAACATCACCAGTAAAAAAGGAAAGAAAAGGGGAGAACGGAAAGGTGAATGGATTTGCACGAGCTTGAAATTATTCTCATTTTGCTCTTTGAATTTCAGGTACAAATCAGGCTCAAAAGAGTGGCACCGATGTTTTACTGGATCTTCTGTCAATTGGAACACCACCTGCTAATAGCAGCCCATCTACAACTCAGGTGTCGCCCTCCAATGTTGACGTTAGAAGTCCGGTGGATCTATTAGATAGATTGTCTTCACCTTCGGCTCCTTCAGTTCAAGTCTCGTCTACAGCTGGAAGTTCTCCTATGTTGGATTTATTGAATGGGTTCCCTTCCAGTCCATCAATTCCTGGTATGGTCTCTGTTCTATGCTTTAAACTTGGGTACAGTCTAATGCTTCTTCTAAGTTGACTCTTTTTTACTTTTCTCAGTTACAGAAGGCAATTGTCCAGCATATCCATCAATAGTTGCATTTGATAGCAGCTCTTTAAAATTAATGTTCAACTTCTCAAAGCAGCCTGGAAACCCTCAGACAATACTTATTGAAGCTAGTTTTACAAACAAGTCACAAGAAGTTCTCACAAACTTTATTTTCCAAGCTGCAGTACCAAAGGTAATTGTATTTTTTTAAAATAAAAAATTCTTTCTTTCACTTGGGAGCGGGAGTTGGCATAGAAGGATTGGTTTATGATTAACCAATAATTTCCCCTCCTGAGCTTGCATCTTCTGTGATGATTCTAAATCATTTGTTTGGCAAAAATCATTTTAAAAGCCGGTTTGGCCAAGCTTCTTTTTGGGCAAGTGCTTTTACTTTTTCAAAGTTAAGGTATTTGGCCAAGCTTTTAAAAAGTGCTTTTGAGTAGAAGCAGAAGCAATTTTTTAGAAGCAGAAAAAAGCAACTTCTTCCCAAAAGCACTTTTGAGAAAAATACATTTAGAAGCACTTTTTGAAAGCTTGACCAAACATTAACTGCTGCTCAAAAGTATTTTTTGGATTAATTAGTCAAACACAAACTGCTTCTCACAAAAAATACTTTTTGGGAAAAGTGCTTTTCAAAATAAGCTGATTTTAGAAGCTTGTCCAAACAGGCTTTGTCATTCATAGAGTAATTTTCTGAGTTTTACTTACCTATTACTTCATCTATTGCAACTGTCACATATAATTATTTACTTGTTAAAACTTTATTCGGTCTAATTTTAAATCATGTACCATGTTCATCATCTGTCAACTATGCTTATTTCGTCATTTTGCTGTAGTTTCTTCAACTGCACTTGGATCCAGCAAGTGGTAATACGCTACCTGCAAATGGTAATGGATCAATCACGCAAAAGTTGAAAATCACAAACAGCCAACGTGGCAAGGTATGTGATATCTGATTCCTTTTAATGGATATCTTCCATGCATTCGATGACTGATCACCTTCTAGCAATTTGCATGATCATTCTTTTCCAAAACCTGACTATAAAATAAGCACTTTTTCCACATGCTCTTATTATTATTGCAATATGTATGCACATCCATCGTCCACAGCTTTTTGGAGCACTGTAAGACATTTTTCAAGTGCAGGTTTATAGCCGACCTTACTATTTATAGCCTGTGAACATTGTCAACCTTATTGCAGTTTTAGCTTTTCTAATATTTTCCTCTTTCCCCAGAAATCCCTTGTCATGCGCATACGGATAGCTTATAAGGTGAATAATAAAGACGTATTAGAGGAAGGCCAAATCAACAATTTTCCTCGTGATTTGTGAGGTCGAATGGCCTTATAAGAGGATGATTTGCGAGATCTTACATTGTTAATCAGTACGCGGAAGCTTCAGCTCATTGTTTGTATTGTTGTGGGAGATGTAGCATGTGCTAGTCGGATTCAAGTGGCTTCACTCCTCAAGTCATCCTTCTCTCCTTCCTTCAAAGATAGCCAGTGTACATTATTGATCTGAGAAACCCAAGTATGCCATTGTGTAAGTCAAATTTTGCCTTTGTTGAGGCACATACACAGGAGACCTTGTTGGACTCCTTGTTAAAAGTTTTGATATATGTAAGTCTCATTTTTTTCTAGATTTTTGAGTAATCACATTCAAGAATTGTAATATAGGTTGAGTTGGGACCTTGGCTATATTTTAGACATTTCTTTTTTGAGTTATATAAAATGCGCTGTTTTTACTTTATCCACCATCAAAGATCTGCTGCTCACATGTAATTGGGATACAACGTAAACAACAAAGTTTACCTATGATTTTCATGGCAAATTATGTTGCTTGGATCAGCCAAAAATATTATTGCACCTGTGTAGGATGCTCCAAACATTATAACAATTTTGAAGATCCGTGGAAAATGGGAGTAGGAAAGATTAGAGTGAAAGTCTATCAAGTTATTATGTTGGAGAAATTTCAATTGATTCTCAGAAAAGAAAAGCATATCAATTATTGATTCCACTATCTGGTGGGTACGATAACATATAAGTCTTCTAATAATTCAACGGTAAAACTTACAGAAAGAAATTAAATGAAGGAGCTAGTGGTTAGGATTCGAACTCATGCAAAACGGTTAGATTTGTAATATCTTGGTCAGGCACTCTTTTGACATTTATAATGTCATTTTATGCTAAATAACTTTTTTCATTATTTCGATCTGTTAAATGAATTTTTTCATTTGGTTTCTTTCTTTATTTAAACAAGCCTTGAATGAACTGTTCATTTGGTAGTTCCATTCGTTATTTGTAGTTTATGATCTGTCCTACCTACAATTATTTATAAGTTCAAAACACTGTTAAGTTGTCAACTTTGAACTTATATATGTCTTAAAATACAACCCTGTCCTATTACAAAATATGCATTAAAAAGTAAAAACAGTGGAGTGGGTAGCTTAGTCGACAAAATAATTAGAAGTGTGTTCATATTTTTCAATAGGTCAGCACCCCACATAGTTTCTTGTAATTTAGTGCAACAGCAATATAAGCTAAGAGTATAAGGAAGACTTCAATGTCCCCACAGCTTGGAAACCATCCAATTCATAACTAAAGTCTCCCACATCACTTTTCACCATTATCAGACTGAAGAATATATTTTGTGGGGCTACTACCATTTTCTATAAATTTAATCAATTGGGAGAGGGAAATTGTCATTTACTAGAGCATTAGTAGGTCCTACTACTGCTTTTGTATTCCTCCTTTTTTTTGGGAGGCAAGATTTATAAGTTAAAAGATTATATCACACAATACGAGTGAGACTTACTCAAACGTAAAATACCTCGCTCATCAGTAACTTTGCTGATAATAAGTGAGAATATTACTGACCTCTGGATGTAGGGTAATAAATTAATTAAAAAAGAAAACAAGAGGTAAGTGTACACCAATCTTGATTACTAGTGGGTGTACAAATTGATCATAGATCAAGAATCCTACACTTCAATCATGTTTAAGTGGAAGGAGCTTGACATTAATAGAGTTTATGCTCTTCACTTTTTCAGCCATAGGTTAATGAAGTAGAATTTAGTAGCCTAAGGGTCAGATTTAATCAGCAATTTGTTGTCCTTGTGGCATTGTTCAAACACCATAGAGCTTCAAAAGAGACAAAACAGGATAATAGGGGCAATTGGATTTGAAACTGTGGAGAATCTTTTGGGAGACACAAACAGGATTATTAAAATAGGAAGGAAGAGTCCCAAAAGTTGATCTAGGTTTATTTTTTCTTGAGATTGCAGCATTTAAATGAGTTTGAAAAATGTCACTGCAGGAATTATATTAATCAAATATTTAAACTTTTCAGCAACCCCAAGTGGTCCCTTGAAGCATAAGAAGTCTTAGAGGTAATATTTTCAAACCATAAGTTAGCAGGAAAAAGAACTTTCTCAAATCTTGGGTGAATTTTATGGGATTCTAATAGAAAAAAGATAAAAGTGGAACATGTTATCCTTCTTCCACAAAAGTGGAAATTGGAAAGAAGCATCATTCAAAGCAGAAAAGTGAAAAAAGAGAAAAGCAAAAGCACCAAAAGAACTTATGACAACTGAATAATCAAATAAATTTAATTAACCAAACTACAAGGCAATTGAAGAAAGGAAAAAGAAAAAGATTGTATACTAGTTGCCTCAGGTTGACCAGGATGAGGTCACGAGTTCATGATGCGGAAAGAGTCTCTTGTAAGAATTTGGGGCGTACATCATGCACAATGCAGTCCGGCCTTTCCCCGAACCCCGCGCATAAGCTTAGTCTCTCGCTACCCTCTTATACTATCTTCAAACAGGTGGAGCTCTATGATGATCCGTCCATGGCAAACTTACATTGTCAGCAGAATTATGAAATTTATCCTTCTTGGACCAGAGCCAGATCTTGGAAACAGAAAAACTCTCCCCTCTATTTCCAAGATTTATCCTTTTCCCATAATTATCCCCATCATTTGCAGAATTTCCATTTTGTCCACTTTTCCCTTTCACATTTCCCCTCAATTGATGACCACCACCATCTACACCATTACTTTTAGCACTATTGGGACACAATGCCACTTGCAATTCTGAATCAGCCACCACATATTGGAAAGACCCCATTGAAAAACACCTTCTTGAATCCAAATTACTATTACTAGTCTCTCCCATTTCCCTTTTCTCAATTTCAAGAATACCATTGTTTGTGTTCTTGAATTTGCCAAGTCTAACAGAAAACACCCTTCTTGAACTGATCTTACTATCAATATCCTCATGTAATTTTGGACCAACAATAACACTTCCATTTTCTGAAACCCCACCACCACAACATTCATCTCTTGTTGTATCATCAAAGTAAAAGATTGGATTTTCAATACAAAAACCAGGTGTAAAAAGGCTCCCTCTACAAAGTGGGCAAGTAGAATTTGACAAAAGCCATGTGTCTATACAACTTATATGAAAAGCATGACTACATAAAGGGAGCAGCCTTAACTTGTCTTGTTCTGAGAATTCACAAAGACAAACAGCACAATCAAATGGTTCTTTTAAACCCATTATATCTTTGTAAAGAAACACAGGGAGTGCATCAATAAAGGACTGATCTAAACCTGAATCATGTAGATTAAAAAGTTGTTGTAATTGCCTTTGATAGGAACCAGAATCAGACATTTCAGGGTCTCTAGCAGATTGTGAAGAGAACCTATGTTTCATTAAATACCTAACTAACAAATGGAGAATACCAGAAATAAAGAATATGATAGCTAATATTACTATGATAAAAAGAACAGCTGGGCTAATTTTATTTCCAGATGAAGATGATGACATCTTTTTTTTGGCACTTGAACATAGGTGTACTAAAAAGACAGTATTTTGCTCATACCTTATTTTCTTGAATCAGACAGTATTTTCATTTGTTGAAGAAAAGCATATAGTACTACTTACTTGTGCTGCCGATGGCACAAAGACAAAGCCAGCTAATATATTTGAGGAGTACAAGAAATAGACCCACCCCCCATTTCTTTACATTTACAAGAAACCCAATACCCAAAAGTGCTCAAGAAAGAGAGAAAATCATAAATTCTTGAGCTGGGTTTGTTAGAAAATACACCTCTTTGCAGAAATTGAATTGAAGAGGATTTGATTTTTTTTTTTACGTTACCTTATTCTAGTAGCAGAGGCTAATTTGTTAATTTTGTCAGATGACCAAATGCTGCAAAAAGGAATAAGGAACAGGAGTAATTAAACTCTCTGATGATGGTACTTGAGAGTACTTAGTGAAGCTTCCAAAAATAGGTCAAAAGCAAAACAGAACACCCTAGACCCCTTAGGGGATTTATTTAATTTTGAACAAAGAAAACAGAGAAGCAAAAGATTTAGTGTATCCCCTTTTGAAAATACGCTTTTACCCTTTTTTTGGGGGGGGGGTTGAATTTGTAATTTTTCTTCGAAAAAATAACATTGTATAGTTGCTCTCAAAATAATATCAAAAAAATATATATGTTTTGAATTTTTTTTGTATATATATACATTCTATATGTTATTTATAAAGATTATACATATTTTATATATTTTTTTAACTACCAAATATAAATAATTTCTAAAGCGCATTAAAAGCGATTTTTTTTCTTCTCGATGAATGTTGTTTGGTAATTAAGCTTGAAAACTGGATTAGTTATGCAATACTTGGTGGGTGCTGCATGGGCCCAATAAGGAATTGTAGAATTAAACTTCATCGCGGGGAAAGAATCAAGACTTTGGAATTACGTATACACACGCGCATGCACCCCTCATCACAAATGACAATGTTAGAGCTGTACATCGACCTACTAATGCTAAAATAAGCTCAGGTACATATAATTTAACTATTAAATTATTTGCAATAACATTGTGACGATCAGAAAGTATTATAGTCGTTGAGGGCCAGTGGTTTGAGGTAGTTGAGACATGATTTTCATTAAGGTGTGTCAAAATTTAAAGAAGTAAATACAAGAAAAGACAATGAGATGTAGTACATAGAATATATACATAAAAGAATAATTTTTACCTACCTAAATAGTGTATTTTTGAGAGCGAAGGAGTGTCAGTTGACATCCCTTGGAGTTACGTAGCTCCGCCACTCCGGCGGAGGTAAAATGGTGACCTGGGAAAGTAGTTGAGGTTCCATAGCCATTTGCATCGATTTGTGTGTTCATTTTGTAAGTATAATGAGAACGAGAAATTGTGGTAGAGTAAAGGTGGCTTTCAAGTGGTAGTTTTTAGAGTGAAAAATCAATTGTCATGGTGGTGATGATCGATTTAAAGACATGGGGATGATGATTGAGTAAAATGGTTGTAAATCTGGATTAGTTCGCAAAATTAATGACAAATCTAGTCCATTTCACACAGTTAAAGGAAAATTTTAATTATTTTTACCGGTGAAGAGATGTTCGTGTTGAAAAGCTTTTACTCTTTAGTCAAAAAGAGTAAATTTAGCTCACTTTTATAGCAATAACACTAGATATGACTCCAACCATTAACCGAGTACAATGTGAACCATATTGCAAAGTTTAGGGACACACAAAATTCATCTTATTTTGAGACCGGTGACTCTTATCCTGCTAATTAATCATAGTTTAAAAGTATTAAATGTTCACATTCGTCGATCATTGAGCTTATTCCAATGTGTTTTGCCAGGGTTGATACTATAGTAAATATTATTGAAAAATTGGATATATATATATATATATATATATATATATATATATATATATATATATATATGTGTGTGTGTGTCACGACCCAAAATCCAACTAGCCGTAATGGCACCTAACTTCACCCGCTAGGTAAGCCAAATAAAAAAAAATAATTCGATTAAATTAATATTTAACTGACTCTAATACACTCCCCAAGGACTGGTAGTACAAATCACGAGCTTCTAAGATTAGAATTTACAAAACTGGTGTGGAATAAAAATACGGCATATGTCTGAAATATACATGAACAGATTAAAAATTCTAAAGCTACCATGAACAAGAGCCAGCAATGACTGGAACGCATGTACATCTTCAGATCCAACTCCTGCTGTACGCAGTTACATCAGCATCAGAAATCTGCACACAAGGTGCAGAATTGTAGTATGAGTACAACCGACCCCATGTACTCAATAAGTAACAAACCTAACCTTAGGCTGAAAGTAGTGACGAGTTGGGATAAGAGTCAGAGTCCAACTTCAATAACCAGCAACAGTTCATAATAATATAATTTAAAGCAGCACAAGTAATAACTCAATAATAAAATGCTCAGCTCGTATAAAATTCTTGAAAATAAATATTTTCTTTTCAATATAACAGTAAAACTCAAATCCTTTGCCGAAAGTCACCGAAAATATGAGTAAGTCTGAAACCTGTAATTTTTCTCAAAACTTTAACGACAGATAAGAAATCTCATTATCAGATGGCATGCGGAAAAATACTTCTCTATGCATACATATCAAGTATGCAAGTCTAATGCAATGCAGCACAATGATGAACTCATGTACTCTCAATTTCACAGTACTGTATATGGTCAATCCAGCCTAGGGAAGATCCATCTCAAATATATATACATAATAACTATCATTCAGTCATTCAGTACTGTACATGGCCAATCTAGCACAGGGAACTCCATCCCAAATATAAATAAATAAGGCAACTCCATGCCTAGGGAACTCCATCCCAAATGTAAATAAATGAGGTAACTCCATGCCCAGGGAACTCCATCCCAAATATAAATAAATGAGGCAACTCCATACCCAGGGAACTCCATCCCAAATATAAATAAATGAGGCAACTCCATGCCCAGGGAACTCCATCTTAAATATAAATAAATAAGACAATTCCATGCCCAGGGAACTCCATCCCAGAAGTGAATATATATGGCAACTCCATGCCCAGGGAACTCCATCCCAAATATAATATCCATTGCGCTCACTGTGGGGGGTGCAGACTCTGGAGGGACTCATTCAGCCCAAGCGCTATAATAAGTCAATTTAGCCTGCTGCGGTGTGCAGCCCGATCCCCATAATAATAAAGTATATAAAGTCAATATGGCCTGCTGCGGCGAGCAGCCCGATCCCATAAATATTCTCACAATCAGGCCCTCGGCCTCACTAAGTCATCAATCTCTCCAGTCTCTCGGGCTCAAAATATCATAAAAATTAGCCCAAAAATAATAATATGATGTATCAATAATTAGCAGCAGAGACTGAGATATGATATGAAATGAATAAACATGACTGAGTATGAAATTACAATTTAAACAAATAATTCAACAATAATATGACCTCTGTTGGTCTCAATAATAACGGCATATAGCCTCAGCATGATATTTAACATGATTCTCAGCTCAATTATTTTAACACATGAAAGTACATGGATAGCGCCAAGATTATTTGATTACAAAATTCTACGGAATCAATTACGTCACAAATTTTTACGGTGCACACCCACACGCCCGTCACCTAGCATGTGCGTCACCTCCAAACAATTCATATAACACGTAATTCAGGGATTCATACCCTCAGATCCAAGTTTAGAAATATTACTTACCTCGAACAAGCTGAATCCAATGACGAGCAAGATAAGCAATACTCCAAAAATTCCATTCCGCACGTATCAACCTCCGAACGCCTTTATATCTCCTCAATTCCAAGTTAAACGATTCGAAACTAGTCAAACAACGTACAAATTAATCAAAATATACTCCAATGCTTACAATTTAACAATTTACAAAACTTTTCAACTCCACTCGAAAGGTCGGCAGTGTGGCCCACGTCTCGAAATCCGACGAAACTCACTAAATCCGACAACCCGTTCAATTACCAGTCTAACCATACTAGTTTCACTCAAATCTGACTCTGAATCAACATTCAAATCCCAAAAATTCGTTTTATGAATTTTCTACAATTTTTCCCAAATTTCTATCTCAAAATACTGATTAAATGATCAAAACAATGATATATTCATGTTTATTAACCAAATCCGAGTTAGAATCACTTACCCCGATGAAATTTCTTGAAAATCCCACGAAAAATCGCCACAAACCGAGCTCCCAAGGACCAAATATGAAATATGAGATGAAACCCTCATTTATATGATACCAATCTGATCTCCCCATGTGCTGACCGCACATTTTTTTGTGCGGTCCGCACATTTTAAGTTCTGCGGCCGCAATCCAAATTGTGCGGTCGCACCTCAGCGGTGACTGCACCACCAGGCTTCAGTAAATTGGCCATAACTTTCTGTACAAATATTCAAATGATAAATGGTTTAATTTTCTGAAAACTAAATTCAAAGAGCTACAACTTTCATTTTTGGATCATCTTCAAATATCTTGTAGATTAAAAGATATAAGCTTCCGAAATCGGACCATCAAATCTGCATAATCTTCTTTCTGCGGTCCGCACATTTCCTCTACGGTCCGCACTTTTCCTCTGCGGTCCGCACCTGAAACTTTGCCTCATCACTCCAAAATGTGCCCCCCGCACTTCAAAAGCTTCAGAACAACATTAGAGTGCCGAAATGCCCAGACTCGCTCAAAACTCACCCCAAAACACACCCGAGCCACTCGGGACCCCGTACGAATGTACCAACAAGTCTCAAAATATATTACGGACCTATTCGAGACCTCAAATCACATATAAAAACATTGAAGTGACGAATCGTACCATAATTCAAACTTAGAAATTTTTAAACCTTTCGATTTCCAAAACTCGTGTCGAACCATATCAATTCAACTCGGAATGAACTCAAATTTTGCGTACAAGTCATAAATGACGTAACAAAGCTACTGAGATTTTTAGAACTACAATCCAAACCCGATATCATCAAAGTCAACTTGCGGTCAAACTTATGAACATTCCAAACCTTCAAGTTTTCAACTTTCACCAATTGGTATCGAAACCTTCTAGAAATATCCAAATGAAATTTCGGGCATACGCCCAAGTACAAAATCACCATACAGACCTAACGGAATCATCAAAACTCCGATCTAAGGTCAAATACTAAAAAGTCAAACTTGGTCAACTCTTCCTAAAGCTTTAAACATGAGATTCATTCTTCCGAACTAATTCCGAAACACCTGAAACCCAAAACTGACAATTCACACACGTCATAATACAAGATATGAAGCTATTCAAGACTTCAAATAGTTAAAAGGAGTGTAAATGTTCAAAATGACAAGTCGGGTCGTTACAATATATATTTATTATCGTCTTCTACTAGTAGTACTTTAGACTCTTCTTCTATTTTGCAACACGTATCTTTATTTTTACATTCTTCACAACATTCTTTTTGTTCTTTTTGCAGGTCTTTCTGGTTTGATTTCAGGCGTGTTCTTATTTTAGTTTCAGCATTTATTGTTTATACAGGTGTATGAGTAATATTACTCTGTCTATACTTAGCAGACAACTATTATTATTATGTAAAATAAAACTTAATCCTAATATAAAATCTGCATTTATATTTAAATCTCTTACCCATATTTTGTCTACCTTGTAGCTAGGCTTGTAAAAATCTAGACATGTATTTACAAAATTAATTTGTGATTTATCTTCATAATGTCTATACATATTATGTGTTCCGTCCATTTGTATTGCTGCTATTGGTTTATCTAAAGTCTTAATTAGATTTGGTGGGACTATTCTTTTATTTATTATATAGCTTGCACATCCAGAATCTACTAAGGCTGTTGTTTCTATTTCATAATCTTCTATTTTGATTCTCGCAAGTATTTTTATTGTACTTAATTTTTTGTCTTCATTACATATCAATGCATCATAATTGTCTACGCTCATTAGTTCTTTATCGTGTATGAGTGCTATTATATTTTCTTCCAATTTTTCTTTTCCTTTTTTGAATTTCTGTATTCTCTTTTCTAATTTATTTATTCTCATTTCTAATGTCATTATCTTTAAATTGAGTGTGTAATCTTTTATTTCTTTACATTCTTCTTTATTTAATTTTATTTCACATTCTTTTTCTATGCATATAATACATCCTTCTAAGTAACATAATCTGCACTTAGCTTTATTATTTTTTCTAGGATACCATATACATATAAAACATTGATTACTGTCTAGTATTTATTTCTTTCAAACTTATGATTACACTTTTCATATATATTTACTAATGTAGTTGCCTGTATTTCTTCTAAATCCATATTTTCTGTTCTTATTTTATTTATTAATTCTTCTTCTTCTGATTCCGAGGAGTCTGGTTTATTTCGTTCTTCTATATCTATACTTACTATAGAGTATATGCTTTCGTTATTTGACATATATTCGTTGACATTTATTAACGTTTCCTGAAAATCTTCTATTAATTGTGAGTTTCTTATCTTGCTATTAATCCTTTTTTGGTATGTATTTGCTAAGTGTTCTATGCTTCCACAAGTAAAACATTCTAATTTATTCTTATAGTTTCTCTCTATCCTATATTTTCTAACATGTCTATTTCTATCTAAGTAAGGTTTTCTAGCTGATGATTTTCTTAGATAATAGTTTTTCTAGTATATCCCTATTATATTGAGGCTTATATTTTTTATATTTTATCTTTTTGTAATTGTCATAACTTTGAGTTGTATATATTACACTCTTAGAGAAACTCATATCATTTTATTTTAGTTATTTTTGTATTTGTATATGTGTATATTGTTCATATAATATTTCCATTATATGCTGTATTTTGTGTCCTATTGACCATTTTGCATTCGAATTTTGTATTACTCCTTCTCTTTTGTACCATCTTTCTTCTATTTCTCTACCTAAAACTCCTGATAATTTATTGAATAAATTTTTACCTAAGTCTTGGTCAAACGCATTTTCACTAATAGTACAATAATAGAAATAATCGTTTAAGAATTTTTTTATAGAGTGCCAACTACTTATGCTTAATTGTTCTAGTCTTATTAATGCATTCTTTTGTAATATGACTAATCCACTATTTGAATCTTCTCATGTTATTAGATTATGTATTTTATTTGTAAAATTATAAGGATTTGGTCCCATTGCTGTTATTAGACTATGTATTTTGTTTGTAAAATTATAAAGATTTGGTCCCATTGCTATTAAGGCTTAAAATTCTTGTGGGAATTCAGACTTGTATGATTCCCATAATCCTTTTTTTGATTCTCCTAAGAAAGTTTCCATGTATTTATACATTATTTTTGCATTTGTCTCATGATAGGTTTTTATATAGTCTGCTACTACTATACCTTTGTAACGACCCGGTCAGTCGTTTTCAAAGTTATAGCCACGTTCCCTTATTTACTGCTCATTATGTGCTTTAAAACTGTTATATAACTTGCAGGGGTAGTCGGTTCGGGTCCGAAAAGATTTTAGAATGAATTGGAACACTTAGTTCCAAAGTTTAAAACTTAAGTTGAAAAGGTTGGCTGGATGTCGACCTATGAGCAAACGACCTTGGAATAGAATTTTGATAATTCCAACAGCTCCGTATGGTGATTTTTGACTTAGGAGCGTGTTCAGAATTTTATTTGAAAGTCCGTAATTAAATTAGGTTTGAAATGGCTAAAATAATAATTTAAGTTTGAAAGTTTGACCGGGGAGTTGACTTTTTAATATCGGGATCGAAATCCAGTTTCGAAAATTTTCATAGTTTCGTTACTTTATTCATGACTTGTGTGCAAAATTTGAGGTCAATCGGACTTGATTTGATAGGTTCCGGCATCGAATGTAGAAATTAAAAATTCTTAAGTTTCATTAAGCTTGAATTGGGGTGTGAATTGTAATTTTAGTATTGTTGGATGTGATTTGAAGACTCGACTAAGTTCGTATGATATATTAGGATTTGTTGGTATATTTGGTTGAAGTCCCGAGGGGCTCGGGCGTGTTTCAGATGGTATTCGAATTATTTTCCTTCATTTTGGCACTGCTGGTAGCTGCTGTTTGCTGGTGTTTCAAACCTTCTTCGTGATCGTGAAGATTGGGACACGATCGCGTAGGCTTAGTTGAGGCAGTGTTGATTTTGTTCTTCGCGATCGCGTGAGGTCAATTGCGATCGTGTAGGTTGAGCCAGTCTGTGCATCGCGATCGCGTGGCATTGTTTGCGACCGCGTAGGGGAAAACTTGAGAGGAAGCTGGGCCACGCGTTTGCTCTATGAGATCGCGTGAAGAGGGATGCAATCGCACAGAGATGGAATCTTGTGCATCGCGATCGTATGGCATTGTTTGCGATCACGTAGGGTTAAACCTGGGCAGTGGAAAATTGTGCTTCGCGATCGCGTAGAGCAAATATCTGGGCAGAGAGTTTAAGTTCTGAAAATGGGACTTCATCCCATTTTTCATTTTTGACGGATTGGAGCTCGGGAAGAGGCTATTTTTGGGAGATTTTCAGAGAAAACATCGGGGTAAGTATTCTTAACTCAATTTTGGTTAGATTACCCGAATCCATCACTGTTTTAATATTTAATTGGTGATTTAAGTTGGAAAAAAACTTGAAAACCCTCTTGGATAGATTTGAAGATTTGAGGGTCGAATTGTTATCGGAATATAGTCATTTTGGTATGGTTAGACTCGCGGTTGAATGTGCGTTCATATTTTGTAACTGTTACATCTCGCGTTTTCATACGTTAAAGTTTCATCTTCAGTTAATCGACGTAGACGCGGGGATGAGATTATTTTGAGTTTAACGTATTTATTCTATTTATAACAAACGATAAGTAAGTGCCATGAAGGATAAAGGGTATACGAATTAAAGTAAACGAGTTTCGTTGAAGGTTATCAATTTGGGATAAAATACGGTTCGAGCTATAATACCCGATATTTATGGACTAGTACCATACAAGGTATCATATGACCATAATAGTATGATGTATAAGGTGTATTAAAAAATGAATAAAATTTTAAGTAATTCGAGAAAATTCTTAATTATGCGGATAATTAGTTAATTACCGTGTAACAAAATATTACCCAATTAGTTAATAAATTATAAGATAAGATTAACCCCCCCCTCCCCTCTCCCCCAAAACGTGGCAGCAAGCCACTTTCCAAATAAATGACTCATAGTCACTTTGGATTATGTGGCAACCTAGTATGTTAGTTACAAGACATCTCATGCCCAATATTTTTATTTTCTAACAACACTTTAATTCTAAGACTTTTAACAAAAACTTTCCATAACTTCAGTAACTCATTTCTCTTAACGTTTCTGTTAAGCATAGTCATAATCTCTTCAAACTTCACCAAGACTTTCCTAACTCTTTTCATAGTTAAGAATACAAGACATTTCATTTCTAACCTTTTCATTTATAACAATCAGACGTGATTTCTCCATTTCTAACACCACAATGTTATTTCACATGATTCATTTCTAACACTACAACGTGAGATTTTGTGATTCTAAGGGAATACGGTGCAACCTTTTCCAAGAATATCATACGGATTTTTCCCTACTCCATGTATGTTAAGGCTATCCCTTCTTTTCTTTTGGCGTGATCCAAATAATACAAATGAAACGAGCAAAATACGCAACTTTCATAAATGACTCTATTCATAGAAATACTAAGGGTGTCTATATTCCTCGTGTGAATTATTATTATATCTTCTGTTCATGGGTCTCAGAAAAATATGTATTTGATAAAGTATCCGAAAGGCATATTGATTTTTATGACATTCCGAGAAATCTTATTAACGTAATTCTTATGGATTTCATGCATTTATACATGTACATTAACCCATGAACAGATGGCGCTATATACGCATATATTATATGTATATGGGATATGGGAAAAGGTTATGGCGTTATATACGCACCACCACCTGATCAGTTGGTATATGTTGATGATGTTTCCCACAGTGGCCGAGACGATAAGATGGGATGCCCTCAGAGGCTTGATGATGATATATATACACCTATACCTATGCATGACACGACATTTATATGCACGTGCATGACACTATAAATATTTCAAAATTTACAAAGTTATCCAGACTTACAGGTAGATTTCTTCATTCCATGTTTTATTTATGTCTTTTATGTACTGATTTTCATGCCTTACATACTCAGTACATTATTCGTACTGACGCCCTATTTCCCGGGGCCTGCATTTTATGCCCGCAGGTACAGGTAGGCAAGCTGACGGTCCCCCTTCTTAGGATCCTTGATCAACGAGAGTTGGCGTGCTCCACTTGATCAGTAGCTGCTTTTGATTTTGGTACGATATGCTTGTATACATATATGGGTATGACGTGGCTCAGTCTCGTCTTTGTACAATTTTATTTCTATTAGAGGTCTGTAGACAGTTATGTATAGTTGGGGTAGTATTTGGCCTTGTCGACTTCCAGTTTTGGGTATATAGCTATCTATAGCAGCCTTGACGGCTCGCCCACTATATTCCGCATGTATATGTACATATGTTTTTTGGACAGGTTTCCCTCGCGTATGTTATACATGTTTATATCTTAGACGCATGTTTAAGGGTGTTCGACAGGTAGGACTCGGGCACCCGATGCGGCCCATCGGTTTGGGGTCGTGACAAAAGTGGTATCGGAGCAGTTCTGTCCTAGGGTTGTCTACAGACCGTGTCTAGTAAAATCTTATTTATGGGTGTGTTGTACACCACACTTATAGACATAAGGCTACAGGACATATATGATGTTATCCTCTCTTCTTATCTTAGATTGTGCGATATAAGAATTCATGTTCCTAATGATATGTTGCGTTTTTAGTGATGCCTCCGAAGACTACAACTGCTAGCACGGGTCAGAAGGATACGAAGGTGTTATAAGGAGATATAAGTTACACTATGGAGTCAGATCCATCAGAGATCATGGTTCTATCGAGGAGGATCCATCCGAGGATCCATATGAGTCATCCGTTCGAGTAGTTTCGATTTCGCCGGCAGCAGATGAGGTGAGGGAAGTTTCGACCTCACCAAGGCCCTTAGTTTCATTATCAGGGTCCACTGATCAGGGTATAAGGGGAGTGGTTCATGGATTGGCACAACCGGGTTCCCCTCAGGCTCAAAACTATGTCAAAGTATTTGCGGACACCAACTCTTCTGAGGTTCCAGATAGTCCATAGTCTTGGGAGTCCGTCAATCAAGGTTTGTTAGTGTATGTTATGGGATATGCAGAGGAAGAGGATAATAGTAAGGCCAAGAGGAGGAAGGTAACTAATAAGGATATGAAGATTCCACTTCGAAGTGTGTTTGATCGAGACTCTCATATAGGATGAGGCAAGGATCCTCTACTGTAGACTTCCTCCAAATGTCAGCTTTTGGTTGGTGAGCTCCACTTCTTCTTGGAGTATTACCAATTCAGGGTTCTGAATATGTTAGGTTGTTTTTTAGGATGTAGGGAGTCCTGTCCCGACTTGCATATATTATGGTTATGTTTACTTAGAGTTTTTGCAAACAGTATCCTGTATATAGTTTTGGGTATGATATGTCTACGGCCTTGTCGACCCCTATGTATATAAACCTTTTTCTAAATTAGTTATGTGAGTTAAGTCTTAATATTGTTACTTATATATATGGATGTTGCCCATAATGGCCCGTGATAGATTTGATAATAAACAAGGATAAGGTACGTGTTGTTCGGTTGGGTAGAATTTGATATTATAATGGGTATGGCTTGGTTGGATTTTTGTTATACTAACATCAAGTGTTGATCAAAGATGGTTCCTTGCGGATGCGTATTGATTATAGACAATTGAATAAGATGACAATCAAGAATAAGTACCCCCTCCAGAGGATTGATGATTTATTTGGTCAGTTGCAAAGTGCCAAGTATTTCTAGAAGATAAATGTGAGGTCCGGTTACCCTCAGGTAAGGGATAAGGAGAAAGATATCCCGCAGATAGCATTCAGGACCAGATATGGGCACTTGAGTTTCGTATCATGTCATTCAGTTTGACTAATGCCCCAACAGTATTCATGGACTTGATAAACCGAGTGTTCAGACCCTTTCTAGATCTATTCGTGATTGTATTATTTGATGATATATTGGTGTACTCTCATTAAGAGACTGAGCACGTAGATCATTTGCATATTGTGCTCAAAGTTCTACAAAAAGGGAAGTTGTATATAAAATTCTCTAAATGTGAATTCTATAGCTTTTCTTGGGCATACTATTTCAAGTGAAGGTATTCCGGTTAATACACAAAAGATTTAGGAAGTAAAGACTTGTCCCACGACACCGACGGAGGTTCGTAGCTTTCTCGGTTTGGGTCATTTCTCGGTTTGGCAGACTATTATAGGAAACTTGTAAAGGGATTTTCTTCTCTTTCAGCACCTTTGACAAAAGTAGTGTGATGACGTGATGTCTCGCTTGATATTACAGAATAACATAAGGAAATCTATGGTGAAAACAAGTTGAAGGAAGGTTGCGAATAAGTATAAATAGATATGTGTATCGCAAGCTAAAGTATGGTAGAGCGACAAGGTTTTAGGAATACATGAATAAGGATAAGAAAAGGTGAGTGAGAAGGTGACAAGAATGGATAAGTCCTTGGGATTAAGCCCATGAAAATAAGAGAGCTGATGGTTTCTCTAAGTCATAGAAAGTTAAGTATAGCCTGAGTGAACTCAAAGGAGTCTAAGACCAGTAGCATTTAGAAGAGATGAAATGCTGCCCTGGTAGTGGAATAAGGGCGTAATTATGATAGATAAAGGATAACGTTTGGGCCTTTAAAAGGAGGAATTTCATGAATTGTAAAAGATTAGAATACCCGTGTAAGTTAACTCAAAAGGGAGCTAAGTTGGACTGATGCTTGCGAACGGAGTTTTCAGGCATTGAAGGACAAATTAACTTCAGCATTGGTTCTAACGCTCCCAGAAGGGACCGATGGTTATGTTATCTATTGTGATGCTTCAGGTATTGGATTGGGTTACATGCTGATGCATCATGATAAGGTTGTAGCTTATGCTTCTAGACAACTAAGAAAGCGCGAGAAGAATTACCCGACCCACGATTTAGAGTTAGCCGTAGTAATTCATGCACTAAAGATGTGGAGGCACTACTTGTATGGCATTCATGTTGATATCTATACGGATCATAAGAGCCTCCAGTATATCTTAAAGCAAAAGGAATTTAATTTACTTTAAAGGAGATCGTAGGAGCTACTTAAAGACTATGACGTTGATATTTTATACCATCCGGGGAAGGCGAACGTAGTAGCCGACGCCCTCAGCTGTAGATCTATGGGTAGCCTGTCTTATTTACAGCCAGAAAAGAGGGGAATAGCTCATGAGATTCATCAGCTAGATAGTCTTGGAGTTCGGTTACTGGACTCAGGTGATATTGTAATTACTATTCAGGATACGGCAACATCCTCTTTAGTAACTGAAGTAAAGGAATGCCAGTACGAGGATCCTGTGTTAGTTCATTATAGGGATACCACCCCTCAGAAGGAGAAGACACCATTTGAAATTACAGAAGATGGGGTCCTCAGATATCGAGGACGATTATGTGTCCCTAATGTCGCAGGGCTGTGTCGGCAGGTTATGGGAGAAACTCACTATTCTCATTATTCTATCCATCCAGAAGCAACAAAGATGTATCATGATATCAGGGAAGTATATTGGTGGGACGGAATGAAAAAGGATATAGCGAAGTTTGTTGCTCAGTACCCTAACTGTCAGCAGGTCAAGATTGAGCATCAAAAACCCGGTGGATTATTGCAGGCTATAGAGATTCCAACTTGGAAGTGGGAAGTAATCAATATGGATTTCATCGTAGGCTTACCTCGTACCCAGCGTAAGTTCGATTCGATATGGATGATTGTTGATAGGCTTACAAAGTTAGTCCATTTTCTGCCCGTTAGGACTACATATTCCGCAGAGGATTATGCAAGGCTTTATATTAAGGAGATAGTACGACTGCATGGTGTCCCTGTATCTATTATCTCGGATAGAGGAGCTCAATTTACAGCTAACTTCTGGAGGTCCTTCCAAAAAGGATTAGGGACTCAAGTAAATCTTAGTACAACATTTCATCCCCAGACAGACGGACGGGCTGAGCGTATTATTCAGACACTTGAGGATATGTTACGAGCTTGTGTGATAGACTTCAAAGGTAGCTAGGATGATCATCTGCCGCTTATTGATTTCGCATATAATAATAGCTACCATTCTAGTATTCAGATGGCTCCATACGAAGCTCTTTACGGACGGAAGTGTAGGTCGCCTATAGGGTGGTTCGATATTGGGGAAACTATATTAGTAGGACCAGAATTTGTACAGCAGGCAATCGAGAAAATTAAGCTTATACAGGAAAGGCTATTAGCAGCTCAAAGCCGTCAGAAGTCTTATGCGGATAATCGACGGCGAGACTTGGAGTTTCAGGTTTACCACTGGGTATTCCTAAAGGTATCACCGATGAAAGGTGTTATGAGGTTCGATAGGAAGGGAAAACTTAGCCCTCGGTACATTAGACCATATAGGGTCATACGCAAGGTAGGCCAGGTAGCATGTGAGTTGGACTTGCCTTCGGACTTGGAATACGTACATCCAGTCTTTCATGTGTCCATGCTCCGTAAATGTATCGGAGATCCTTCTAGAATCGTGTCAGTTGACGACATTCAGGTCACAAAACAGTTATCATATGAAGAAACCCCCATTGCTATACTAGACAGATAGGTTCGGAGATTGAGAACTAAAGACATAACTTCGGTGAAAGTACTTTGAAGAAACAACAATGTGGAAGAAATAACTTGGGAGGCCGAGGAAGACATGAAGTCTAAATATCCTCACTTATTTCCTCTTCCAGAGAAGGGTCCGACTGAGACATCACAACCTTAAGGTACGTGTATAGATTCGTGTGTTAGTTATGGTCATTGGTCGTGTGAGGCCATTGTCTTTATTGATAATTATGGTCCTATATGGCGTTGAATTATTGAGTTTCTACAGGAAGAGTTGGTAGTAATATTGTTACAAAGGCAACTCTACCAAAGTTATATAGATCCCGGGGACTTAAACATTCGAGGACGAATGTTTCTAAGGGGGGAATGATGTTACATCTCGCATTTTCATACGTTAAAGTTTTGTCTTTAGTTAATCGACGTAGATGCAGGGATGGGATTATTTTTAGGTTAACGTATTTATTCTATTTATAACAAACGATAAGTAAGTGCCATGAAGGATAAAGGGTATACGAATTAAAGTAAACGAGTTTCGTTGAAGGTTGTCGATTTGGAAAAAAATACGGTCCGAGCTATAATACCCGATATTTATGGACTAGTACCATACAAGGTACCATATGACCATGATAGTATGATGTATAAGGTGTATTAAAAAATGAATAAAATTTTAAGTAATTCGAGACAATTCTTAATTATGCAGGTAATTGGTTAATTACCGGGTAACGAAATATTACCCAATTAGTTAATAAATTATAAGATAAGATTAATCCCCCCCCTCCCCCAAACGTGGAAGCAAGCCACTTTCCAAATAAATGACTCATAGTCACTTTGGATTATGTGGCAACCTAGTATGTTAGTTACAAGACATCTCATGCCCAATGTTTTCATTTTCTAACAACACTTTAATTCTAAGACTTTTAAAAAAAACTTTCCATAACTTCAGTAACTCACTTCTCTTAACGTTTCTGTTAAGCATAGTCATAATCTCTTCAAACTTCACTAAGACTTTCCTAACTCTTTTCATAGTTAAGAATACAAGACATTTCATTTCTAACCTTTTTATTTCTAACAATCAGACTTGATTTCTCCATTTCTAACACCACAATGTTATTTCACATGATTCATTTCTAACACTACAATGTGAGAATTTGTGATTCTAAGGGAGTATGGTGCAACCTTTTCCAAGAATATCATACGAATTTTTTCCTACTCCAGGTATGTTAAAGCTATCCCTTCTTTCCTTTTGGCGTGATCCAAATAATACAAATGAAACGAGCAAAATACGCAACTTTCATAAATGACTCTATTCATAGAAATACTAGGGGTGTCTATATTCCTCGTGTGAATTATTATTATATCTTCTGTTCATGGGTCTCAGAAAAATATGTATTTGATAAAGTATCCGAAAGGCATATTGATTTTTATGACATTCTGAGAAATCTTATTAACGTAATTCTTATGCATTTCATGCATTTATACATGTACATTGACCCATGACCAGATGGCATTATATAAGCGTATATTATATGTATATGGGACATGGGAAAAAGTTATGGCGTTATATACGCACCACCACCTAATCAGTTAGTATATGTTGATGATGTTTCCCACAGTGGTCGAGACGATATGATGGGATGCCCTCAGAGTCTTGATGATGATATATATACACCTATACACGTGCATGACACTATAAATGTTTCAAAATTTACAAAGCTATCCAGACTTACATGTGGATTTCTTTATTCCATGTTTCATCTATGTCTTTTATGTACTGATTTTCATGCCTTACATACTCCGTACATTATTCGTACTGACACCCTATTTCCCGGGCCCTGCGTTTCATGCCTGCAGGTGCAGGTAGGAAAGCTGATGGTCGCCCTTCTTAGGATCCTTGATGAGCGAGAGTTGGCGAGCTCCACTTGATCCAGACCTGCTTTTGATTTTGGTACGATATGCTTAGCGAGAGTTGGCGAGCTCCACTTGATCCAGACCTGCTTTTGATTTTGGTACGATATGCTTGTATACATATATGGGTATGACGTGGCTCAGTCCCATCTTTGTACAGTTGTATTTCTATTAGAGGTCTGTAGACAGTTATGTATAGTTGGGGTAGTATGTTGCCTTGTCGGCTTCCAGTTTTGGGTATATAGCTGTCTATAGCAGCCTTGCCGGCTTGCCCACTGTATTCCGCATGTATATATACATATGTCTTTCGGACAGGTTTCTCTCGCATATCTTATACATGTTTATATCTTAGACGCATGTTTAAGGGTGTTCGACATGTAGGACTCGGGCACCCATCGTGGCCCATCGGTTTGGGGTCATGACAGTAACTTTCGTCGTATTCCGAGACGTGAGCCCCACATGCGATTTTTGAGTTAATTTCGGATTTTTATTGAAAAATATAGTATTTTCTCATGGAATTGATTCTATAATTTTTATTTACTGTATCAAATTAATTATGACTAGATTCGAGTCGATCGGAGTCGGAAAATCGAGGAACATGCATATTACTCGATTAAATTGGAGCAAGTCGAGGTAAGTGACTTGTCTAACCTTGTGTGGGGAAAATTTTCCCTAAGATTGGTATTGATGTGATAATTGTAATGTGATAAAAGTCGTGTACACGAGGTGACGAGTGTGTACACGGGCTAAATGTGAAAGATTATATTTTTAAATTATGTAGATCACTGTTGCATATTAATTAAATTATTTTATCTTGTTATATTCTTTATCATTGATCTGATTTATATACTTTAAATTTGCTTGACCTTCTTCTGCTAATTGTTTTTACTTGTTTAGTTGAAACTTGATTTCTTTTATTCTTTGCATTATTTGAAGGTAAAATTTTCTTTAATTTAAATAGTATTAATATGAAGTATTTGATATTTTAAATTTGGAACTTAGGCAACGTATTAAAAAAAAATTAAATATTATTTTTGCTTAGTTATTTATTTTCGAATATTTTTGTGAGATTTTGTACTCGTTGTGATTGAGCCGTGAGCTCCGTGTTGTGGAAAGTATTGCTGATGTTGTTTATTTTGGTAAATTGAGTTGTTTGGGCACTTGAGGTCCAAGTTGTGATATATTGTGATATTGATACACATGCGGTGGTATAAGGTCTGGGTGTTGAAACACATGCAGTGAGATAAGGGTGGCTTGATATGCGTGGCTAGTAGGGAAACTACTAGAAGTCATGCGGTGTGATAAGGGTGGATAAAACGCGGGATGCTATTTCGGGAAAAATGTTTTCTTTAAAATTAAATGTGAAGGCTCTCGCGGTGATATAAGAAAATGAGTTATTGTGAATTTATTTATGATTTGGGACTACGAGGCGGTACCTTGGGAGTGCCCGTGTTGATATTTATTTATGGCCGATGTTGCCTTTGATTATTGTCGTGATTTTACTTGAAGTTGTAAATTTCTATTTTCTTTCCACGAGGTATTATCTGCCCTTATTATGTGCAATTTAATGGTGACATCCTACTTACGTGATTCATTTTTGTTGTCATTTATTGTTATTATATTGTTAAACATGTCACCATGTCTTTTATTATTCTAGTAGGGCCTGACCTAACCGCGTCACTACTCTACCGAGATTAGGTTTGGCACTTATTGGGTACCGCTGTGGTGTACTCATACTACGTTTCTGCACATGTTTTTGTGCAGATCCAAGTACATCCTTCCAGTCCAGACATCAGTGAGCTACCGTGTACGGAGACTTCGAGGTATATCTGCCAGCGTCCGCAGATTCCTGAGTCCCATTCTATCCTTGTTATGTTGTTTTCTTATTTTCTTTAGATTCTGATGTATGAAGATATTCGTGATACTTCTTAGAAGCTTGTGACTTATTTCTACCGGATTTTGAGAGTTATAATTATGTGAGTTTGCAAATTTATTTACTTCATATTTCTATTGTTATTCCACATTGATAGGCTTATCTAGTCTTAGAGACTAGGTGCCATCACGACATCCTATGGAGTAAAATTTGGGGTCGTGACAAGTTGGTATCAGAGCTCTAGGTTCATAGGTGTTATGAGTCACAAGCAGGTTTAGTAGAGTCTTGCGGATCGGTACGGAGACGTCTGTACTTATCTTTGGGAGGCTATGGAACTGTTAGGAAAATATTCACTTCTTTGATTCCTTATCGTGCGCATTTGTTTACTTCAAAGTTCTAAACTATTATCTTTCTATTTTCTCACAGATGGTGAGGACACGCACAACTGGATCCGATGATCAGACACCCGCGCCTCCTGTTGGAGCCGCAAGAGGCCAGGGTCAGGGCAGAGGCTAGCCAGAGGCCGGGGTCGGGGCAGAGTCCAGCTAGAGGACGATGAAGATCGCGTGGTGTGGCCAGAGCACCTGCACGAGCTGCTGCAGCAGAGCCACCAGTAGCTCTAGTTGGAGAGCAGGCACCTGAGACCTGTTACTACTCCTGCACTCCAGGAGACCCTTACCTAGTTTTTGAGCATGTTTGGAACTCTAGCTCAGGCAGGGTCGATTCCACTTGCTCCTGCCACATCTCAGGCCGGGGGAAGAGCATAGACTCCCGTCGCCCCTACTCCCGAGCCATGGGCCCAAGTTGACCATGCCCCAGAGGTTATACCAGTGCAACCAGTTGTCCCAATTTAGCATGAGGTTAGGACATCAGTTTTAGAGGTTGAGCAGCTCAGGCCCGAGAGGTAAAAAAAATGCCACCCTCCCACATTCAGCGGTTTATCTTCAGAGGACGCTCAGGGATTTTCTGGAGGAATGTCACTGTATCCTTCGTACTATGGGTATTGTGGATTCCAGTGGGATTTCTTTCATGGCATTCCATCTTAGAAGAGCAGCCTACCAGTGGTGGCGGGCATTTGAGTTGGATAGTCCGATTGAGGCAGCTTTACTTACTTGGACTCAATTTTCAGATATATTCTTAAGGGAGTATGTTCCTCAGAGTCTTAGAGATACATGGCGTACAGAGTTTGAGCAGCTGCACTAGGGTTCTATGACCGTGTCGGAATATACGGTCTGATTCAGTGAATTGGCTAGGCATGCACCAGCCTTAGTTGCTACTATTCGAGAGCGGGTTCACAGATTTATTGTGGGGCTCCACCCTAGTATCAGATTCAGTATGGGCCGAGATCTAGAGATGGACATCACATACCAATAGGTGGTGTCAATTGCTAGGAGATTGTAGGGTATGCGAACTCGGGAGAGAGAAGAGAGGGAAACTAAGAGACCCCAAGATTCTGGCACATATAATAATTCTCGTGCCCCACTTGCAGCCCGTCATGGTAGAGATTATGTGAGCCGTCCTATTCATTCAGCACCTCCAGCTTCCAGTGGTATTCCGGCTACTCCCAGACCTCAGGTTCTGCATTATGAACTGCCAGTGTCTTCTGTACCTCCTGTACGAGGTACCTTTAGCGGGTAGTCTAGTCGATCAGGCCCGAGCCAGTCCCAGCAGCCACATCCTCCGAGATTTTGTTTTGAGTGTGGTGGCACTCGTCATATCATGAAGGATTGCCCCATACTTAGGAGGGGTGCACCTCCATAGATTTCTCAGGCCCCACCTATTCCACAGGGCCCTCAGGCTTCTCAGGCCATGATTACTGCACCAGTTACCACTCCACCTGCACAGTCAGTTAGAGATGGAGGTCGGACAGGTAAAGGTCGCCCTAGAGGGGAAGTCCATGCCAGATATTATGCCCTTCCTGGTAGGACAGAGGCCGTTGCATCTGATTCTATTATCACATGTATTATTCCGTTCTATCATAGAGATGCATCAGTCTTATTTGATCAAGGCTCCACTTATTCTTATGTGTCATCTTATTTTGCCCCATATTTGGGTGTATCCCGTGATTCCTTGAGTTCTTCTATTTATATATCTACACCCGTGGGTGAATCTATTATTGTGGACTGCGTGTATCGGTCGTGTTTAATTGTTATCAGTGGTTTTGAGACCAGAGCTGATTTATTATTGATTAGTATGGTGAATTTCGATATTATTTTGGGTATGGACTGGTTATCACCCTATCACGCTATTCTTGATTGTTACACCAAGATGGTGACGTTGGCTATGCTAGGTCTACCGCGGCTAGAGTGGAGAGGTACCTCGGATTATGTTCCTAGCAGGGTTGTTTCATTTCTTAAGGCTCAACGAATGGTTGAGAAGGGGTGTGATGCATATCTGGCCTATGTGAGAGATATTAGTGTTGACACTCCTACCGTGGAGTCAGTTCCTATAGTAAGGGATTTTCCTAATGTATTTCCAGCGGATCTTCCGGGCATGCCACCCGACAAGGATATTGACTTTGGCATTGATTTGTTACCGGGCACTCAGCCCATTTCTATTCCACCATATCGTATGGCCCCAGCAGAATTGAAACAGTTAAAAGAACAATTACAGGATTTGTTTGATAAGGGCTTCATTCGGCCTAATGTATTGCCTTGGGGTGCTCTTGTCTTATTTGTGAAGAAGAAGGATGATTCTATGCGGATGTGTATTGATTACCGTCAGCTGAACAAGGTTACAGTGAAGAATATATATCCATTGCCACGTATTGATGACCTATTTGATCAGTTTCAGGGTGCCAGAGTGTTCTCTAAGATCGACTTGCATTCAGGTTATCATCAGTTGAAGATTCGGGAGCCAGATATCCCGAAGACTGCTTTTAGGACTCGGTATGGTCATTATGAGTTTCTTGTAAGGTCATTTGGGCTGACAAACGCCCCAGCAATATTTATGCATTTGATAAATAATGTATTTCAACCCTATATTGACTCCTTTGTCATTGTATTTATTAATGACATTCTGGTGTATTCCTGGAGTCGGGAAGATCATGAGCAGCACTTGAGGATTGTGCTTCAGACTTTGAGAGAAAAGAAGTTATATGCAACATTTTCAAAGTGTGAATTATGGCTTGATTCAGTGGGATTTTTGGGTCATATAGTTTTGTGCAAGGGGATCAAGGTAGATCCGAAGAAGATTGAGGCAGTGCAGAGTTGGTCCAGACCGTCCTCAGCTACGGAGATCCGGAGTTTCCTTAGTTTGGTAGGATATTATCGCCGATTTGTAGAGGGTTTCTCTTCTATTGCTGCACCTATGACTAAATTGACCCAGAAGGGTGCTCCGTTCAGGTGGACCGAGGAATGTGAGGAGAGCTTCCAGAAGCTCAAGACAGCTTTGACTACAACCCTAGTGTTGGTATTACCTACGGGTTCAGGGTCTTATACTGTGTATTGTGATATGTCATGTATTGGTCTCGGCGCAGTGTTGATTCAAGACGGTAGGGTGATTGCCTACGCGTCCAGACAGTTAAAGGTAAATGAGAAGAATTATCCGGTCCACGACCTTGAGTTAGCAGCTATTGTTCATGCCTTGAAGATTTGGTGGCATTATTTATACGGTGTCCATTATGAGTTCTACACCGATCACCGGAGTCTACAACATCTGTTTAAATAGAAGGATCTTAATTTGCGACAGCGGAAATGGTTGGAGTTGCTTAAGGATTATGATATCACCATTCTCTATCATCCCGGAAAGGCCAATGTAGTGGCCGATTCCTTGAGTCGTAAGGCGGAGAGTTTGGGAAGCTTAGCATATCTACCAGTAGCAGAGAGGCCTTTAGCCTTGGATGTTCAGGCCTTGGCCAACCAGTTTGTTAGATTGGATGTTTCCGAGCCAAGCCGAGTTTTGGCTTGTGTGGTTTTCCAGTCTTCTCCGTATGATCGTATCAGGGAGCGTTAGTATGATGACCCATATCTGATTGTCCTTAAGGACACAGTTAAGCACGGTGATGACAAGGAAGTCACTATTGGAGTTGACGATGTGTTACGGATGCAGGGTAGGCTATGTGCGCCTAATGTAGATGGTTTGCATGAGTTGATTCTCCAGGAGGCTCACAGTTTGCGGTACTCCATTCATCCAGGTGCTATAAAGATGTATCAGGACTTGAGACAACACTATTGGTGGAGATGAATGAAGAAAGATATAGTGGAATATGTAGACCGGTGCCTAAATTGCCAACAGGTGAAGTATGAGCATCAACGACCGGGTGGATTGCTTCAGAAGTTAGAGATTCCAGAATAGAAATGGGAGCGAATCACTATGGATTTCGTTGTTGGGCTCCCACGGACTCAAAGGAAGTTCGATGTAGTTTGGCTGATTGTGGATAGATTGACCACGTGAGCTCATTTCATTCCTGTAGTTACTACTTACTCTTTGGAGCAGCTGGCTCAGGTCTATATTGGCGAGATTGTCAGACTTCATGGTGTACCGGTTTCTATCATCTCTGACCGGGGTACACAGTTTACATCACGATTCTGGAGGGCCGTACAGCGAGAGTTGGGTACTCGTGTGGAGTTTATTACAGCATTTCACCCTCAGACCGACGGACAGTCTGAGCGCACTGTCCAGATACTGGAGGATATGCTTCGTGCGTGTGTGATAGATTTTGGGGGTGCTTGGGATTGGTTCTTGCCACTTGCAGAGTTTGCTTACAATAACAGCTACCAGTCGAGCATTCAGATGGCTCCGTATGAGGCCTTTTATGGTAGTGTCACGACCCAAATTCTAACCATGGTCGTGATGGCGCCTATCGTGTTACAAGGCAAGCCTACTTTCCAAAATATTACTACTAAACCGATTATAATTTTTTATAAACTAAATCAACTCTAAATATAATATAGAAAATACGGAAACGAGCCCCAAACATCGGTGTGTCACTAAGTCATGAGCGTCTAAATCTATAAACTAAGAAATGAAACTGTCTAACTGTCAATACAATCCAAAAGAAGAAATGATAAAAGGAGTGACAAGGTCCTGCGGACGCTAGTAGCTACCTTGCAATCTCCACAGATAGTCAGCCTGAACTTAACGATCGCCGCGCTGTAACTCACCTGGATCTGCACATAAAGTGCAGGGTGTAGCATGAGTACAACTACCTCAGCAAGTAACAGAAATAACTAAGGAACTGAGCAATAGTGACGAGCTAAGTAAAACAGTCCAATTATTTATATTTCACAATTTAAAAATAAACAGGTAATTCCATAACTCAATAAATGCCACAAGGAAGTTTAACAGATAAATGCAGCATCAACACAAATAAATACAACCTCACAGCAGTGTCACTCCATCACTCATCACTCGCACTCAACACTCAATACTCAAAACACTCAACACTCTGCGCTCATTGGGGGTGTGTACAGACTCCGGAGGGGCTCCCAAAGCCCAAGCGCTAAGCACGGACAACTCACATGCCGTCATATCAATACTTGGTTCTGCATGGTCAACTCACGTGCTACGCGGACAACTCACGCGCTATGGTATCAATACCTGGACCCACACGGTCAACTCACATGCTACGCGGATAACGCACGTGCTATGGTATGAATATCCTCACAACCAGGCCCTAGGCCTCACTCAATCATGTACCTCACTAGCCTCACCATCACCAACAATAAGGGAATACAGCCCACATCAAGTATCACCGCATATTAGCAATTAATAGAGATTGAGGTAAACATGTACAATAATTTCCATGACTGAGTACAATTAATGTGAGCATAAATAAAGCCTAAGCATGATCTCTAACATGAAGGCAAACAAGTTTAATAACAAATAAACACATAACCACAGATAATAGCCATTAGGCCTCACAGCCTCACGGGACGGACCAAGTCTTAATCCCTCGCAGTGCACACCCACACGCTCGTCACCTAGCATGGGTTTCACTTCCAAACAATCACGTGATGTCAAATCTCCTGGTTTATACCCTCAAAGCCAGAGTTAAAACTGTTACTTACCTTAACAACGTAAAATCCTACTCCGGGATGCCCTCGTCTATGGACTCGGTCTCCAAATTCTCTGAATCTATTCACAATCAGTACAATACCATCAATATACGCTAATGGAATGAATTCCACAAGAAAAACTATCAAATTAGACCAAAATCCAAAATTGGCTCAAACCCGGTCCCCGAGCCCATGTCTCGAAATCTGACAAAATTTACAAAACTAGAAAGTTCATTCACTCACAAGGATAACCATACCAAATTCATCAAAATACGACACTGTTTGGTCCCTCAAATCTTTAAATTAAACTCTTAAAATTCCAAGCCCTAACCCCTCATTTTCACTAATTACAATGATTAAACAATGGAGAATCACCATATATACAAGTATTAGGGCTCAAGTAACTTACCTCAACGAAACCTCGTTGATTCCCTCTTCAAATCTCTCCCAAAAGCTCCAAAACCGAATAGAAATGGTGAAGAATGCACCAAAATTCGTGAAGTGTGCAATATGTACCCTCTACCCAGGCTTCTCGCACCTGCGGCCATTTTCTCGCACCCTTACGACCGCACCTGCGGTCTAAGGAGCCGCACATGCGTAACTCACTTAACTCCCCAAATTTTGCACCGGTGGACACCTTTCTCGCACCTGCGGACTCGCATCTGCGGTCCCAGGTGCGCATCTGCGAAAGTCACTTAGACGCCATGCTTCGCACCTGCGGCTGCTTCTTCGCACCTACGGGCTCTCAGGTGCGATCCTCTCTTCCGCACCTGCACTCAATGCCAGGCCTCTATGTTTCACATCTGCTACATGCCATCCGCACCTGCGGTCATCGCACCTACGGTTCCCAATCCGCAGGTGCAGATACACCAGAAACAGCAGCTCCAGCTGCATTTTCCAACTTCCAAACTCCCCGATACCCATCCGAAATCATCCCGAGCCCCTCGGGACCTCAACCAAAAATACCAACAAGTTGTATATCAACATACCAACTTAGTCGAACCTTCGAATCACTCAAAACAACATCAAATCATCAAATTACCCTCGGATTCAAGCCTAAGAACTTTTAAATTTCCAAATTCGGCAACCGATGCCGAAACCAACCAAACCATGCCCGAATGACCTCAAATTTTGCACACACATTACAAATGACACTACAAACCTACTCCAACTTTTAGAATTCCATTCCGACCCCGATATCAAATTTTCCACTGCCGACCAAAATCGCCAAATTTCCAATTTCGCCAATTCAAGCCTAATTCTACCTCGGACCACCAAATCATATTTCGGACGCACTCCTAAGTCCAAAATCACCTAACGGAGCTAACAGAACCATCATAATTCAAATCCGAGATCGTTTACATATAGGTCAATATCCGGTTGATGTTTCCAACTTAAGTTTCTACTTAAGAGACTAAGTGTCTCAATTCACTCTGAAACTACTCCGGACCCAAACCTACCAACTCGATACAACTCAACACCACTGAACAACACATAAAGAAGTAGGAATGGGGGAAACATGGCTATAACTCTCGGAACGACTGGCCGGGTCGTTGCAGGTAGGCGGTGCCGGTCTCCAGAGGGTTGGTTCGAACTAGGCGAGGCTAGGCTATTAGGTACAGACTTGATTCAGGATGCCTTGGAAAAAGTTAAATTGATTCAGGATCGACTTCGTACAGCCCAATCTAGATAGAAGAGTTATATGGATCGAAAGGTTCATGATGTTGCATTCATGGTTGGTAAGCGGGTCTTGCTCCGGGTTTCGCCTATCAAGGGTGTTATGAGGTCCAGAAAGAAGGGCAAGTTGAGCCCTAGGTCTATTGGGCCTTTTGAGATTCTTGAAAGAGTTGGAGAGGTGGATTACAGACTTGCACTACCGCCTAGTCTCTTTGTAGTTCATCCGGTATTCCATATTTCTATGCTCCGGAAGTATCACGTTGATCCGTGTCATGTGTTAGACTTCAGTTAAGTTCTGTTGGACAAGGGTCTATCTTATTTTGAGGAACCAGTGGCTATTTTGGACAGGCAGGTTCGAAAGCGGAGGTCAAAGAACATTGCTTCCGTGAAGGTTCAGTGGAGGGGTCATCCGGTCGAGGAGGCGACTTGGGAGACCGAGCACGATATGCACAGCCGTTATCCTCATCTTTTCACCACTTCAGGTATGTCTCTATGCTTGTTCGAGGACGAACAATTATTTTAAGAGGGAGAGGATGTAACGACCCGGCCAGTCGTTCCAAAAGTTGTAGCCTCGTTCCCCTATTTACTGCTCATTCTGTGCTTTAAAACTGTTATGTAACTTTCTGGGGTAGTCAGTTCGGGTCCGGAAAGATTTTAGAATGAATTGGAACACTTAGTTCTAAAGTTTAAAACTTAAGTTGAAAAGGTTGGCTAGATGTCGACCTATGTGCAAACGACCCCGGAATAGAATTTTGATGATTCCAACAGCTCCGTATGGTAATTTTGGACTTAGGAGCGTGTTCGGAATTTTATTTGGAAGTCCGTAGTTAAATTAGGATTGAAATGGCTAAAATAGTAATTTAAGTTTGGAAGTTCGAATAGGGAGTTGACTTTTTGATATCGGGGTCGGAATCCAGTTCCGAAAATTTTCATAGTTTCGTTACATCATTTATGACTTGTGTTTAGAATTTGAGGTCAATCGGACTTGATTTAATAGGTTCCGGCATCGAATGTAGAAGTTAGAAATTCTTAAGTTTCATTAAGCTTGAATTGGGGTGTGAATTGTGATTTTATTGTTGTTGGATGTGATTTGAAGACTCGACTAAGTTCGTATGATGTATTAGGACTTGTTGGTATATTTGATTGAGGTCCCGAGGGACTCGGGCGTGTTTCGGATGGTATTTAGATTATTTTCCTTCATTTTGGCATTGCTGGTAGCTACTGTTTGCTAGTGTTTTAAACCTTCTTCGCGATAGCGAAGATTGGGACGCGATCGCGTAGGCTTAGTTGAGGCAGTGTTGATTTTGTTCTTCACGATCATGTGAGGTTAATTGCGGTCGTGTAGGTTGGGCCAGTCTGTGCATCGCGATCGCGTGGCATTGTTTGCGATCGCGTAGGGGGAAACTTGAGAGGAAGCTGGGCCACGCGTTTGCTCTATGTGATCGCGTGAAGAGGGATGCGATCACGTAGAGTTGGAATCTTGTGCATCGCGATCACATGGCATTGTTTGCGATCGTGTAGGGTTAAACTTGGGCAGTGGAAAACTGTGCTTCGCGATCGCGTAGAGCAAATGTCTGGGCAGAGAGTTTAAGTTCTGAAAATGGGACTTCATCCCATTTTTCATTTTTGATGGACTGGAGCTCGGGAAGAGGCTAGTTTTGGGAGATTTTCAGAGAAAACATCGGGGTAAGTATTTTTAACTCAATTTTGGTTAGCTTACCGGAATCCATCACTGTTTTAGCATTTAATTGGTGATTTAAGTTGGAAACAAACTTGAAAACCCTCTTGGATAGATTTGAGGATTTGAGGGTCGAATTGTTATCATAATTTAGTCATTTTAGTATGGTTAGACTCGTGGTTGAATGGGCGTTCATATTTCGTAACTTCCGTCGGATTCCGAGACGTGGGCCCCATGGGCGCTTTTTTAGTTAATTTCGAATTTTTATTGAAAAATATAGTATTTTCTCATAGAATTGATTCTATAATTTTTGTTGACTGTATCGAATTAATTATGACTAGATTCGAGTCGATCGGAGTTGGAAAATCAAGGAAAAGGCATACTACTTGATTAAATTGGAACAAGTCGAGGTAAGTGACTTGTCTAACCTTATGTGGGGGAAATTTTTCCTAGGATTGGTATTGATGTGATAGTTGTAATGGGATGAAAGTCATGTACACGAGGTGACGAGTGTGTACACGGGCTAAATATGAAAGATTATATTTTTAAATTGTATAGATCACTGTTGCATATTAATTAAATTATTTTATCTTGTTATATTCTTCATCATTGATCTGATTTATATACTTTAAATTTGCTTGACCTTCTCCTGCTAATTATTTTTACCTGTTTAGCTGAAACTTGGTTTATTTTATTCTTTACATTATTTGAAGGTGAAATTTTCTTTAATTTAAATAATATTAATATGAAGTATTTGATATTTTAAATTTGGAACTGAGGCAACGTATTAATGTTTTTTTAAAATATTATATTTGCTGAGTTATTTATTCCCGAATATTTTTGTGAGATTTTGTACTCGTTGTGATTGAGCCATGAGCTCCCTGTTGTGGAAAGTATTGTTGATGTTATTTATTTTGGCAAATTGAATTATTTGGGCACTTGTGGTGCAAATTGTGATATATTGTGATATTGATACGCATGCGGTGGTATAAGGTCTGGGTGTTGAAATGCATGCGGTGAGATAAGGGTGGCTTGATATGCGTGGCTAGTAGGGGAACTACTAGAAGTTATGCGGTGTGATAAGGGTGGCTGAAACGCGGGATGCTATTTCGAAAAAAAATATTTTCTTTAAAATTAAATGTGAAGGCTCCCACGGTGATATAAAGAAATGAGTTATTGTGAATTTATTTATGATTTGGGACTACGAGGTGGTACCTCGGGAGTGCCCTTGTTGATATTTATTTGTGTCCGTGGTTGCCTTTGATTATTGTCGTGATTTTACTTGAAGTTGTAAATTTCTATTTTTTTTTTTACGAGGTATTATCTGTCCTTATTCTGTGCAATTTAATGGTGACATCCTACTTACTTGATTCATTTTCATTGTCATTTATTGTTATTATATTGTTAAACATGTCACCATATCTTTTATTATTCCAGTAGGGCCTGACCTAACCTCGTCACTACTCTACCGAGGTTAGGCTTGGCACTTATTAGGTACCGTTGTGGTATATTCATACTACGCTTCTACACATTTTTTTTATGCAGATCCAGGTACCTCCTACCAGTCCAGACATCAGTGAGCTACCAGGTACGGAGACTTCGAGGTATATCTGCCAGCGTCCGCAGACTCCGGAGTCCCCTTCTATCCTTATTATGTTGTTTCCTTATTTTTTTTAGATTCTGATGTATGAAGATATTCGTACCATTCGTACTACCAGGTTTTGGGAGTTATAATAATGTGAGTTTGCAAATTTATTTACTTCATATTTCTATTGTTATACCACATTGATAGGCTTACCCAGTCTTGGAGACTAGGTGTCATCACGACATCCTATTGAGGGAAATTTGGGGTCGTGATAACCTTTCCAAATATCTATTACTGAGTTCCACATTTGTGGATCATGAGCCACTATATTTAATATTTTACCTTTACTACCTCCTTCCTGTAACCTAATAAGTTCTTCTATAGGCATTCTTTTTCCTGCTGGTCTTATATTTTCTTTTTCTACTTCTTGTCATATTCTATATACCCTTCTTCTCGGTACATTTCCCGTCTAGTATCTATAGTACTTTATTGAGTTGCCCTTTGAAATGGACTTGGGTTAGAACTGGTTGACTCCATTAATTATTTTTGGCTTATTAAGGAATATGTTTCTTCGTTATCAAAACTATCTTGCAATTCTTCTAGAATTTTATCAAAACTTTTTAATTTCTTTTGTGAGATATTTTCTGCCTATATCCCCAATTATTTGTTCTTAATTCGCATTTCTTAAAATGTTCTTTTGTTTCTTCTAAGTTTAGTCTTCTTCGTTTACATCATTTAGTGTTATTTCTATGTTCATAAATTCAGTATTTTCTAATGTACTCTCAGTTTCGTCATCTAGCTCTTTCTACAACAACAACAACAACAACCTAGTAAAATCCCATTAATGGGGTCTGGGGAGGGTAGTGTATATGCAGACCTTACCCCTACCCCGAAGGAGTAGAGAGGCTGTTTCCGAAAGACCCTCGGTTGTTTCGTCGTTTGTTGTTCTGGTCCTACTTGAAAAAGGGTCCATTTTTTAGTTTTTCTTGTTAAGTTAGGTCTATCTTTTTAGGAGTTGTTCTACTCTTTTTAGTTGTTCAATTAATTCTTCTACTTCTCTATTTTTTCGAATTTCTATTTCAATTTTAACTTCTTTGTCTTTAATAATCTTATCCAATTTTTTTATTAACTTCTAATAGTAATGCTTATAGTATTATTTTGTTTAATTCTTATCTGATCAAATCATCCTTGAGGAATGTGGTCTGTGAATCCTTCTGGGTTAGGCTAGAATTTTGTTATAAATTTGTCACGACCCAAAAATTACCAGTCGTGATGGAACCTAACTCGACCCGCTAGGTAAGCCAACTAACAGTCAATACAATTCAATTGAAATTTGTAAGAAAAATAAGAAGAATTATCTGAACTTTTACAAATTAACCCAAGAACTGGTAGTACAAATCATGAGCTTCTAGGACTTAGAATTTACAAAGCTGATACAAATAATTACATGATCTGTTTGAAAGCTACATAAACAGATTAACAAAATCTAAAGCTACCAAGAACAAGTGGCAGCTATATCCGAAATGCACAAACATCTTCAGCGTCAACTCCCGACATCACCAGCAGCTCCGCTCCAAAAGTCTGCACGCAAGGTGCAAAAGTGTAGTATGAGTACAACCGACCCCATGTACCCAGTAAGTATTTTGTCTAACCTCGTCGAAGTAATGACGAGGCTTTTTAGTAAAAAGATGCTCACTAATAAAAATCTGTATCAAAATCTAGCAATAGAACTATACTACGGTATTACATGATAGAATATACGAAACGAATGTACAAAACAATAACAGAGTACTAGAAGAGATCACAATTCAACATTTTCCAATATCTCTACCAATCCTTTCCTTAGAGCAAAACCCAATGAACCACAGTAATCACCTCAAAACTTTCATAGTGTGAGAGAAACACTCAAGACATCAAATTCAATGGCACGGTAACACACTTCGTGCATTTATCTCCTCCTCACCAAATATGCGTAAAACAGTACCAACCGAAGGGCAGAATTACCGATAACAGAAATGACAGTAGGAAATATGCAAGTAGTAATAATGAACGAGAATGTAGTTAAGGACATCAGTAACAGACTAGGCGGAAGACATAAAGGTTATGATAACAATTAGAAAAAGGAATGTAACTTCAACTAACTAGCATGGTGGAGGCATGAAGATACATATAACAAACAATAAAGGGGACACATGATCTTTATAAGTTAACAAGTAGAGACATGAATGACTAACATGGAAGAAGACCTGCACCTAAGTGCAACAAAACAGATATGTCATGGATGCAACTATAATAGCAGGAAGTAGGCATGATATTTACAAGTTAAGCAAGTAGAAGGCATGGGCAACACAACAACAATTGAGATAGAGAATAAAGACAGAACAGTGACGACAAGTCGTATAAGAACCGTAAGTACGACAGTAACAATTCAAGGTAAGGACATGAAGATATCTGCAGGAAAAGGTTATCACAACATAATGCATGTCCCTCGTCCTCACTTGCACGAAAACGCCCTTCGTGCCATGAACTCACAATAACACAAAAACATGATAATATAAATGCAATGGCACGAAATCACCCTTCGTGCTTTTACTCACATAACATGGCATGGCATCACCCTTCATGCTTTTACTCACAAATGATATGGCACGTCATCACCCTTTTTTTTTTGCTATCAGATAATATGGCACGACATCACCCTTCGTGCTTTTACTCTCAGATAATATGGCACGGCATCACCCTTTGTGCTTTACACTCTTCCGTACCAAGTATATGTATATCAATGACAAACAAGGCAGGAAGCATAAATAACTTCAAGGAGAGTATTTAAACGAATATTCCAAATGAATCCCAATCACAACTTTCCAAGCCAACAATAGTTCAATAAACCCGCAAGAACCTTATTATTCAAGTATTCCAACAAATCTCACAAATGATCTACAACACAAGTGTAAAATCTAGTATCTCAAGAATATCGGCCATAGCAATGTATTACTGATTATGCATAATGATAACCGAGTTAAACACATCAATGTAATCTCAGAATTCCATCAAATTTGATCAAGTCATAATGAACTAAGTCTTAGTTTCCAACATTTAATACTATATTCTTAGTATCTAGGAATCAAGTAAAGCATGAAGCAAGAAGATCACGTAAATGTACAAGACACAATTCATAACATAATTTACCCCCGAGTATGGTTAACCCTGGCACGTGCATATATGCTCGTCACCTCATATATGTATCACCCCCGCATGTAGTAAACAATGCCAAATAGTAGAAAAAATTCCCTCAACAAAGTTAGGCAAGACACTTACCTCAATTCGGCTAATTCAATACTCAATTTAGCTTTTCTTTTACAAGATCCACCTTCGCTCAGGTCAATCTAGCCAAAGATGACTTAAATACATCACACAATGTAAGGGAAAATAATTTTAATTAATAAAGCTGTGATGTTTATTCAATTACTAAAACGTCAACAAAAGTCAACTCCCGGGCCCGTCCGGTCAAAACCCGAGTCCAAGGGTAGGTCTTGACTACTCATAGCCTCACGAGTCCAAATATGTATTTTGTTTCCAAATCCGAGTCCTATTCGACTCTCAAATCCCAAATTTCCATTTTTCAAAGTTTTAACAAAATTCCCTAATTTTCCCCTAGATTTCTAATGAATTTGATGTTAAATCTTGTGTAAAATCATGAAATGTAGTTGAGAATTGATTAGAGTCACTTACCCAATGATTTAGTATGAAAATCCCTTCACAAAATCGCCTCCCATCAAAGCCAGGGTTCAAAATATATCAAAATGAAGCTAAGTCTAGGAATTCTCAGCATTTAGTAGGTTGTAGATGTCGCATTTGTGACAAGGGGTTCGCAAATGCGACCCCCGCAAATGCGAACAAAATATCGCAATTGCGAACTGGAGACTTTCCTGCTAAGGTTGCATTTACGACCAAAAGCTCCGCAAATGCGAAAAAGGGGGTCATCGCAAATGCCAGATATTATTCGCAAAAGCAAACTCCAGCCCAACAGCCCAGGTTCGCAAATGCGAGGTTGCTTCGCAAATACGATAGCCGTATTTGCGACCAAAGCATCGCAAATGCGATTAAACCAAGAACCAGCATTCAAAACTTTAACAAAAATAATCTGAAACCAATCTGAAACTCACCCGAGCCCTTGAGGCCCCAAACCAAACACCCACGCAAGTCTAAAAACATCACACAAACTCGCTCGAGCGATCGAAATATCAAAATAACCTCTAGAATCACGAATCGGATGCCAAAACGCATGAAGATTAAAGGAAACTTCAAGAACTTCTAGAATCGCAACTAAACGTCCGAACCATATCAAATCAACTCCAAATGGCGCCAAATTTTATAGACAAGTTCCATGTGATGAAACAAACCTACTCGGGACTCCAACTTATGCATAACAACCTCGAGACGATGAATCGCACCTTAATTCAAAATCAATGAATTTTTGAATTTCAACTTCTACAACCGATGTCGAAACCTATCAAAACATGTCCGATTGACCTCAAATTTTGCACACACGTCACATTTGACATTACGGACATATTCAAACTTCCAAAATCAGAATCCGACCCCGATATCAAAAAGTCCACTCCCGGTCAAACTTTCCAAAAATCCAACTTCCGCCATTTCAAGACTAATTCGACTACAGACCTCCAACGAACAATCTGGATGCGCTCCTAAGTCCAAAATCACCCAACGGAGCTAACGGAACTCACAAAATTCCATTCCGAGATCCAATACTAAAAGGTCAAACTTGGTCAACTCTTCCAACGCAAAGCTTAAATCTTGATGTTCATTCTTCCAAATCAATTCCGGATAACTTGAAAACCAACATCGATGATTTACGCAAATCATAATACATCATGCGGAGATACTCGAGCCCTCAAAATACCGAGAAAAGTGCAATTGCTCAAAATGACTAGTCGGGTCGTTACATCCTCCGCCACTTAAACACACGTCCATCCTCGAACGTGCCAAGAGTCGTTCCAAAGCTGTCAAACCATGGTGTAACCTTACTATGCATATACCCGGGGGTGATCCCACGTCACCCTGCTCCATATAAGTCTGCCAACGCAACACAACTTGAGATCCTTACTTCAACTTTGGTCCTTAACCTTAGAACCCAATCTCCAATATCCAAAATTCGTTACAAGCCTCGAATATCACATCTACACACTGTATAAACCTGAAAAACTGTATTAGGTCATAACCATAACCCCAAGATGAAATCGCATAATACGCCACATCACTCAGACACTCACAGCAGGGACTGTTAACCACCATTACTGCCCAACAACAAACCCGGTGCCGGTAGCAAACCTTGTATCGATTAGAGTCTCGTTCAAAACCTTCATACCCTGCCGGTGATGAAAGAAACACGCATAACCTCTTAACCTCTCATCTGGTCAAGAAGCCAAGAAACTCATTCATCCGACCAGGGCCATTGCCTAAATCCTCAGCAAAATATGGTATTATTCTCCCAAACCTTCCTTGGCCCAATACAATAGTGCAAATCTCAAGTCTTGAAACCTCATCTCAACCAATACAAGAAGCCCCACCGACAGGTATCAACAATAATCATATGGAACCCCACACAACACGGTCCCAAACACCAACAAGTAATAATGCAGACATGACAGGTAACGGTAAGAGTTAAATAACAAGACTACTAAACAAGTTAAGCAGGTAGGTTTAGCATTTTCCCTATGAACTATTTTCAACAAAGTGAAAGCAAAAATACACGAAGTAAACATCAGGAGTTACATTTCATCACAGTACCGTTGCGGCGTGCAACCCCATCCCATAATATCAGTCCACATAGGGTATCCCTCGTGCCATAATACTCGGGCTAACTGATCACATGTGCCTCAGTATCAAGCACAATAGAATGCACAAAATTTAACTGTGGGAAAAATTATTAATAACACACAATACTGAAAAGGATAAGCACAGCTATGGTGCAATAAGCAAATCAACATCACAAATGCCATCTCGCCCATAGCGCCATGAGGCCTAAACTGAATTACAATATGCGTATGAAGAACCATGTAACCCTCACAACCCGTCATAGCATAAGAGAGGAACACATAACACAGACCAAGGCGCGAATAGCATCTATTTTGCCCGACGATATACCTGGGGTAACAGCTGCGCAGAAGCACGCAAATCTGATCCGATACAGAATGCACATCCTTATTGGGCCTACCAATGGGTCCCCAAATCAACTCCGGTCATCCACGAACGGAAAAATAGTCCTCTAAAAGTCCAAAACGACATAACCATGACACACACTATCATCTGGCTAGCTTTGGCCATATTTCACAGTCCATAACCATGAAACAATCTGCTTTTGAGAACTCCCAGTCTCCAAATCCATGGAACACATGAATCACTCTGCCTGATCCCAACTCCACTGCCCAAATGCTTAACTCATCTCTCAAATACGATCATCACACGAGGAATACTTCTATAATTCTTTCGTGCCACATAACCAAATCTGAATCTCAGCAGTCGACCAACCAGGTGAGTACCACAATATCAATAATGCATCCGTAAGTCAAAACATAATGCGCCTTTTGAAATGCACACCCTTCTCAGGCAACACCAGGTAGTAATAGTATCCATCTAAACATCTGAAACCGTCCGTGCTATCTAAGAATCCATGACCTTCCCTTCAAAACTGAATTGTGGCCTTGCGTATGCAAAACTCAATCCCGTTCAGCCAGAAACCTTCTATTTGATCTCATCCTGGGGGAAATCCCAATACACAACATATTCCTCACACTAGTAGGAAATATTCACCTCGAACCGTGATAGAAATCATCGAGAACCCCTTGGAATCTGTTTGCACATACCCAAACTATGAGAATTGTATCCCTATAACTCAACCAAGCCACACAGTTGCCCAAAACCCACGAGCTTTGCCATGAAACACCTGTGGAGACCCACCACATCAGAAGTACTCAAAGAACCGATCATATCATTACCGTGTTGATCCAATTTACAATCAAACTACCATGTTTCCTCAGATTTCCTTCCATATTACCCTCAAGTTGATACCCCTCATTGCGAGAACACCATGATCTTTACCCCCAAAGCTCGCCATAACAGATCCTAGCATAAAAAACACACCGCCTCAAGGCCCATAAGCTGTTGCATTCTCTCTTCACACCCAAAGCACCACAACCGAGGCACCCGCTCTGAAGAGATCTTCTGTGAATCCAAAGTCGTTTCCTCCACCACTTAGTCTTCATGTTAATGAAACGCATAATCCACAATGATATAGAAATTCGAAGAGTTACATTTCAAGATGAATCAATGTCGCACGATAAGGAAAGAAAGATGGTATGGACAAATGTTCTGTAGCCTCTCGAAGATAGGTATGGACGTCATCATATCGATCCACAAGACTCTATAAGACACTTGCTCATGACTTGTAGAACCTATGAACCTAGAGCTCTGATACCACCTGTCACGACCCAAAAATCACTAGTCGTGATGGCACCTAACTCGACCCGCGAGGTAAGCCAACTATCATTCAATACAATCCAATTGAAATTTGTAGGAAAAATAAGAAGAATTATCAGAACTTTTACAAATTAACCCAAGAATTGGTAGTACAAATCATGAGCTTCTAGGACTTAGAATTTACAAAGCTGATACAAATAATTACATGATCTGTTTGAAAGCTACATAAACAGATTAACAAAATCTAAAGCCACCAAGAACAAGTGGCTGCTATATCCGAAATGCACGAACATCTTCAGGGTCAGCTCCCGACATCACCAGCAGCTCCGCTCCAAAAGTCTGCACGCAAGGTGCAAAAGTGTAGTATGAGTACAACCGACCCCATGTACCCAGTAAGTATTTTGTCTAACCTCATCGAAGTAATGACGAGGCTTTTTAGTAAAAAGATGCTCACTAATAAAAATCTATACCGAAATCTAGCAATAGAACTATACTATAGTATATCATGATAGAGTATACGAAACGAATGTACAAAACAATAACAGAGTACTAGAAGAGATCACAATTCAATAGTTTCCAATATCTCGACCAATCCTTTCCTTAGAGCGAAACCCAATGAACCACAGTAATCACCTCAAAACTTTCATAGTGTGAGAGAAACACTCAAGACATCAAATTCAATGCCACGGCAACACCCTTCGTGCAATTATCTCCTCCTCACCAAATATGCATAAAACAATACCAACTGAAGGGCAGAAATACCGATAACAAAAATGACAAAGTAGGAAATATGCAAGTAGTAATAATGAACGAGAATGTAGTTAAGGACATCAGTAACAGACTAGGCGGAAGACATAAAGGTTATGATAACAATTAGAAAAAGGAATATAACTTCAACTAACTAGCATAGTGGAGGCATGAAGATAGATATAACAAACAAGAAAGGGGACACATGATCTTTATAAGTTAACAAGTAGAGACATGAATGACTAACATGGAAGAAGACTTCTACCTAAGTGCAACAAAACAAATATGTCATGAATGCAACTATAATAGCAGGAAGTAGGCATGATATTTACAAGTTAAGCAAGTAGAAGGCATGGGCAACACAACAACAATTGAGATAGAGAATAAAGACAGAACAGTGACGACAAGTCGTATAAGAACCGTAAGTACGACAGTAATAATTCAAGGTAAGGACATGAAGATATCTGCAGGAAAAGGATATCACAACATAATGCATGTCCCTCGTCCTCACTTGCAAGAAAACGCCCTTCGTGCCATGAACTCCCAATAACACAAAAACATGATAATATAATACAACATCACCCTTCGTGCTTTTACTCACATAACATGGCATGGCATCACCCTTCATGCTTTTACTCATAAATGATATGGCACGGCATCACCCTTCGTGCTTTTGCTCTCAAATAATATGGCACGACATCACCCTTCATGCTTTTACTCTCAGATAATATGGCACAGTATCATCCTTCGTGCTTTACACTCTCCCTCACATAATAATGTATAAACAATGGCACAGCATCATCCTTCGTGCTTTATACTCTTCCTTACCAAGCATATGTATATCAATGACAAACAAGGCAGAAAGCATAAATAACTTCAAGGAGAGTATTTAAACGAATATTCCAAATGAATCCCAATCACAACTTTCCAAGCCAACAATAGTTCAATAAACCCGCAATAACCTTATTATTCAAGTTTTCCAACAAATCTCACAAATGATCTACAACACAAGTGTAAAATCTAGTATCTCAAGAATATCGGTTGTAGCAATGTATTACTGATTATGCATAGTGATAACCGAGTTAGACACATCAATGTAATCTTAGAATTCCATCAAATTTGATCAAGTCATAATGAACTAAGTCTTAGTTTACAACATTTAATACTATATTCTTAGTATCTAGGTATCAAGTAAAGCATGAAGCAAGAAGATCACGTAAATTTACAAGATACAATTCATAACATAATTTACCCCCGAGTATGGTTAACCCTGGCACATGTATATATGCTCGTCACCTCATATATGTATCAGCCCCGCATGTAGTAAACAATGCTAAATAGTAGGAAAAATTCCCTCAACAAAGTTAGGCAAGACACTTACCTCAATTCGGCTAATTCAATACTCAATTTAGCTTTTCTTTTACAAGATCCACCTCCGCTCGGGTCAATCTAGCCAAAGATGACTTAAATATACCACACAATGTAAGGGAAAACAATTTTAATTAATAAAGCTGTGATGTTTATTCAATTACTAAAACGTCAACAAAAGTCAACTTCCGGGCCCGTCCGGTCAAAACCCGAGTCCAAGGGTAGGTCTTGACTACCCATAGCCTCACGAGTCTAAATATGTATTTTGTTTCCAAATTCGAGTCATATTCGACTCTCAAATCCCAAATTTCCATTTTTCAAAGTTTTGACAAAATTCCCTAATTTTTCCCTAGATTTCTCATGAATTTGATGTTAAATCTTGTGTAAAATCATGAAATGTAGTTGAGAATTGATTAGAGTCACTTACCCAATGATTTGGTATGAAACTCCCTTCACAAAATTGCCTCCCATCGAAGCTAGAGTTCAAAATATATTAAAATGAAGCTAAGTCTCGGAATTCTCAGCATTTAGTAGGTTGTAGATGTCGCATTTGTGACAAGGGGTTCGCAAATGCAACCCCCGCAAATGCGAACAAAATATCACAATTGCGAACTGGAGATTTTCCTGCTAAGGTCGCATTTGTGACCAAAAGCTCCGCAAATGCGAAAAAGGGGGTCATCGCAAATGCGAGATATTATTCGCAAAAGCGAACTCTAGCCCCACAGTCTAGATTTGCAAATGCGAGGCTGCTTCGCAAATACGATAGCCGCATTTGCGACCAAAGCATCGAAAATGCGATTAAACCAAGAACCAGCATTCAAAACTTTAACAAAAATAATCTGAAACCAATCTGAAACTCACTCGAGCCCTTGAGTCCCCAAACCAAACACCCACACAAGTCTAAAAATATCACACGAACTCGCTCGAGCGATTAAAATATCAAAATAACCTCTAGAATCACGAATCGGATGCCAAAATGCATGAAGATCAAAGGAAACTTCAAGTTGCTATGCCACTGCTTAATCTTTCTGAGTTTGAACTCATCAATGAGGCATGAGAATCAAATTCGTTCCATAATTAAACAACATGAAAACATTTCAATACACTCATAACACGAGACTATACCTCACATCAAGACAGAAATCAAGCACCCATTAGCCCTTTTTACACCTCAACCAGACTCTTCTCGTCGCCTTCAAATCATCTGAGCATAGCCCACAATCACATCCTACTCGTCATTTAGTCATCTAACCACTCGCCTCCCATAAATTCTACTCATAGGGACACTACCAGACGTATAAGTCCAAAAGCACATGCTCACACAATCGAAATCCACGTGCTCAAGCTGCAGTCAAAACCCGGCCTCAAGTCCTCCACAAAGGAATCACATCTCGCATCTCATCCATGGACTCACAAGCCGTCGATGCACAGCCGACACCGAGCGCTCATGTGCACATACGAATGCGTGGAAGAAATTCAAAGAGTTACACTTCAAGCTGAATCAATGTTGCACGATAAGGAAAGAAAGATGGGAAGTATATCCTAAATGTCATGTAGCCTCTCGAAGATAGGTATGGACGTCATCATACCGATCCGCAAGACTCTGCAAGATACTTGTTCATGACTTGTAGAACCTATGAACCTAGAGCTCTGATATCACCTGTCACGACCCAAAAATCACTAGTCGTGGTAGCAGCTAACTCGACCCGCTAGGTAAGTCAACTAACAGTCAATACAATCCAATTGAAATTTGTAGGAAAAATAAGAAGAATTATCTGAACTTTTACAAATTAACCTAAGAACTGGTAGTACAAATCATGAGCTTCTAGGATTTAGAATTTACAAAGTTGATACAAATAATTACACGATCTGTTTGAAAGCTACATAAACAGATTAACAAAATCTAAAGCCACCAAGAACAAGTGGCAGCTATATCCGAAATGCACGAACATCTTCAGGGTCAGCTCCCGACATCACCAGCAGCTCCGCTCCAAAAGTCTGCACGCAAGGTGCAAAAGTGTAGTATGAGTACAACCGACCCCATGTACCCAGTAAGTATTTTGTCTAACCTCGTCGAAGTAATGACGAGGCTTTTTAGTAAAAAGATGCTCACTAATAAAATCTGTATCGAAATCTAGCAATAGAACTATACTCTGGTATTACATGATAGAATATACGAAACGAATGTACAAAACAATAACAGAGTACTAGTAGAGATCACAATTCAACAGTTTCCAATATCTCTACGAATCATTTCCTTAGAGAAAAACCCAATGAACCACAGTAATCACCTCAAAACTTTCATAGTGTGAGAGAAACACTCAAGACATCACATTCAACGGCAAGGCAACACACTTCATGTATTTATCTCCTCCTCACCAAATATGCATAAAACAATACCAACTGAAGGGCAGAATTACCAATAACAGAAATGACAGTAGGAAATACGCAAGTAGTAATAATGAACGAGAATGTAGTTAAGGACATCAGTAACAGACTAGGCGAAAGACATAAAGGTTATGATAACAATTAGAAAAAGGAATGTAACTTCAACTAACTAGCATGGTGGAGGCATGAAGATACATATAACAAACAATAAAGGGGACACATGATCTTTATAAGTTAACAAGTAGAGACATGAATGACTAACATGGAAGAAGACCTGCACCTAAGTGCAACAAAATAGATATGTCATGGATGCAACTATAATAGCAGGAAGTAGGCATGATATTTACAAGTTAAGCAAGTAGAAGGCATGGGCAACACAACAACAATTGAGATAGAGAATAAAGACAGAACAGTGACGACAAGTCGTATAAGAACCGTAAGTACGACAGTAACAATTCAAGGTAAGGACATGAAGATATCTGCAGGAAAAGGTTATCACAACATAATGCATGTCCCTCGTCCTCACTTGCACGGAAATGCCCTTCGTGCCATGAACTCGCAATAACACAAAAATATGATAATATAAATGCAATGGCACAGCATCACCCTTCGTGCTTTTACTCACATAACATGGCACGACATCACCCTTCATGCTTTTACTCACAAATGATATGGCACGACATCACCCTTCGTGCTTTTACTCTCAGATAATATGGCACGGCATCACCCTTCGTGCTTTAAACTCTCCCTCACATGATAATGTATAAACAATGGCACGGCATCACCCTTCGTGCTTTACACTCTTCCTTACCAAGCATATGTATATCAATGACAAACAAGGCATGAAACATAAATAACGTCAAGGGGAGTATTTAAAAGAATATTCCAAATGAATCCGAGTCATAACTTTCCAAGCCAACAATAGTTCAATAAACCCGCAAGAACCTTATTATTCAAATATTCCAACAAATCTCACAAATGATCTCCAACACAAGTGTAAAATCTAGTATCTCAAGAATATCGGCCGTAGAAATGTATTAATGATTATGCATAATGATAACCGAGTTAAAGACATCAATGTAATCTCAGAATTCCATCAAATTTGATCAAGTCATAATGAACTAAGTCTTAGTTTCCAACATTTAATACTATATTCTTAGTATCTAGGAATCAAGAAAGGCATGAAGCAAGAAGATCACGTAAATGTACAAGACACAATTCATAACATAATTTACCCCCGAGCATGGTTAACCCTGGCACATGCATATATGCTCGTCACCTCATATATGTATTACCCGGATGTAGTAAACAATGTCAAATAGTAGGGAAAATTCCCTCAACAAAGTTAGGCAAGAGACTTATCTTAATTCGGCTAATTCAATACTTAATTTAGCTTTTCCTTTACAAGATCCATCTCCGCTCGGCTCAATCTAGCCAAAGACGACTTAAATACACCACACAATGCAGGGAAAAATAATTTTAATTAATAAAGCCGTGATTATTATTCAATTTCTAAAAAGTCAACTCCCGGGCCCGCCCGGTCAAAACCCGAGTCCGCCTGGTCAAAACCCGAGTCCAAGGGTAGGTTTTGACTATCCAAAGTCTCACGAGTCCAAATATGTATTTTGTTTCTTAATCTGAGTCCTACTCGACTCTCAAATCCCAAATTTCCATTTTTCAAAGTTTTGACAAAATTACCAAATATCTCCCTAGATTTCTCATGAATTTGATGTTAAATTGTGATGACCCAAAAGGTCATCTTATGTTTTAGAACTCGAATCTGCACTCTTAAGCCTTAAAATCTCTTTTTTTACCCTCCTCGATTTGCGTGCGCAGTTCGAGCAAATTTCCGGAAAGCTTTTATGTTGAAAATTGATGAAAATAAGAATTTATGCCTTAAAAGCTGATTTTAGTTGACTTCGGTCAACATATTTGGTAAACAGGCTCGGATCCATGTTTTGACGGTCCTGGTGGGTCCGTATCGAATTATGGGACCTGGGCGTATGCCCGAAATCAATTTTGGAGGTCCTTAGCTCAAGTTATGAATTTTTGATGAAAATTAAAAGCTTGAAAATTAATTATTTTTAAGAATTGATTGATGTTTGGAATTATTAGTGTCGGGTCTGTATTCTGCTTCCAGAGCCCGGTACAGGTTCATTATGATATTTAAGACTTGTGTGTGAAATTTGGTGAAAAACGGAGTTGATTTGACGTGATTCGGACATCCAGTTGAGAATGTATGAATTTTAAAGTGTTCTTGAGAATTTCATTTGATTTGGTGCTAAATTCATAGTTCTAGGTGTTACTTTGGCGATTTGATCGCGCGAGCAAGTTCATATGATTTTTTAGACTAGTGTGCATGTTTGGTTTGAAGCCCCGAGGGCTCGGGTGAGTTTCGGGTAGGCCACGGGATGTTTTGGAATTTGAAAATCTAGTATTTTGCTGCAGCAGGTGTTCTGGCAGGTCCTTCTTCACGTTCGTGAAGGTACCCTCGCGAACGCGAATAGTAAACTCGGCAGCTAAAGTTTTCTTTTTCGCGAGAGGCTTAGTCGCGAACACGAAGCGATGGAGGCATTACCCTTTGCGAACGCGACCAGCTCCTCGCGAACGCGTAGTGTTAGGCACACCTGGGGGAGGGTTGGTCATTCCTTCATCGCGAACGCGAGCAATGTCTCGTGAACGCGAAGGCCAGGGGGGAGTAACCATCGCGAACGCGAGCGGGGTCTCACGAACGCGAAGGCTTGGCATCCAGTACCCTTCGCGAACGCGACAGTGACCTAGCGAACGCGATGCACACTGTCGCCCAGTGCATAAAACAGAATCAAACATGGGTTTAAGCCATTTCTTCAACATTTTTCAAGAACCAAACGGGTAGAGGCGATTTTCAAGAGTCATTTTCTTCCCCAAAGTGTTGGTAAGTGATTCTTAATCATTTTCTTTCAACTACCCATTATATTTCTTGAATTATCAACCTAAAATCTAGAGTTTTCATGGTAGAATTAGGGGTTAGGGTAAAAACTAGGAATTTCGAAAATTTGGGGATTTAGACCGCAATTTGAGGTCGGATTCCAAAATCAATTATATATTCGGGCTCGGGGGTGAATGGGTAAATGGATTTTGGTCCAAACCTCGGGTTTTGACCAAGCAGGTCCGGGGTTGATTTTTTGACTTTTTGGAGGAAATTTTGGGAAATTTAATTTATGCAAAATAATTGATTTCTTTAGCAATATTTGAAATTATTGAGTCATTTTTGAATAGATACGAGTGGTTTGGAGGTGAATTCAAAAGGAAAAGCTGTGATTGAGAATTAAGTGGCCTTCGGAGTGAGGTAAGTGTCGTGTCTAACTTTGGCTTGAGGGAATAGGTATTATGTGTTTAATTGCTACGTGTTGGGTTGTTAAATATGATGTATAGGTGAGGTGACGAGCATCTATGCGTTGTTGTCGAGTCATAGCATGCGAGTGAAATTCTATTCTTGTCTATTTTGTAGCCTTAAATTCTACTATCCATGCTTAGCGGGTTATTTGAAATGTTGGGTAACTTATATCTGGTTTCACTGAGATTTGGTAACTTTCGAATATTGATTCAAGGTTGAGGTTACATTGTGCTATTGATTATGGGTAAAATACTAGTTTATTTGTGATACTCCTATATATCCGTTGTTATTGATTCTGTGATTTGTGAGAAGGAGTGTAAAACACGAAGGGTAATACCGTGCATGCATTATTTATATTGTGAGGAAGAGTGTAAAGCACGAAGGGTGATGCCGTGCATGCATTATTTATATTGTGAGGAAGAGTATAAAGCACTAAGGGTGATGTCATGTATATTATGAGAGGTTTAATACACGAAGGGTGATGTCGTGTCGTTCTATTTATTTATTTGGTGAGGTTGAGAGTAAAAGCACGAAGGGTGATGCCGTGTCATTCTATTTATTTATTTGGTGAGGTTGAGAGTAAAAGCACGAAGGGTGATGCCGTGCAGTTTTCCTTTGCTGTTTTATTTGCTCAATTTGTTTAAGGATTTTCGGTTTAGTTCTGTCTTTTCATTATTCTCACTCTTTATATTGTATTCCCTCGTTGTATGTCCCCTTCCCATTATTTTTACGTTATTTCTTTATTTACTGTTGTTGCCACTAGCATGATTATACTGTTCATGTTATATATGGGTGTCTTGTCCTAGCCTCGTCACTACTTCACCGAGGTTAGGCTCGGCACTTACTAGTACATGGGGTTGGTTGTACTAGTGCTGCACTCTGCACTTTCTATGCAGATTTTGGTACCCGCTCAGGTTGATCGAGATTTTACTATTGGTCCGTTGTCCGGAGACTCAAGATAGATATGTCGGCGTTCACAAACCTTGAAGTCCCCGTCTATCTTTTTTGTCCTACTATTTTCTTTCATTCAGACAGTTGTATTTCTTTCAGACTATTACTTGTAGTAAATTCTAGAATGCTCATAAATTGTGACTCCAGATCCGGGTGGTAGTAATTAATACAGTTTTATAATATTCCGCACTTATTATATTTTATCTCAGTTAATTATTGTTATTAACTGAATGGAAATAAGGAATTGGTTTAATGATTCTCTAACTTTGGCTTTCCTAGCAAGTTAAATGTTAGGCGCCATCACGGTCCCGTCGGTGGAAAATTTTGGGTCGTGATAATTGGTATCAGAGCACTAGATTACATAGGTTTCACGAGTCACGAGCAAGCTTTATAGAGTCTGAAGGATCGGTACAGAGACGTCTGTACTTATCTCTCAGAGGCTATGAAGTTTAGGAACAATATCTCTTCTTCCATTCCTTATCGTGCGGCATTGATTTAGCTTGAAACATATATCTCGTATTCCTTTGTATCCACTCGGTATCAGTTGTGCGATAACGGTTCGTGATGCCACACATGGACTACGAGAAAACCATAGATGCTCAAACATTGCCTCAGCATGCGGTTCCCACTGAAGATGCGGCCGCATTGAGAGACCACCCAGTGAATCATGTGGGGGGTGCAACAGACCTCGGCATCTAGTTGATTTATACGAGCTGTGAAGGTTAATATTATGGATCATCGGGCGTGGTGAACTATGACTTCGTGTCGAGTGTGGGAATCCACTATCAATGGATGGATTGCGGGGTCATGTGTTATATCAGTTTTGGCCTGAAATGTATATATGTGGTACTGAAAAGTTCCCCCATGTTTAAGGTTCCTCCTGAAAGGTTCCCCCCCAGAGATTTTGTAGAGGATAAGGTTGGGACTTGCGGTATGTCCGCCTACTTAATAATCCTATACTTCAGTACCCAAGGAGTTAGAGAAACAACTTTAAAATTTCAGAAGGTCTACTCAGCGTAGACGCCATGGTTGCGGATTTTGGAGTGCTTCGGAGGAAGTACAGTGGTTGACGAGATTCTGGACTATGTGGTTCGTGCCAAGATTTGTCTGTATGGAGCTCTACTTTTGTGATCGTTGTGTATAAATAGGGGTAAGGATTACCTCTGAGAAGAATCGAAGAGTATGTTAAGAAACGGGTCGGCTCAACAGTGTTAAGTCAGCATAACAAAATAAGAAATTGTCCTTGGAGAGATAATTCTGCACAGGTGTCCATGGCAAGCCTATGAAGAGGGCAGACCAACCAATGCAACACCGCCTACTTGGCTCAGATTGTTCCCGGACTCTCCGTAATGTGTGGAACATAGTATTTGAATGGTTGCGTCAGGTCACCATGACAGTGTCATAATATGCCATCAGGTTCAATAAGTTAGCCCGTCATATTCCTACTTTGCTTCCTACAGCTAGAGAGTAAGTCAACAGACTCATTGAAGGACCCAATTATAATCGTAAAATTTCGTACGACTCGGGAGCTACAGGCTAATACTTCATTTCCGCTAGTGGTAGGAATTGCCAAGATAAGGAGACCAAGATGTCTCGAAGTTCTGGGGGATTCAGTGAATTTTACTCTGCAGGTTAATCATTATAGCAGGGGCTCGGGCAGTCGGCCAGCCCAGTCCGCACATCGAATTACCCGGGGTGCTCTAGTAAGTTCTTTTAATGCACCACCTACATGAGTTCCTACAAATGGTTATTCCAGTTGTCTGGCACAGACTCAATATGAACAGCCAAACCCGCAAATGGGTTGTTATGAATACGGCGATACCAGGCACATCATGAGAAAATTGTTCCAAACTTGGGAGATATATATTTCATCAACGCACTTAGGCTACGTGCCCCATTGCAGTTACTACACCACCCATACGATCAGTTAAGGGTGGAGGACAGGCGGGTAGAAGGCGTCTTAGAGGTGGAGACCCAGCTGTTGCTATATTTATTTTATGGTATGGCGGAGGTCGCTACATCAGATGGTGTCGTTATAGGTACGACTTCGATTGAATATAAAGGAATAATTTCCTTAACTATGAGTATCGAAACGAGTCCTCCTATTGTGCTCCACTTATGAATGAGCTTCCTCATTCTATAATCTACTTATGTGTTTACTCATGTTGGAAGGTTCTATGGAGATAACTATGCCTATAATTCTATATTGGTCACTAATAAGAGCTGTGAGGCTAAAGGTGGCTTTCTATTACCCATTTCGGTAAGTTTTGATGTAATTTTCGGATAATTAATTACAAATTGTGAATTATATGCCCTACCGGTATGGGGTTCATTATGCGTTGTGATTTGGTGTAATTAAAATTTTTTATTTTTAAAAGAAGAAAACGAAAATTTTTGATTGGCACGATGTGCATATTACTTGTGATTCGGAACTGAGGACGAGATCCTCACACTTTAATATAAATTAATATGTTTAAACCGGGCTACGAGCTGCGGTGGAAGTTATATAAGGATGAGATCCTTGTGAGCAAAATTCTTGTGTTTAAGTTCTCCCTTGTGAAATTAAAGTTGTATTATAGCCATAATAGGGAGTCATGCCTGTTAGGACTAATTGAAAATTCTTGTATGAAATTCTATGTGCATACTTGCCAAATTCGTGTTGTAATTATTGAGTTTTAACCTACGAGATAGGTGCCCATCCAGGTGGTGTTAAATGTGACTCGTTAATTCAGGTAAATAATTATGAGGTCTAGTTACCATCAGTTGAAGATTAGGACATCTGATATCCCTAAGACAGCTTTTCGGACTCGGTATGGGCATTACGAATCCCTAGTAATATCATTTGGGCTTACCAACACCCCAACAACACTTATGGATTTGATGAATCGGGAGTTCAAACCCTATTTGGATTCTTTTGTGGTTATATTCATTGATGATATCTTGATTTACTCCAACAATCGAGAGGAGCATGAGCAGCATCTTCGGAGTATGTTTCAGACTTTGAAGAATAATCAGTTATATGCCAAATTTTCAAAATATGAGTTTTGGTTAGACTCGGTTGCCATTTTGGGGCAAGTTATATCGGCGGAAGGCATAAAGGTGGATCCTAAGAAGATTGAGGCTCTTCAGAATTGGCCTAGACCTACTTCAGTTACAGAGATCCGGAGTTTCCTGGGTTTAGCAGGTTATTATTGTCGGTTCGTGGAAGGGTTTTCATCTATAGCAAGCCCATTGACCAGACTGACCCAGAAAGGAGTCCCGTTCAAGTGGTCAGACGAGTGTGAGGCAAGCTTCCAGAGGCTCAAGACAGCCTTGACTACGACACCGGTATTGATGTTACCGACAGGTTCAGGATCTTATACAGTATATTATGACGCATCTCTTATTGGTTTGGGTGCGATATTGACGCAGGGTGTCGAGATTATTACATATGCTTTGCGGCAGCTGAAGGTTCATGAGAAGAATTACCATGCTCATGATCTAGAGCTGGCAGTCATTGTTCACGCGCTGAAGATTTGGAGGCACTATCTTTACGGCGTGCCATGTGAGGTATTCACTGATCATCGTAGCCTTCAGTATTTGTTCAAACAAAAGATCACAATTTGAGGCGGAGAAGATGATTGAAGTTGATGAAAGACTATGATATCACCATTTTTGTATCACCCCGGAAAGGCCAATGTGGTGGCCGATGCTTTGAGTAGAAAGGCTACGAGTATGAGCAGCCTTGCGTATAATCCGGTTGGTGAAAGGACGTTAGCTGCAGAGGTTCAGACTTTGGCTAATCAGTTTTTGAGGTTAGATGTTTCAGAACCCAGTCGGTTTCTAGCTTGCACAGTCGCTCGGTCTTCTTTATATGAGTGCATCAGAGAGCGAAAGTATGATGATCCTCATTTACTCGTCCTTAAGGACACGGTGCGTCACGGTGATGCCAAACAGGTTGTTATGGGGGAGGATGGAGTTTTGCGAATGTAGGGTCATATAAGTGTGCCAAATATGGATGAACTTCGTGAATTAATTCTGGAAGAGGCCCATAATTTCAGGTATTCTATTCATCCAGATGCCACCAAAATGTATCAAGATTCGCGACAACAATATTGGCCGAGGAGAATGAAGAAGGATATAGTTGCATATGTAGCTCGGTACCTGAATTGTCAGCAAGTTAAGTATGAGCATCAGAGACCTGGTGGTTTGCTTCAGAAAATAGAAATTCTTGAATGGAAGTGGGAGCGTATCACTATGGATTTTGTTTTTGGGCTCCCACGGACTCAGAGAATATATGATGCAGTTTGGGTCATTGTGGACAGGTTGACCAAGTGAGCGCATTTAATTCTAGTGGCAGTTACCTATTCTTCAGAGCGGTTAGCTGAAATTTACATTCGTGAGATTGTCCTCCTTCACGGTGTGCCCATGTCTATCATTTCTGATCGAGGTACGCAGTTCACTTCGCACTTCTGGAGGGCAGTACAATGCGAGTTGGGTATGCGGGTTGAGTTGAGCACAGCATTCCATCCTCAGACGGATGGGCAATCCGAGCGTACTATTCAGATCTTGGAGGATATACTTCGCGCCTGTGTCATAGACTTTGGAGGTTCTTGGGATCAGTTCTTGCACCTTGTAGAGTTCTCCTACAACAACAGTTACCAGTCGAGCATTTAGATGGCTCCTTACGAGGCATTATATGGTAGGCAGTATCGGTCGCCAGTTGGGTGGTTTGTGCTAGGAGAGGCTCGGTTGTTGGGCATAGCCTTAGTACAGGATGCCTTGGATAAGCTCAAGATTATTCAGGATCGACTTCGCATAGCTTAGTCCAGGCAGAAGAGTTATGCCGACCATAGAGTTCGTGATGTTGCATTCATGGTCGGAGAGAGAGTGTTAATTTGATTATCACCCATGAAGGGTGTAATGAGGTTCGAAAAGAAGGGCAAGTTGAGCCCTAGGTATATCGGACCTTTTGAGATTTTGGAAAGAGTGGGAGAGGTGGCTTACACGCTTGCGTTGCCAGCTAGTTTAGCAGTTGTTCATTCGGTATTCCATGTGTCCATGCTTCGAAAGTATCACGGCGATCCGTCCCATGTATTAGATTTCAACTCTATCCAGTTGGACAAGGATTTTACTTATGAGGAGGAGCCGGTGGCAATTCTAGCCCGGCAAGTTCGCCAGTTGAGATCAAAGAGTTACCCTTCAGTCTGAGTGCAGTGGAGAGGTCAGCCTATTGAGGCAGCTACTTAAGAGTCTGAGTCCGATATGCGGAGTAGATATCCCCACCTTTTCACCAGCCCAGGTACTTTTCTATGTCTGTTCGAGGACGAACGGTTGTTTTAGAGGTGGAGAATGTGATGACCCAAAAGGTCATCTTATGTTTTAAAACTTGAATATGCGCTCTTAAGCCTTAAAAATCTCATTTTTTTACCCTTCTCGATTTGCGTGCGCAGTCCGGGCATATTTTCGGAAAACTTTTATGTTGAAAATTAATGAAAATAAGAATTTATGCCTTAAAAGTGATTTTAGTTGACTTCGGTCAGTATTTTTGGTAAACAGGGCCGGATCCATGTTTTAACGGTCTCGGTGGGTCCGTATCGAATTAAGGGACTTGGGCGTATGCCCGAAATCGAATTCGGAGGTCCCTAGCTCAAGTTACAAATTTTTGATTAAATGTTTGAAAATTAATTATTTTTAAGAATTGATTAATGTTTGGCATTGTTAGTGAAGGGTCCGTATTTTAGTTTCGGAGTCCGGTACAGGTTCATTATGATATTTAAGACTTGTTTGTGAAATTTGGTGAAAAACGGAGTTGATTTGACGTGATTCGGACGTCTAGTGGAGAAGGTATGAATTTTAAAGTGTTCTTGAGAATTTCATTTGATTTGGTGCTAAATTCGTAGTTCTAGGTGTTACTTTGGCGATTTGATCGAGCGAACAAGTTCGTATGATATTTTTAGACTAGTATGCATGTTTGGTTTGGAGCCCCGAGGGCTCGGGTGAGTTTCGGGTAGGCCACGGGATGTTTTGGACTTTGAAAATCTGGTATTTTGCTGCAGCATGTGTTCTGGCAGGTCCTTCTTCGCCTTCGCGAAGGTACCCTCGCGAATGAGAAGAGTAAACTGGGCAGCTGAAGTTTTCTTCTTCGCGAACGCGAAGCGATGGGGGTGTTACCCTTCGCGAACGCGACCAGCTCCTCGCGAACGCGTAGTGTTAGGCACACCTCGGGGAGGGTTGGTTATTCCTTCATCGTGAACGCGAGCAATATCTCGCGAACGCAAAGGCCAGGGGGAGTAACCATCGCGAACGCGAGCAGGGTCTCACGAACGCGAAGGCTTGGTAGCCAGTACCCTTCGCGAACATGACAGTGGCCTCGCGAACGTGATGCACACTATCGTCAGTGCATAAAACAGAATCAAACACGAGTTTAAGCCATTTCTTCAACATTCTTCAAGAACCAAACGGGTAGAGGCGATTTTCAAGAGTTATTTTCTTCCCCAGAGTGTTGGTAAGTGATTCTAAACCATTTCTTTTCAATTACCCATTACATTTCTTGAATTATCAACCTAAAATCTAGAGTTTTCATGGTAGAATTAGGGGTTAGGATAGAAACTAGGAATTTCGAAAATTTGGGGATTTAGACCTCAATTTGAGGTCGGATTCCAAAACCAATTATATATTCGGGATCAAGGGTGAATGGGTAAATGGATTTTGGTCCGAACCTCGGGTTTTGACCAAGCGGGCCTGGGGCGATTTTTTGACTTTTTGGAGTAAAATTTGGAAAATTTAATTTATGCAAAATAATTGATTTCTTTAGCAATATTTGAAATTATTAAGTCATTTTTGAATAGATACGAGTGGTTTGGAGGTGAATTCCAAAGGAAAAGCTATGATTGAGAATTAAGTGGCCTTCGGAGTGAGGTAAATGTCGTGTCTAACTTTGGCTTGAGGGAATAGGTATTATGTATTTATTTGCTATGTGTTGGGTTGTTAAATATGATGTATAGGTGAGGTGACGAGCATCTATGCGTCGTTGTCGAGTCATAGCATGCGAGTGAAATTCTATTCTTGTCTATTTTGTAGCCTTAAATTCTACTATCCATGCTTAGCGGATTATTTGAAATGTTAGGTGACTTATATCTGGTTTTACTGAGATTTGGTAACTTTCGAATATTGATTCAAGGTTGAGGTTACATTGTGCTATTGATTATGGGTAAAATACTGGTTTCTTTGTGATACTCCTATCTATCCGTTGTTATTGATTCTGTGATTTGTGAGAAGGAGTGTAAAGCACGAAGGGTGATGCCGTGCATGCATTATTTATATTGTGAGGAAGAGTGTAAAGCACGAAGGGTGATGCCGTGCATGCATTATTTATATTGTGAGGAAGAGTGTAAAGCACTAAGGGTGATGCCGTGTATATTATGAGAGGTTTAATACACGAAGGGTGATGTCGTGTCGTTCTATTTATTTATTTGGTGAGGTTGAGAGTAAAAGCACGAAGGGTGATGTCGTGTCGTTCTATTTATTTATTTGGTGAGGTTGAGAGTAAAAGCACGAAGGGTGATGCCGTGCCGTTCTATTTATTTATTTATTTGGTGAGGTTGAGAGTAAAAGCACGAAGGGTGATGCCGTGTCGTTCTATTTATTTATTTGGTGAGGTTGAGAGTAAAAGCACGAAGGGTGATGCCGTGCAGTTTTCCTTTGTTGTTTTAATTGCTCAATTTGTTTAAGGATTTTCGGTTTAATTCTGTCTTTTCATTATTCTCACTCTTTTTATTGTATTCCCCCATTGTATGTCCCCTTCCCATTATTTCTACGTTATTTCTTTATTTACTGTTGTTGCCACTAGCATGATTATATTGTTCATGTTATATGTGAGTGTCTTGTCCTAGCCTCGTCACTACTTCACCGAGATTAGGCTCGGCACTTACCAGTACATGGGGTCGGTTGTACTGATGTTGCACTCTGCACTTTCTGTGCAGATTTTGGTACCGGCTCACTATTGGTCCGCTGTCCGGAGACTCAAGGTAGATCTGTCGGCGTTCACAGACCTTGAAGTCCCCGTCTATCTTTTATGTCCTATTATTTTATTTTATTCAGATAGTTGTATTTCTTTCAGACTATTACTTGTAGTAAATTTTAGAATGCTCCTGAATTGTGACTCCAGATCCGGGTGGTAGTAATTAATACAGTTTTATAATATTCGCACTTATTATATTTTATCTCAGTTAATTATTATTATTTACTGAATAGAAATAAGGAATTGGTTTAATGATTTTTTAACGTTGGCTTGCCTAGCAAGTGAAATGTTAGGCGCCATCACGGTCCCGTCGGTAAAAAATTTCGGGTCGTGACATAAATCTTGTGTAAAATCATGAAATGTAGTTGATAATTGATTAGAGGCACTTACCCAATGATTTGGTATGAAAATCCCTTCATAAAATCGCCTCCCATCGAAGCTTGGGTTCAAAATATATCAAAATGAAGCTAAGTCTCGGAATTCTCAGCATTTAGCAGGTTGCAGATATCGCATTTGCGACAGGGGGTTCGTAAATGTGACCCCCGCAAATGCGAACAAAATATCGTAATTGCGAACTGGAGACTTTCCTGCTAAGGTCGCATTTGTGATCAAAAGCTCCGCAAATGCGAAAAAGGGGGCCATCGCAAAAGCGAACTCCAGCCCAACAGCCCAGGTTTGCAAAGGCGAGGCTGCTTCGCAAATGCGATTAAACCAGAACCAGCACTCAAAACTTTAACAAAAATAATCTGAAACTCACCCGAGCCCCCGAGCCCCAAACCAAACACCCATACGAGTCTAAAAACATCATACGAACTCGCTCGAGCGATCAAAACATCAAAATAACCTCTAGAATCACGAATCGGACGCCAAAACACATGAAGATCAAAGGAAACTTCAAGAACTTGTAGAATCGCAACCAAGCGTCCGAACCATATTAAATCAACTCCAAATGGCGCCAAATTTTGCAGACGAGTTCCATGTGACGAAACGAACCTACTCGGGACTTCAACTCATGCATAATAACTTCGAAACGACGAATCGCACCTCAAGTCAAAATCAATAAACTTTGGAACTTTAACTTCTACAACCGATGCCGAAACCTATCAAAACATGTCCGATTGACCTCAAATTTTGCACACACGTCATATTTGACATTACGGATCTATTTCAACTTCCGGAATCAAAATTCGACCCCGATATCAAAAAGTTCACTCCCGGTCAAACTTCCCAAAAATTTAACTTCCGCCATTTCAAGACTAATTCGACTACGGACTTCCAACTAACAATCCGGACGTGCTCCTATGTCCAAAATCATCCAACAGAGCTAAGGAACTCGTGAAATTTCATTCCGAGATCCAATACTAAAAGGTCAAACTTGGTCAACTCTTCCAACTCAAGGCTTAAATCTTGAAGTTCATTCTTCCATATTAATTTCGGATAACTTGAAAACCAACACCGATGATTTACGCAAATCATAATACATCATGTGGAGATATTCGAGCCCTCAAACTACCGAAAAAAGTGTAATTGCTCAAAACGACAAGTCGGGTCGTTACAAAATTGTAAAGCTCTATCGTATACTAAGTCTATATCGTTCATGAAAGAGATATTTCTTTTTGTGTTTCTATTGTTTCTTTTAATGCACTTATATCGCTTTTTAAGGCTTCTATGTCATGTGTTAATTTTTCTACTAACTTACTTATAGGATTTCTAATTCTTTTGGCTTTTCTGTAAAGGTTCTAATTAATTTTTCTATTTTGTTCTTTGTAAGTATTTTTTTCTATATTAAATTTATTATTTAAAAACTATATTTTTTTTTATCTATTTCTAATTCTTGTGATTTTAAAAAGGTCAAAGTTTTGTTCTAATTTTTCTAAGATTTTTCTTTGTTTGTTTTGTAGAGATTCTATTATATCATTTATTCTTATCACAGTTTTATTATTGTCTTACGATTTTTCACTAAAATTAATTATTAGATCTACCAAAGTATTATATTGCTTGTCTTCTGTATGTAATATATGTTCTCCACTATTGAAATTACACTTTATAACTGAATCTTCTTTTAATATTCTGTATTTTTTTCTGCATATATTCTTAAATCTAAATTTTCTAGGTTCTTTAATTTATCTATTTTTTAATTAGCCTAATGGTATCCAATTTTTTTTATTTTTAAAGAATTGTATACTTTGCTCTTGTGAATTTATATCATCTTCCAATCCTTGTATTTCCCAATCTAAACGGATATGTTTTCGTCACTAATAATATTTTGTACTAATAGATTTTGATTTTGTGTTAGATTAATTCGTAATTCTAATACTTTAATCTGTTGAGATAATTCTAAGGTTGCTGCTAAAAGTTTTTTAACTTTTTTAAGTATTTTTATTAATTCTAGTTTTCTTGCTATATCCCTGTTTAAAATTCAATAATTAAAGGCTATTCGTTTAGTCATAGGATGTTGTCTCATAAGTATAGTCTATCCTAACGGAAAGTGATATATTTTACTTTTAAGTGTTCTAATATGTTCTTTTTCTTGTATAATATCGTTATTAACTCTTTGAATTTCTCGAGTAAGAATACTTTTATAATTAAACCTAGTATCTCTATTGATTATTCCTAAATCAATTTCTTATGGGCTACTCAGATACTCTTCTAGTTCTGTTTTATATTCTATTATACCTTGAATTCTGTCTAGATTGAGATATATTAAGTGATAGTGATAACTTATATATCTAGCGAAAATATGTTGTTTCATAAACGTGTGGTCCTAAAATCTTCCAGCTCTGGTACCAAAGTGAGAGGGGGCATATCAAATGTGGTTGATAAAAAAAGTTGATAACTTTATGTTGCTTAATCCTACTCGATACTCTATCTCTCTCTTAATCTATAAACTTGTATTGTTAATATTTTATCAAAATTATGAACTGATATTACCCCTTAATATACTTTTTTTTAAAATTAAATTTTTTCACTATGTTCATCTCTTCTCTTCAATTTTTTAAAAATTTGGATCTTTTCTTAATACCCCTTTCTTCAACCTCACCTTTATGGCAGTATTTTGGGCTTTAACTGGTCTCTCCTAGAAATTTACAGGTTAATCCATTAGAGTCATTAAGAAATTGGAAAGATAACCATATACTTAGAGTAATTTTTTTGATTATGTACAAACTAGCAACAAAGAAAATATATATGACATAGACATAATATAAAGCTGGATATATATATATATGTGATATGTACATAATATAAAGCTATAAATAAATCGGGATAATAAACAGTAACATAATTTATAGATAAAAATAGCAACTTACATGTTTACAGGAGAGAGATTTTCCTTTCGGTAAACCCGAAATAGTTTACTCAACTTGAATAAAAACTTGCATACTAGAGCATAAAGCTTTATTTAATTTTACAGGTTTGAGATCAACAATACTTAGCATACATAGGGAAAATATTTTAGAAAAGGGGTTATGGATGGAAGATAGTTTGGGTGAAGGATATAGTGAAGGAGAGTGTGAGTGTGTTTTCTTCAGATGGCTCTCGTAGTTGTTTTAAGGTGTCCTTCTTCTTAATTCTTGTTCTCCTTATATAGCTGGGTCTTTGAACGGACTTTAAAACAAATTTCAAATCCTTTCAGAAACCTTTCTTTTATAGCCTTGTCGGGTACTTTATTGGGCCACATCGTCACATGGCTTGAGCAGAGATGATTCCTTTTTATTTATCACTTTGTAATTATTTATTCCACTCAAAGACTCATATATATATATATATATATATATATATATATATATATATATATATATATATATCTTGTTGTTTGATTTGAGAAAAGTAAAAAGAATAAGGGGATGTGCTGTCCAAAATTTCGTAGACGAGTTAGTCGCTCATTTGTGTTGAGTTCTAGCGTTCGTAAGATTAACAATGGTCACTTATTGTTGAAACATAATTATATAATTTTAAAACGGGAATAGAAAAAATAGGAATAATAAAAAATCAAAAGGATTTAGAGGATATGATAAAAATATTAGATGAAATAGAAATAATAGGAGAAAAACCTTTTAAATACTTGGAAAATAATAAAATCATGTGTAAATTAGATATAATAAATCCAGAATGTATAATCAAGACGGTCTCAATAGAAGCTACAAATCAAGATTTAGAAGATTTTAAAATTCAAATTAAAGAACTTATGAACTTATGTGTAATAAGGAGATCTACTTCTAAACATAGATCGACTGATTTTATGGTAAGAAATCACAGCAAAATAATAAGAGGAAAGACAAGAATGGTAATAAATTATAAAAGACTTAATGATAATACTAAAATAGACGGATATAAATTACCTGATAAAACAGAGTTAATCAATAAAATATAAGAAAAAAAGATATTTAGCAAATTCGATTGTAAATACGGATATTGGCAAGTAAAAATGCATGAAGAAAGTATAGAATGAATAGCATTCACTTGCCCTGAAGGACATTTCGAATGGTTGGTAATGCCATTTGGATTAAAGACAGCTCCACCTATTTTCTAAAGTAAAATGGACAACATATTTGGAGAATATAAAAGATTCATTTTAGTATATGTAGATGACATATTAGTATTTAGTAGATACATAAAAGAACATTTAGGACATTTACAAATAATTTTCCGATTATTTGTAGATAATGGAATAATAATTAGTAAAAAGAAGATGGAATTATGTAAAAGTTACATAAATTTTGTAGGAGTAGTTTTGGGGGAAGAAAAAATTAAATTACAACCCCATATAGCTAAAAAATCCTTAGAAATGCCAGACAAATTAGACAATACTAAAGAATTACAAAAGTTTCCTTGAATAGTAATGTAACGACCCGGCCGGTCGTTTTGAGTATTATAACCCCGTTCCCCAATTTACTGCTCAATTTATACCTTACAATTGATTTATGACTTATCGGGTTAGTTGGTTCGAGTCCGCAAGGATTTCGGAGTGAAATGAGACACTTAGTCTCATAATTGAAAACTTAAGTTAGAAAAGTTGACCGGATATTGACTTATGTGTAAACGGCCTCGAAATTTAATTCTGATGATTCCAATAGCTCCTTATGGTGATTTTGGACTTAGGAGTGTATCCGAAAAATTATTTGGAGGTCCGTAGTGGAATTAAGCTTGAAATGCCGAAAGTTAAATTTTTTGAAAGTTTGACCGGAGGGTTGACTTTTTGATATCGAAGTCGGAATCCGATTCTGAAAATTGGAATAGCTTCGTTATGTCATTTATGACTTGTGTGCAAAATTTGAAGTCATTCCGGATTGATTTGATGTATTCGGCACAAGATATAAAATTTGAAAGTTTAAAGTTCATTAGGCTTGAATTGAGGTGTGATTCATGATTTTAGCGTTGTTTGATGTGATTCGAGGCTTCGACTAAGTTCGTATGATGTTTTAGGACTAGTTGGTATATTTGGTTTGGGGTCCTGAGGGGCTCGTGTGAGTTTCAGAGTAGTTTCAGACCATTTCTAGGCCATTTTTAATTGCTGGTTTCTGCCTACAGAGGTGTGCATCGCGACCGCGAACATCAGGTCGCCTTCGCGAAGAGTAAACAGCAGTTTGGGGCCTTGTTAATCGCGATCGCGAAAGCTATTTCGTGATTGCATAGAACAAACCTCTGGTGCACTGACCCAATTTTGAAAGCTTATATCTCGCAATCTATGAGGAAATTGGAGATGATCCAAAAATAAAAGTTGTAGCCCTTTGTGTCTAGTTTTCAGAAAGGTAAACCATTTGTCATTTGGAGTTGTATAAAAAATGTTATGGTAGATAAACTATAGGCTGTCTGGGAAGAGTTTGGAAATCTCTGTTGCACAGGGCTAACTCTGGAAGCTTATATCTAGAAATATATAAGGAATTGAGAGATGAGAAATAAATGAAAGTTATAGTCCTTGGTGTCTAGTTTTCAGAAAGTTAAACCATATGCAATTTGGAGGTCTATACAAAAAGTTATGACCATTATACTAGAGGTTGTGTGGAAGAATTGGGGAGTTTGTTCTTCGCGATCACGATTGGTTTTCCGCGATCGCGAAGAGCAATTTTGGGGCTGAAAAATTTTGTACTTCGCGATCGCGAAGAGTAAATACCTGGGCAGTAGCTATATTTCGAGATTTCAGCGATTTTTAACATATTTGGAGCTATGGAGCTCGAATTGAGGCGATTCTTTAGGCGATTTTCACCTTATGAGTGATTATACTTCATGATTCTATGGTTATATTCATCATTTATTTCAGATTTAAATGGAAAAAATCAAGATTTTTGCAAAATCTTCCAAAAACGAAAACTTAAGATTTGGAGGTTGAGTTGTTATCGGAATTTGATAAAATTGGTATGGTTGAACTCGTATCGGAATGGGCGTTCGGATTTTGTAACTTTTGTCGGCTTCCGAGACATGGGCCCCACTGGCGATTTTTTAGCTAAATTTTGGATTTTTATGGAAAATTGGTATTTTCTTATGAAATTAATTCTAATAAATTTTATTGACCGAATCGAATTATTTGTGGCTAGATTCGAGGCGTTTGGAGGCCAATTCACGAGGCAAAGGCTTAGTGGAATAAGAATTTTACGGTTTGAGGTAAGTAATAGTTATAAATCTGGTCATGAGAGTATGAAACCCCGGATTTTGATATCATGTGATTACTTAGGAGGTGATGCACATGCTAGGTAACGGGCGCGTGGGCGTGCACCGAGGGGATTGTGACTTGCTCTGTCCCGTGAAAATTGTAAAGTTGAATAACTTGTTGTTAGCTATGTGCTCTCTATGTGTTGTAGAAATTTGACTGTAAGCCATGTTAGAAACCATGTTTAGGCTATATGTTGGTACTGTTGGGACCCATAGAGGTCGTGTACATGTTGAACTATCTGCTTAATTGTTGTTTTGTACTCGGTCACAGTTTACTTGATTATTTTATCCCTATCTATATTGTTCATTATTGATGCATCATATCATTGTTATTTGGGCTGATTTCATGATTGTTGAGAGCCCGAGAGACTGTGGAGATTTATAACTAAGCGAGGCCGAGGGCCTGATTGTGAGATATTATACTATAGCACGTGAGTTATCCGTACAGCACGTGAGTTGTCCGTGCGGATCCAGATATTATACTATAGCACGTGAGTTGTCCGTGCGGATCCAGATATTATACTATAGCACGTGAGTTGTCCATGCAGATCTAGATATTGATACTATAGCACGTGAGTTATCCGTGCAGCACGTGAGTTATCCGTGCAAATTATAGAGCTTGGGCTGTATGAGCCCCTTCGGAGTCTATACACCCCAAGTGAGCGTGGAAACCCATTGAGTGTGAGTGCTGAGGGCTGAGAGCCGAGTGGTTGAGCTGTTGTGACGAGTTGAGTGATTGTTGCCCTGAGAGGTTGTGCTTGATTTTCATTTGTTGTTGCACTTAGTTGCTATCTGTCATTGTTGTGAAATTTTTTGAAAGATTTTATATCCGGAATACAAGAACTTGAAATGTACAGAATTGATTTAACTTAAAATGCTAGATTTGATAGCATGTTTATTCTTTGCTGGAATTACTGAAAATGAACTATAACTGCGTAGCTCGTCATTATCTTCAGTTCCTTATTTATTATTATTATTTGCTGAGTTGGTTGTACTCATACTACACCCTGCACTTCGTGTGCAGATCTAGGTGTCCCAGGACATAACGGGTGTTGATTCTCTCGCACAGTTGATTTTACGGAGATTCAGAGGTAGTTGTCATGTTTCACAGACCTTGTCTCTCCTTCCCTATCTCCTTGTTTAATGTATTTAGTCTTAGACTATTATAGACCGTATTTTTCAGACTTGTATTCGTACTAGATGCTCATCTACTCGGTGACACCGGGTTTTGGGAGTGTTATATTTGTATTTGTGAGATTTCTTCCGCTGAATTTAATTATTTTATTTTCAAACTTAAACAATATGGTGGTTTATTAAGATTGTGGGCTTGCCTAAGATTGAGATAGGTGCCATCACGACTGGTGAGATTTTGGGTCGTGACAAGTTGGTATCAGAGCTTTAGGTGACATAGGTCTCATGAGTCATGAGCAAGTTTAGTAGAATCTTGCGGATCGGTATAGAGATGTCTGTACTTATCTTCGAAAGGCTACCGAACCCTTAGGAAAATTTCACTTTCTTGTATTCTATCGTGCGAAATTGATTCAGTTTGAAACATAATTCTTTGAATTCTTTCCACGTATTCGTATGCGCACATGAGCACTCTGTATCAGTTGTGCATTGCCGACTTATGATTCTATGAACGAGGTTTAAGATGTGTATTCTGTGTTTTGGTGATGGGCCAGTCTGGAGGACTTGAGGCCAAGTTTAGACCGCAGCTTAGGCTCGGTAGCTTCAGTTGTAACATGTACATTTGGACTCATATGTCTGGTAATATCCCTACGAGTGGAATTTGTGGCTCGAGAGCGGTGGAATGGCTTTGTGATGAGAGTATGATGTAACTGCGGGATGTGTTAAGACGATTTGAATATGACGAGAAGTGTTTCCATGAAATGTAAAGAAAGGCCATTGGGTGCTTTATTTTCGTTTTGATGTGACGTACAATCTCGAGTGTAAATGTTTTGAAAGATATTTCACGTGTTAAATTGTGGGACAAATTAAATTCTCATGTCTTGTCAATGAGTTTGGACTCAAGAAGAGTAAGTGATTGTGTAGTAATTGTGGTTGCGAATGGGCATTTCTAATGTTGATGGCTCGAGAAAGATGATCTTCGAAGAGGCTCAGAGTCGGTAACATTTTATTGGCTTAGGTGCGACAAAGATGCATTTCGATTCGATGCAACAATTGGGAAGCAATGTATGAGGGAAGACATGACGGGAAGTGTTTCGTGGTGGTTGAAGTACTAATAGGTCAAGTAGGAGAAGTAGAGGTTGAGAAGTTGCTTAAAGGAGATGATTTAACCAAAGTAAGAGTGGAAGATTAGCATATGGATTCTGTGGTAGAGTAGTCGCGCGCCTTGAGGAAGTGTAGAACGGTTTGGAATCGTGATAGAATGTGATTTGGCCTACGGACTTTATTTGGAGTGATGGTTACTGTACGAAGAAAGATTGAATATGGCAGAAAGGAGTTTGTTGGAAATAAAGAGGGATGTGAAGATCTGATTATCGTTTCAGGCACAATATGACTTGAGTTCGGAAGGTATTGTCGAACTTTTAGTTGATGTCAATAGGGAAAGTGCAAACTTATACAAATAGTGGGCGATCATGAACTTAGGAGAATTTACTAATTACGTGGTCATTGCACCCAGTGCAGCGTCTTCGGAAGATATCGGTAAGGAATTCCACATGTGGGTTATCTCCTATGAGCACTTAGCAGTGGTGTGATGTTGATGAAGCTTCTGTGAGGAACATTACTTGCTACCTGGTAAGAGGTTAAGTGTGTGACTGTGGCTGGTGATTCAGAATGTTCATAAAAAGCTTAACAAAAGACTTCGAGAAGTCTAGCGGGTTAACGTTGCAAGATCATGGTAACTGAGCAGGAGAAATCCTTGCGGGGTTCTAAGTTTATATAATTGAAGCTTAAAGCTAAGTAGGGGAGCCTGCTATTGACAATTTGATTTCAGGGTTATGTGTTAAATTTTAGTTTTGGTCGGAGACATACTTGTGGATCAGTAATGACTTGCAGAGATGGAAATCGAGGATGACTCGAGTAAGGAAATTCCTGAATACGGGTTATATGGCACTTTATAGAAATACGGAAATCATGGAATGATTAAATTATTATTTTGAAGAACGTAGTGTGCACGGAGTATGAATTTGATTGGTGCTGTTAAGGCAGGGTTACTACTTTGGGGGTGGTTGTGCTAATGGGGCATATGCCCTTCGGCCCGTTTAGACGATGCATTTTGGATTTGAGCAAAGTGGGTGATTCCCGAGAAAATTCTAATGGGTTTGAGAATTATATATAGCAATTGAGAATGTTTCCGGACTTGTGTATGGATAGAATCTGAGATTTACATTTGAAGGTGTCGTGACTCGCGGTAATTTTGTATGACTATGGATTCTACATTTCAGTATAAGAAAGGAATGAGGAACAATTTTAAATTTTGCATAAGGTATTTTCAGAGTAAGTGTTGCGGTTGTGATATTTATGGGGTAATTATGATGTTGTGAGACTTTACAAAAATTTTGGTGGCTATATTCTTGGGTTTGGTGACCTGCGTGGCTTGGTCGAGTTAGAGGGATTCAGTTCTGATAGCTTGGTTATGTGCAAATAGATTTCAAAGTGTTCTTAATGATTTCTACCATGGGTTGAACCGGATATATTCTACCGGTGTAGGAAACATATTGTGTATTATGAATTCCTCCTGGAAGGAAGCAAGATGAAGGTTACTGAATGACCGGGTATGTAATTTGCTGGTTACCCAAAGTTGATAATGAGATTCTCGTGCTTGTCACATGCTGGCATGATAGATGTGGTGTGTGGCGCGAGATTAAGATTTACATGTACAAGGTGGCAGTTAATTCTTTAAAGGAAATTCACGAATTTTAGACAGAATGGTCAGTTTTAGATATTTAGATGAATGTTATAACTGCTCGATAATCCTTGAGAAGGGTGATCATTTCAAAAGGCGCATTGTGTTTTGACTTACGAATGTTCATTGGTATTGTAGTACTCACCTGGTTGATAGACTGCTAATATTCAAATTATTGCTATGTGGCACGGAAGAATTATGAAAGTATTCCTCATGGGAATATCGTGAATGGAAGATGTGTTAGTCATTCTAGTGCTGGAGATGGGATCAGTTACGGTGATTCATGTGTTTGATGAATTTGGAGACTGGGAGTTTTCAGAAGTATATTATTTCGGGTTGTGGCCTGTTTGAGGTGTGTATTTTATTTTAACTCAGTGGATGCACTAATTGCGTTAATTATTTATGATAACTACGCGCTATAAGTGTGTATATATGTGAGGTTTGAGCCAATGTGCGGGCATCGGGGCAAGTATTCATACTCGAAAGAATGCTTAGGCTATGATATTCCTAGAGTTGACTGTTAAGCGTAAAGTTATAACGTTTCTCATGTTCGTACCTTTGTTGGAAAACTATCTGGGCTACATTTGAGGTTACAAAGAGGCTAATTCCCCTGAATAAATGGGGTAGTTACAATTTCTGCGTTAAATTGCCGATTTGAAGTGTGATAGCAGACTTTGCACATGCTTACACTATGGCGTGTTATTTATACCAGTCCAGGAGCATGAGAATCTTATTTCATTATCATATACAAGTTTACTTGTTTAATTGCTCTTGTATGATATGCGGGGACTGGAGGCATGTGACCATGCCAGGCGATTCATATTGTTGACACGTGAGTCATCTGTGCCGTATGTTTGAATTTTATTTCTATCATAATTTATCTGATTTATTAATTTCCTTCCTCTACAATTGTGCATATGCGCCTACGATTATCCTTTTCACAAAATTTGAGGAGTTGGTTGTAACATTGTGGTTGTGGTGGTGTCTGTTGAACTTGCAATATGGTTCTCTTCCTTGAGACATCTCCCATATTTGGGTACACGGATTGCGCAGTGGTGGTTGGAGTTATATTAATGTGGTGTGTCTGTGGGTTAGTTGTGTTTAATAATATAAGGTCATTGGACCTAGAATGGGTACTATCAGGCTTGATTATGGTATATTTGAGAGGATTATGGTTCTGGTTGGGGCGAGAGGGCTCTATGGCTAGTTGATCTGATGAGTGGTTATGAGTTTTTGATTGTTTCTTTCATCATTGGCGTATACGAAGGTTTTGGAATGAAGTTCTGTTGAATGTGAGGTTTTATACTAGTACTTGGTTGGTTTTGAGTAGTTACTGTAATCAGAAATGGTGTTACGAGTATGCGAGTTGTGTAGTATGTTACGCGATTGTATCTGGGATAATGGTTATGGATGGGTACAGCTTGTTCAGGCTTATACAGTGTGTAGATGTGAGATTCGGGTCTTGAAAAGAGTTCTGGATATTAGAAATTTGGGCTCCAAGGTTTTTGGGCTAAGGTTAAATTAATGATTTTCAGTAATGTTATGTGGTCAGGACTATATAGAACAGGGTGACGTGAGATCACCCAGGGTACATGCGTGGTAAGATGGAATAGTGATGTGGTGGCTTGAAAATAACTCCTGGCACGTTCGAGGACGAACGTGTGTTTAAGTGGTGGAGAATATAACGACCCGACCGATCGTTTTGAGTATTATAACCTCGTTTCCCAATTTACTGCTCAATTTATGCCTTACAATTGATTTATGACTTATCGGGTTAGTTGGTTCGGGTCCAGAAGGATTTCGGAGTGAAATGAGACACTTAGTCTCATAATTGAAAACTTAAGTTTGAAAAGTTGATCAGATATTGACTTATGTGTAAACGACCTCGGAATTTAATTCTGATGATTCCAATAGCTCCGTATGGTGATTTTGGACTTAGGAGCATGTCCGTAAAATTATTTGGAGGTCCGTAGTGGAATTAGGCTTGAAATGCCGAAAGTTGAATATTTGGAAAGTTTGACCGGGGGGTGGGGGTGACTTTTTGATATCGAGGTTGGAATCCGATTCTGGAAATTGGAATAGCTTCGTTATGTCATTTTATGACTTGTGTGTAAAATTTGAAATCATTCCGGATTGATTTGATGTATTTCGGCACAAGATATAGAATTTGAAAGTTCAAAGTTCATTAGGCTTAAAATGAGGTGCGATTCATGGTTTTAGCGTTGTTTGATATAATTCTAGGCTTCGACTAAGTTCGTGTGATGTTTTAGGACTTGTTGGTATATTTGGTTGAGTTCCCGAGGGGCTCAGGTGAGTTTTGGGGTGATTTCGGACCATTTCCAGGCCATTTTTAATTGCTGGTTCCTGCCTACAAAGGTGTGCATCGTGATCGCGAACATCAGGTCGCGTTCGCAAAGATTAAACAACAGTTTGGGGCCTTGTGAATCGCGATCGCGGAAGCTATTTCGCGATCAAGTAGAACAAACCTCTGGTGCACTGACCCGACTTTGGAAGCTTATATCTCGCAATCTATAAGGAATTTGGAGATGATCCAAAAATAAAATTTGTAGCCCTTTGTATCTAGTTTTCATAAAGGTAAACTATTTGTCATTTGGAGTTGTGTACAAAACGTTATGGTAGATACACTATAGGCTGTCTCAGAAGAGTTTGAAAATCTCTGTTGCACAGAGCTGACTGTGGAAGCTTATATCTAGTAATATATAAGGAATTGGGAGATGAGAAACAAACTAAAGTTATAGTCCTTGGTGTCTAGTTTTCAGAAAGTTAAACCATTTGCAATTTGGAGTTTTGTACAAAAAGTTATGACCATTATACTAGAGGCTGTCTCGAAGAGTTGGGGAGTTTGTTCTTCGCGATCGCGATTGGTTTTCCACGATCGCGAAGAACAATTTTGGGGCTGAAAAATTTTGTGCTTCGCGATCGCGAAGCATTTTCCGCGACTATATTTCAAGGTTTCAACCATTTTTAACATATTTAGAGTTTTGGAGCTCGGATTGAAGTGATTTTTGAGGCTATTTTCACCATATGGATTGGGGTAAGTGTTTTATATCCGAAAGTAATTATACTTCATAATTCTATGGTTATATTCATCATTTATTTCAGATTTAAATGGAAGAAATCAATATTTTTGCAAAATCTTCAAAAAACGAAAATTTAAGATTTGGAGGTTGAGTTGTTATCGGAATTTGATAAAATTTATATGGTTAAACTCGTATCGGAATATGTGTTCGGATTTTGTAACTTTTATTGGGTTCCGAGACGTGGGCCACACGGGCGATGTTTTAGCTAAATTTTGGATTTTTATGGAAAATTAGCATTTTCTTATGGAATTAATTCCAATAAATTTTATTGACCGAATCAAATTATTTGTGGCTAGATTTGAGGCGTTTGGAGGCCAATTCACGAGGCAAAGGCTTAGCGGAATAAGAATTTCACGGTTTGAGGTAAGTAACAGTTATAAATCTGGTCCTGAGGGTATGAAACCCCGGATTTTGGTATCATGTGATTACTTTGGAGGTGACGCACATGCTAGGTGACGGGCGTGTGAGCGTGCACCAGGGGAATTGTGACTTGGTCCTTCCCGTGAAAATTGTAAAGTTGAATAACTTGTTGTTAGCTATGTGCTCTCTATGTGTTGTGAAAATTTGACTGTAAGTCATATTAGAAACCATATTTAGGCTATATGTTGGTATTGTTGGGACCCACAGAGGTCGTGTACATGTTGAACTATCTGCTTAATTGTTGGTTTATACTCAGTCACAGTTTACTTGATTATTTTATCCAGTATTTATTGTTCATTATTGATGCATCGTATCATTATTGTTCGGGCTGATTTCATGATTGTTGAGAGCCCAAGAGATTGGGGAGATTTATGACTGAGCGAGGCCGAGGCCCTGATTGTGAGATATTATACTATAGCACGTGAGTTGTCCGTGCATCATGTGAGTTGTCCGTGCAGATCAAGATATTATACTATAGCACGTGAGTTGTCCGTGCAACACGCGAGTTGTCCGTTTAGCACGTGAGTTGTCCGTGTGGATCTATATATTATACTATAGCACGTGAGTTGTCCCGTGCAGATCAAGATATTGATACTATAGCACGTGAGTTGTCCGTGCGAATTATAGCGCTTGGGCTGTATGAGCCCCTCCGGAGTCTGTACACCCCTAGTGAGCGCGGGTACCCATTGAGTGTGAGTGCTGAGGGTTGAGAGCCGAGTGGTTGAGCTGTTGTGATTAGTTGAGTGACTGTTGCCCTGAGAGGTTGTGCTTGGTTTTCATTTGTTGTTGCACTTAGTTGCTATCTGTCATTGTTGTGAAATTTTCTGAAAGATTTTATATCTGTAATACATGAACTTGAACTGTATAGAATTGATTTGACTTAAAATGCTAGATTTGAAAGCATGTTCATTCTTTGCTGGAATTACTGAAAATGAACTATAACTGTGTAACTCGTCATTATCTTCAGTTCCTTATTTATTATTATTACTTGCTGAGTTGGTTGTACTCATACTACACCCTGCACTTCGTGTGCATATCCAGGTATTCCCGGGCATATATTCTCTCGCACAGTTGATTTTTTGGAGATTCAAAGGTAGCTGCCGTGTTTCGCAAACCTTGTCTCTCCTTCCCTATCTCCCTGTTTAATGTATTTGGTCTTAGACTATTATAGATCATATTTTTCAGACTTGTATTCATACTAGATGCTCATGTACTCGGTGACACCAGGTTTTGGGAGTGTTATATTTGTATTTGTCAGAGTTTTTTCTTTGTCATTGTTCACAAGAGTGTCATGTATAGGAGGAAGAAGAAGATTGAGAGAAGTGCGTCTTTAGCTCTTCAAAAAATATTTTTATATAGGTGTTGCTCCAACGACTAATTAACGGTTAGTTTTCAACGGCTAATTTTCAATAGCTAATTTAACTATAATACAATACAATATGAAACGATATGATAACAACCTTCCAAACAGGCTGTTAGGTTGGACAGTACTTTAGTCTAAATTTTTTCATTAAACTTTAAAAGTGTCATTTCTGCACAAATAGCTAAAGTGGGGACAAGAGTTAAATAGCGACGCGAAGTATCCCATTCGTGCAAATCATCCCAAGTCCAATAAAAATCATTTTGTCTTGAGCCCAACCATATACCATACCACAACTCAATGAGGCCCATTGCTTGCCCCCCACGCTACCGTCAACTAATTTTGACCCAATCCTTTTGAAAAACGGAAGCCATAACTCCTAAAACCCCAGTAATACTTCCGTCTATATGCTACTGGCTTCACGCCTCTTCACCCAATCGCTCATCCGCCGTCCTCCGCCGTGTAAACAGTTTCTCCTCCTCCGCAGTTTCTCATCAGAACCACCAATGGGAAAAACTCCGAAAGGTTCCGAAGCTAATTCCAGCGCCGCCTCCTACCCTAAAGACGAAAGTTATCTACAAAACGTTATTCCTAAACGTATCGCTCTCTTCGAATCTATTCAAAATGAGCAACGCCTTCAGCGCCTTTCGCTCTCTCCTGATCCTATCAAGTAAAACTCTAATTATTTACTAGTACTTAATTTAAAGAAGGACATTGTTACTATTTGCATAGTCGCTTAATATTTTTAATTGCGAATTTATCAGACATATTTTATTTATTGTAATAGACTCTGATTTTGTAGTACTTTTTTATGTAGTTAAATATGTAGTTTAGTTTCAAATCATTAGGATATGATGTCCCGTTTCACACTGAAAATTATTTCTGAAAAAAAGAATGGCATTGCTGCTCTTTGCATTGCCGCTTAATGTTTATTATTGCGAATTTATCAGACGTATTGTGGTTTTATAGTACCGTTCATTAGGATATGATGTTCTGTTTCACACTAAAAATTATTGCAGAAAAAAGAAAAGAAAAGAAAAGAAAAGAAAAGAAAAGAAAAGAAAAAGAATGGTATTGTTTCTATTTGTATGGTAACATAATTTTATGTAGATTACAAAGTTCTAAATTTTTTTTTGGATTTTTTAATCATAAAAGATGTGATTTATAGTGTCGTTTATTTGATTTATAGTATGTTTATGCAGTTAAAGATGTTTTCTTAAGAAGTATTAGGAAACAATACTGATAAAAATATAGGAAATAATGTTTCTATTCACCCCGAAATCTAGTTGAGGAGTATGGTATTATTGTTATTTATGGAGTCGCACAAATTTTTTAGTAGAAATATAATTTTCTCCTATGTTTTTTGAAATATTTCTTAACTAAGCAGATTGTGATGTATCCTATTTTTATATGTAATTTTTAAGTTTCTCTCTCTCTCTCTCTCTTTATATATTGGAATGATGTTTGATTTACACGGGATTGATTTATTTGGTAATAAGTTGCTATTTAAATTAAACATTTGAATGTGGGGTATGATTGTGTTTAATTAGGATCGAGTTACCAAGTGGGACAATGAAGGAGGGGAAGAAATGGAATACCACACCATTGGATATAGCAAAGGAGATATCAAAGAGCTTGGCTTCAAACGCATTGATCGCGAAGGTGAACGGGGTGCTTTGGGATTTGTTGAGGCCATTGGAAGGTGATTGTAAGCTAGAGCTCTTCACTTTTGACAGTGACGAAGGTCGCGACACATTTTGGCACTCGAGTGCTCACATTCTTGGCGAGGTTTCAACCTTTTGTCTACCACATTTTGGTTGTGTCTTCATCAAGTTATGATCTTTAGAAATTTGTACTGCTGAAATACTTTCTATGCTCATTCTTTCACTTTTGTTTATGTTCTTTTTGTGGTTTTGTTAGTCGTTGGAGAGGACATATGGATGCAAATTGTGTATTGGACCGTGTACAACAAGAGGAGAGGTATATTATGTTTGCCTAATCTTTGAATATTGAAGTTATTCTTTTGAGAGTTTAGTTGTGATCTGGAATGTGAGACAAACTATTTAGTGTCGGAATGAAATGAGCCTGAAAAGAGCAGGATGGAGATGGAGGATTTATAGTTGGCGACTTCGAGTCATACTTGATTAGTTAATCGATTAGTTCTTGGGTCTAAGTCGTGATATGGAATTTCTTATTCTACTTACATGGCTTTTGGTTAGTTGGCAAAGTTATGTCATTTCTTTCTTGGGAATAGATAAAAGTGAAAACGTCTAGCTAGCTGGCTAATGATATGCTTAAGTAGTTTCTTAAAAGTAATTTAACTAAAGCTGGTATTTATTGCCCGACTGCTTCATTTGATAGCTGATATCCTTGTCAAACCAATGGGACAATTTTTCATCCTACCATATCTTAAAGTGTGTTCCTCCTGGGCTTACCAGTAGTACTAGGACTATTTTTGTGTTATCTTATTCATGATTCTTTACTATTACATGCTGTGTCATTCGTGCCCGTTACCTTAATTTATTGTTTTTACTATTGTTTGCTACTTTTGCCTTATCTCCACTGTTCCTTGAGCCGATGGTCTATCCGAAACAGCCTCTCTATCTTTGTAAGGTAGGGGTAAGGTCTGCGTACACACTACCCTCCCCATACCCCATTTATAGGATTACACTGGGTTCGTTGTTGTTTTGTTTCTTTTACTGCAGCCACGAGCTCATGACCTGCCCTCCTCCTAGGCCATATAGCTGGCAGGGCCCTCTCTTTCATTATAGCTTATTCTTAGTCAGTTCATATTGCTTCCAACCTGTTATGACATGTCTAAACTGCCACTGCAGGGTTTCTATTATGACGCCTTTTATGGTGAACTGGGATTAAATGAGGATCATTTCAAACGGATCGAGTCGGAGGCAGCAAAAGCTGTTTCGGTACTACTCTTTTGTCTCTCAGAACTGCCTTGATCTAATGAGCATAAAAGTGCAACTGCTTGCTGCCTCTTGTATTTTACATTTCTGCTGTTTTATTTTTTTGTCTCTTGGAATTTCTCTGTTCTGGTTGTTTGTAAAAGGGATTCTATGTTTTATGGTTGAGTACATGTTTCTCTTTATTGCTACGTGATTTTTAACGTAGTAAAAAGTTTCACTTTTCTTGCTGTATGATTAGGAAGTTGATAAATGGAAAATACACATTCGACAGATTTGAATGTTTTGTGCTCGTCTCTTTTCTAGTAAATTCATGTAAGGATAGAGTGTGCTGAATTACAAGGAACTCTTTAGGTAAGAAAATCAGTGGAGCCTTTCCGACCCAGTTGTAGAATATTCACCAGATCAAGGGTCTAGACCACTATCTATTAATGTGGTGGACACAACTATACACTGTCAAATACTTGTATTGCTCTTGAATATACTCCTATCTTAAATGAAAATCTTCTTTCTTCTATGATCCTTCATACATGCCTAATCAAGAATGCAACGATAAGGTTGTAGCAAGTTGTAGGATATAGCGATATAAGACTGATAGGGGTGTTTTAGATCTTTCTCATCACTTAGTGAGTACCTCAAGAGTTTTATTTTTTTTTCTAATGGTTATAAGAAATTGCTAAGGCACCATTGGCTGTTGCAAATTTTTGTTTATTTCTCCTGCATTGTATTCAACATGCAACTAATTTCCCTTTATTTCTCAGGAGAAACAACCTTTTGAACGCATCGAAGTTTCACGGCAACAAGCTCTTGATATGTTCTCTGATAATAGGTTTAAGGTTGAATTGCTATGATCTGCAGTCTTGATCCTTCCATACTTTTTCTGTGTGCAACATTTTCAGGAATCTCGCATCTTAATTTGTTCCCCCATCTTTTAATTAGGTGGAAATCATTAAGGATTTACCTGAAGATAAGACAATCACAGTATACAGATGTGGCCCCTTGGTTGATCTATGCCGTGGTCCGCATATACCAAATACTTCTTTTGTTAAAGCATTAGCTTGTACAAAGGTGAGTTGATGCATATCCTCATAGAAGAAAGAGTCAGCCTATGTGTGTTGATTTGATCTTTGCTGACCAATCTTATGATTCTAGGCTTCATCAGCATATTGGAGGGGAGATAAGGACCGTGAAAGCTTGCAAAGAGTTTATGGAATATCTTATCCAGATAAAAAACAGTTGAAGGTGACTTCGAAAGCTGGTTACATCATTTAGGATTTGACTTTGATCTTATGCCACTATGCGCTGATAATAATCAGAACCAAAAAAAAAGAAAATTGTTAAACTGCTTCATGAAAAGAAGAGCTTATGAAGCTGCAGACTATTTCATGTACTTCCACACCTGCCCTCCCTCTAAAAATAGAAAAAGGAAAAGAAAATGGATAGAGAAAGAAAGAGGAAATAATCCCTTATTTTGCAGGTTTAGATCTCAAAGTTGTTTTTGAGTGGTAATCTTTGAGATATGCTTTGCTCATTTTTAGAGTACCCAATGTTGCAAATTGGAATCCATCAATATGCATCAGGTCACCTCTTGTAAATCGTAATTGGTTATGTTTACCTTTACTCTTTAGCCAGTTTTTAGGCTTTTTCTTGTTTGTGTTCCCGTGTATTTACATGTCCTTTTTTAAGCATGGAGAACCTTTCTTTTTTGGATAGGTTTGTTAAGCATGGAAAACTGGCGCATTCAGCCTTTTCTGATTATATGAAATGAGAGAAATATGAGGATATATTGAGAAAGGAATTTAATAAAATCCTTTTTATTTCATCCGTATTTTTGGTGTAAAGAAATAGCTCTTTTTTTCCATAGATAGTTGAGTAGGCTTGATAGGAGATATCGAGAGTAGACCACATATCATTATATGTTATTTGAGTTCTAGCCTGATGAATTAATGAACTAATATTTGGTCTATCAGTAAAAGCATAAGATGTCGCTTTTAGTCCTGTCCTTAGGAAGGAGAAATGGTCACAGAACTGCTTCTTTTGAGGAATATTTAATAAAAGAATGTCTATTTATAGGAATACCTAGCTATGCTGGAGGAAGCAAAGAAATATGATCACAGAGAGCTGACTAAGAAGCAAGAGCTTTTCTTTTTTCATCCATTAAGGTATACCTTGAGATTATTTGCTGTTTTCACTATAGCTCAAATATTTCATTTTACTTAATGAGATTTATGCATTTCAGCCCTGGAAGTTGTTTCTTTCTTCCACATGGTGCTCGAGTTTGCAACAAATTGCTGGAGTTCATAAAGAGGCAGTATTGGAAGAGAGGCTATGAGGAGGTAATTTGCTTGTGCTTAAGTATATTGGTTGCAAGAATGTTTTGAAATGCAGATTGGAACAATGGAAGTTTAGTTCGGACTGGGCGGACTATTTGACTGGCTGGAGTTCAGTCGGGACATTTCTGTTTCTTGTTAAAACTGCATTTATTTCTTGATTCCATTTGAGATGAATAGTTTACTCCTAATTGTTTAATGGACTGAATTCCTTCTGCCCACTGGACAGAAGAGATCCTCATCTGGTGTCTTGAAATTCTTCATTAACAATCAATTCAATCCTTAGATTAGATCAAAGCAGCAAGGATACTGACATATGTGTAATGTCAGGCACAAACTTTGGTGGAAATACACCATAATTTTAAAAGAATGAAGTGGGCAAGAGCCGAGTCAAACGCTATTATAAGACGTTTAATAGTATACAAGAATGCAAAAGTAATAGAGAGGGAAAAGGCAAAAGCAGCCATTAGTACAAGGCAAGGAATGTGCAAAACAGTCATAGACTGAAAAAGGACACTATAACTTTGAGAAATAACACGACGACTTAGCGGTTCTTTTCTGTATTCTATATCATATAGGCATAGTTGGTGTCTGAAATCAGGCACTCATTACTCAATCAAGGGACATTTTAATCAGAGGATACACATGTCCTAGAAATATAAAAATGCAGACACTAAAATATGTGTTGGACATGCTCCTATATCCATGTAATTTTATATTTTGGCATCCATGCATATGACCAGATATTATGTCTTCGTCCTTTTCTTTTTTCCTCTTGGCCTATGAGTTGCGTCTTCTTTTTCTCTTTTTTCCACTCCCCCTCTCCTCAACGTAGGAAGAGGGATAAAAGATTGAACTATTGGACCTCAACTGATAAAGTTTTGTGCTGGTTTATTTATGAGTGCTTGTCTTCATACATGCTTATGCAGGTTTGGAGTCCAAATATGTACAACATGCAGTTGTGGGAAACTTCTGGACATGCTGCAAATTACAAGGAGAACATGTTCGTCTTTGAGGTAAAATTTGTGCACTTGTAGCTGCTTTGATATTGTGGTGCATTTGAATAAGTTTTTCATTTGTTTAAAAGCCTAATTTCTGCAACATTGATGTTTGAAGTAGGAATATTTTATGTCAGTAAGAGGAGTTTCTCACATTTATACAGAATGAGGTGAAATTTGTGAGTAGCATAGAGCCCTAAAAATGTGTTCTGATTAAGTAATGAATTAAAAGAAAGAAATCCAGGTATTTTGGCTCCATATGATGGATCAAGTGGGTGCTATCAGATAGAGAAATGTTTCCAATGTGCACAACACTTTTGAGAATTTAATAAGAGAATAAATTTTTAATTTCTGGTCCGATTTGCTGAGCAATTTATTGAAGATGAATTATTACAGGTTTAAAACATAGGGCGAAATTCAAAAATCAAAGCAAATAGTTCGTATACTTGATTGCGAAATATGTGGTGACAAAACTTCAGCTGTTTGTGGCTTTCATACGAAAGCTTATATTTAAGGCAGATGTAATATATTTTTGATGAAGTGGTACTATAAATGGCATCAAGTAGATGCATAATACCAGCCATCTTTGTTCATAGTGGTTGGGGACTTCTCTCCTACCTACTAGGTCAAGGGTTCAAGGCTAGGTAACAGTGACAACAAAAAAAGTAGATGCATAATAGCAAAAGCACAAAAATGAGAGTTTTTTAGCTCTGTTACAGTGAGGCCTGTGCTAAAGATAGAGAGCTAACAAAGTCCAAAAGTTTGACATGAGAATCTACAGGGGACAAACTATCCCAGCTACATAAATTTAGAGGACAACTAGCCTTAAGGCAGATGTAAATATTTTTTCTGGATAAAGCTTAAAGTTTTTGTTCTCTCTGTCAATTGCTTCATGTTTATTATACTAAGCTGCATATTCAAATGTTTAAAAGAAGTTATGAAACTGTGGGACTATTTAAGAGATAATAAAGTAAATAAAAGTACTTTTTCTCTAACCACTTAAGCTTTTAGATGAGATGGTCACGCATATCAACATGATATTAGGTACTGGTTCAAGTCTCACTGCCAACCATTTTACAATAGAATTTCCACCTGCTTGGTCTATAAAAAAACATTAGGCCTGCATGTGAAGAAGCAAGTTGAAGAGATAACTACATCAATAAAAGTGTGCTCTTTTTAACAGTTTAAACTTTTAGATGGGATGATCACACACTTCAACAGACTTTTTCTGTTCTTTCTGTTTAACTTCAATCTCTTTTTGCTCCATCCATTTCATTTTATGTTACAGTGTTTTGACTGGGTATGGAATTTAAGATTTTGCTGATAATGAATGGCAACATTAGAGTAGTTGAAAAGAGAAAACTTTACGTGAAAATTAAAAGCTGAATAGTCTAATGAATGTAAATTCTTGAAAGTTGTGACTTAAAAAAAATTCTTGAAAGTTATGGAAGTTACAAATGTATGAAACATTTTGGAATGTTCCAAAATGGAAAGAGTGTCATATAAACTAGAAAAGAGGAAGTACTTTCTTTTGTTAGCTAGTGATTGTTATATTGCATAGCTCTTTTTGGAGTATCCTCTTGCTTAATTCTATCATAATAGCCATTATATTGGTCCCTAATGATAGTTTACGTTCTAAGGTCATATTACATGCTTATAATATTTTGAAATCAGTTGTGCCACCGAAAGGCTCAAAGGAGTTATTGATTTATATAGGATTAGTATATAAATTCAATAAACATCAGTAGAATAATAGTATAATCAATACTATAATAGTTAATCTAGTTTAAAAAATAATAATAGTTTATTTAGAAAAATGAATGATAAGATAATTAGTAACTTTTTTAATTTGTTCCAGTGTTTTCGATATATTAAAATGTTTCATACAAAACTTTAGTAGTTCTATTGATGTCCTTACAAATTGCGAGTTGATAAGTGAGGAGACGTGTATGTTCGCAATTATCTTATCTTGCTCATAAATTGACATGCAGGTTATTTAGTTAGGACAGGAAATGCCGGATTATATAGTAGAAACATGAAATTCCTTCACTTATTTGAGATATTTAGTTCTCACAAATAATCTAGATTTGTATTGTTTCTCTTTCTTTCTTTTTGTTTAAGTATTCTGTTTATGTTAAACTTGAATAGGTTTTAGTGTCTTGTTTTGTAAGTACTGCCTCTGGGTGAACATATTTAGCTAGGAGCTATCGTTGTTGTGTAATGGTTCTTGCTTCTTCGGGCTGCAGATTGAAAAACAAGAATTTGGGCTGAAGCCAATGAATTGCCCAGGCCATTGTTTAATATTCGATCACAGAGTTCGTTCCTACAGGGGTGAGCTTTTCCAATAGTTACTTTTCTTCTCTTGCTTTATTTGCATGTTTTTGGTTTTACCATTGGTCTGGCGTGCAGTTAATTTGGAACTAATGCATGCCTGATCAGAAATTCTCATGATAACATAGAGACACTTGACCATAAATTGTTGGTGCTACTAGTAAATGCAGAGGCGCTATTTGGTTGTCTATGATATCATGCTGAATCAGATTGTCAAATTACAAAGAATCTCAGCATAGTCCACCTTGTCAAGGGGTGAAACTTCATGTAAATTTGTTGAAAGGATGCCTGTTTATACCTGCAACATGCTCTCCGCAAATATTCGCCTTTCATGAAAATCCGTTGGTTCTCATTATTAATACCGGCCTGTAGTCTTCTGCACCATAATTTTATACACACACACACACACACACACACACACTATAACTAGTAGCATTCTCATTCATGTCATTTTAACTGTAAGCAACACCTCAGTGATTAACCAACAGTTCAATAACGCAGAGCTACCACTCCGTCTGGCTGACTTTGGAGTTCTACACAGGAATGAGGCCAGTGGTGCACTTACTGGCTTAACACGTGTCAGGAGATTTCAGCAGGTATTGTCACATTTTTTATTTCCTTTTGTCTTTTATAGATGAGCATGTAAGCTTTTTCTTAAGGAGCAATAGTGGTTTGTTTCATACACTAAGTTTTGCCATGTGTCATTCTGAAGAACCTCCTTCCTATAAAACCTTTATTACTGTCTCTTTTGTGCTAAGACAACCTCTTTTCTAACCCTATTGCTTTGCAGGATGATGCTCACATCTTTTGCAGGGAGTCACAGGTGGGTTATATGATTTATGACTGTGCAATGAACCTACAGAATTGGAAAATTAGTATGACCTAAATTATTCATGTTGCAGATTAAAGATGAAGTCAAGGGTGTCTTAGATTTCATCAGCTATGTGTATAAGATATTTGGTTTCACTTTCGACCTGAAGTTATCAACGGTACGACTTTTACCATTCCATTGTTTTTCAAATTGTTATAATTGATTTCAGCTAAATGTCGGTCCTACATGCATTCGTTATTATAGTAATGGTTACAGACAGTTGCCCTTGTTATGGAACATTTTTCGTTGTTCCATACTTTTTCTTGTCTGGAACGTGAGCTGCAAGTGCAACTGTTTTTTCCATTGTTCTTATTTCGGGATGTTTCTGTATATGGTCTAACATGCATTTTATGAGTGCTTTCCACATTTCTGTCGTACATTTCTCCATGTATATCCCACTCGTATTTCTGACTTGCAGAGGCCTGAGAAGTATCTTGGAGACTTAGAAAGCTGGAACAAGGCTGAAGATTCTCTTGCGGAAGCATTGGACGAGTTCGGAAAGCCCTGGGAGGTTTGCCATCAAATTTTCTTGGATCTGAGAATTAAAAAAATTTGGACTTTAGACATCATTTATTACAATTTCACACCTTTTTTGGTGCTTCTTTTGTCCCACTCTTCCATTTTGTATGCTACATCACTCAATGATGACACCATTCTACTATAAAGTTGTTTTATGGAGCTTTCACTTTTTTTAGGAATTCTACTTGACTTATATTTACTTTTTTACTATTTAAACTAATATTTTAAATTCCTTGCGCAATCAAATGTTGATGAGAGGTGTAGCTCTTTTTGGGTTACACAACAGGAAAATCGGGATTGTTGTTTTGGGGGGGTGGGTGGGTTACCCTCTAGCAATTTTTCTGTTTATGTCTGGAAAATCGAGGTAGTCACCCCGTTGTGTCTTCTTTTCTTGGTTGTTCTTTTTCTTAATTGCTTTAATCTTGACTTTTACTTAAAAGAGTTCTGTTCAATCAGAAAAACGAAGGAGATGGAGCATTTTATGGTCCAAAAATTGATATAAGTGTTTCTGACGCAATGAGAAGAAAATTCCAGTGTGCAACATTGCAGGTTAGATTTGGTCTTATTTTCCTTGGTTCATTCCACAAACAATTCCCCTTTGAACGTTGATTTACCTTCAAACTTTTTAGAAAGATCTATTGCACCACATTGGAAGTATCATCTGAATGCTTTCTTTTTCAGCTTGATTTCCAACTTCCTCAACGATTCAACCTTTCATACTCAGCAGAAGATGAAAATAAGAGGGAGAGACCAGTTATGATACATAGAGCTATACTTGGGTCGGTTGAGCGTATGTTTGCTATTCTTTTGGAGCATTTCAAGGGGAAATGGCCTTTCTGGCTTAGTCCACGTCAAGCAATGGTCTGCCCTGTTTCCGACAAATCTCAGTCATATGCTCTGGAGGTTAGTTTCATTTATGTACTTCATTTAACAAATAGTATTTCATGAATTATTCTTTCCTGTGTAGTTCATCCATTATGAAATTGCTTTAACCTTTTGCTTGTCTTTTATTCAGCTCCGAGAGCGAATACATGATGCTGGTTATTATGTTGATGTGGATACAAGTGACAGGACAATCCAGAAGAAGGTTTGTGTTTAATGCAGTTTATCAGATAGAATGCTCGTCTGTTTCGCGCTAATGCAGGCTCACTGAGCAATTTTTATATGAAATTACTAATTTACAGTAAATATTTAGGTCCAAGGACGAAGTAAACAAATTCCCTGTTTGTTGGTTAGAGTTTATTTTATAAAAAGGAAATAAAAGACTACTTCTATGTGGAAATCATCTATGCAGTGTCACATAAGTTAGGTCTGTTTGGAGACTCACTTGGTATAAAAGACTCAGTTCCTTCCAACAATAACCATTATGTTTTTAAAGTCCTTGTGTTGATATATCAGCTAAAGTCAATAGTGGTCACTTATTTTGTGACTGGATTGGTATTAAGGACTGGCAAGGACTGCCGTCCTGAATTTGTTAAGCTACATTTGGCTTCAGAAATGCTATTAGAGAAGTTTACTAGTGGACTGAAAAATAGAAAAAGAAGGATGTAACATACGCCCACAGAATAATGGGAAATGTAAATTTTTATTGTATATCCAATCCTGTACTCTGAAGCAAGCCATCAGAATGACATAATGCTTTCAGCTTTGAAGCTAATATGCTATGAAGATTTGATGAAGTAACTTAAATATTTCTCACGCAATACAAGTTCAGTCTCAAATCAAAATTCTTGTTGGCCTGTTAAAAAGAAATGCTTGTTTATGGCTGTTAATGTATGTGCAGGTACGAGAGGCTCAAGTGGCACAATATAACTATATTCTGGTTGTTGGAGAAGCGGAAGCCAGTAGTCGGCAGGTATCTTTATTGTCCCCGACCTGCATCGTATATATCGTTTTATGATTGCAACTGAACAAAGTGAAAAAATAGTATCCAGATTACTTTGTTCTGGCTCCATTATTTTAGTGATCTTTCTAAGTTCAGACTGATAAGTTGGTTAAAAACAATCGTTTTCCTTTAAATTTGAATAGTTGGAACATTCGGAACAGCAAGTCAGCATTCAAGTTTTCAGGGTACTAGATCTCGAATAGTTGGAACATCTAGATTTCTTTGAACATGATTTCATTTACTTTGCATTAAATAGTTGCAAGCTGCACAATAGCTCTTGCTATTGGGAATGATGTAGTTCATGGTTTATGCTTCTGTCAGTTCTTGGTTTCTTTCTGTAATCCTTCATGCATTCTCCTCCATAGGAATTTTTTCTTTTCTAATTTTAAATCTAATAGTCAATATTCAACTGCTTATTCTTGCTGAAAAATCTGATCTATGTATAAAAATGATTTCAGGTGAGCGTTCGAGTGAGAGACAAGCCTGATCATCAAGTCATGACAGTTGACGACCTCCTCGGTCACTTCAAAGATATGGTTGCATCATTTCAATAGGAGACACTGCTGCTTGTGCATTGTACTACTGAAGAAATGTAGCCTACAATCAAATTTCAATTTTCCTACATGTATGAGAATGTAATGCATGCCACTAAACTCAGTCTATTTGTTTTTCAGTAATTGAAAGCTATTCTATTACAACAATCTGATATACATTCAGTAGGAAATTTTGTATTATACTCGTATTTTCTTACAAGCTGGTTGGTAATTTGTTTCTCATTAGCTGTTTAATCTTTTCTTTCTTCTGATGTCTGAAGTGGAATCGAATTGTGATTGACAGTAGGTAGCCCAAAATGGTTTGTGAGTAGTTGTTTTTCCCAAATAGGTTAATCTACTACGTAAACAGCAAGTCAGCATTAACGTTTTCGTGGTGCTAGATGCCGTGTCTGTCTTAGTTTACAAGTGTGCTACTTTTTGACAAATACTACTGGATGGAATTTCAGTCTTGCCAGAAATTTTTTATGTTTAACAGTATATTATAGCATCTCTCGAGTTCAATTTTAGAACTCCCTGATAAAAACCATATATTGCTAGCTCCATTAACTAAACAAGAAGATGAGGGATAATACTTTTGATTTCGCTATCGGTGATGGAAATCTTAAACTTGTTAACTCTTATGGTGAATTGCTTCCCCTGACTTTTTAGAGATCCAAAGTATCCGAAAACAAGACCCTACAATGCTTTTTGTGATGAAGCATGTTCGCTGTTTCGTTAAATGAGCAAGTCATTTTGAGAAGGTTGTTCAAAAGGATAAATTCCAGGGCGTTACTCTCTTGAACCAAGAAGTTATTTTGTTACAAATGTTTACAGCTCAATGAATCTTTATAACTCGTGGCCAGAAAGCGTCATATTTTCATGCTGTAAGACATTTTACATGTAAAATGATTGCTAATGTCATATCATATGGAAGCTCTTTTGCCATTGCAATCACCTCCGCCTTGTACGGTGACCATGAATCTTTTGATCTTTTTCCCCTCCCTTTTGGTGATAAATAGTTGAAAGTGCCAATGTCAATTCTTGACAAGGGATTTTACTTGTGATTGGAAATATATCACTATTCGACTGTGGTAAAGGTTGATGCTATAAGCATGAGATATCAAAAGGCGGGAAAAGTTGTTAGTAGACGCAAGGAAAATTACCAAGGGAATATTTTCAAAATTCACCACAACACTGAGTGAAGCAAAAAAGAAGAGACTAGAATTACTTTGTTAGCTGTGGAGAAGATCAATTCTTCCTAATAATACAATCTAAACATTACATTCCAAACAATACCCTTAATTAATTACCATAATGACTTGTAATTAATATCCATTATTTGGCATGCTGCTACTTACATTCAAATCAGGATGATAACCAAAATGCTGCTGATGATTATAATGGTGATGGTGATGACTATAGGATGACATTGAACTACTACTCTCTCCACCTTGATGATCTAATTTCTCATTATTATTATTATTGTTATTCCTAGTTTTTTCTTCATCATTATTGTCCTCGTCTTCATCATATTCTTCTTTAGCCACTTTCTCCGACCCCAACATTTCAACACTAGGCCTATATTGGGGTTGGTACTCACAATAGGTAGGTATTGAACTTGTCATTCCAGCAGCATCTGCTGGAACGACGGATGGCAGCTTGGAAAGTAGTGCTTCCAAGCTGCTCATTGAAGGCGTTATCTTCATGTGTTGATGATGATTGAGATGTTCGTAGAATTCAGCTGGTGCCGGAGTTGCTGCTAAATTGGCTTGTAAGTGCCACGCGTCGGGTGGCGCGCCATAACCGTCCATCTTGAAAGGATATGCTGAGGAAGATGGATGTGGCAGTAGAACTCCTGGAATGCTTTCTATGTAGCTAAACTTCTTTCTTAGTAGCACCACATAGCTCAGGTCTTCTATGACCTATATAATTAGTCGGCCCAGTAAGCTTCAACAATATATATGACTACAAAGAAAAAAAAAAGGACCTATGTAGTCCATCATACATATTAGCTGATGTGTTTATGTTATGTGCCGGCATTATAAATAATTTCTAAACTAGCAGTGCGATCTGATAACGCTAAAACTCTTTACACCACCAGTGCACATAAAATAAACTTTTATATAGTGTTGGTTTTAAGGGTTTTTGAGTGGGGTGGGTGAGTAGGGTAGAGGGATAAAGAGATTATACCTTATGAACAGCTCCTAACTGAATGACACCTTCTCTAACAGCAATCAAGGCTATAGTCTGAAAACAACAAAGGATAAAGCAACCATTTGATCCAAGAATCCTAACTGAAATATAATGTTATAGAATGTGGTCATGACTTTTTTACCTTTATACCAGAACGGAACTGAGCTTCCCAAGTTCTTGGGTGCTGTTGGAAAAAGAAATAGAAAAATGAATAAGAGACAAAATAAAAAGTATGGAAAATTAATAAAGATATACATATATTTAAGCTTAGAATATGTACTTACAGAATCAGCAGAGTTGTGCCATGCAGATAAGAAATTGATTTCTTGTTCATTAGGTTCTTTATAGATCCATTTATGACTGTGATCTGCTGCTACTTTTCCAATTATACTGCAAAAATAAAGAAAAAAACCTTGGAATAATTGAAAGGTACAGAAGGAAATAAAATTTTGCATATTGTTATTTTGTTATATACCCTTCTCCATAGTTGTAGATTTCATGGGACATCTTGAAAAAAAGCTCAGGTTGTAATCCTTGATATTCTCCATAATTATTAGTAGAAGATCCTTGACATTCATTATTCCCATTCATCTCTGCTGTTGATGCTGCAAAATTGCAAAAACCATCTTCCCATACCAATATCCTATCATTTTATTATACCAAAAATAAAAATAAAAATAAGCTAATATTCCCATCTATCTAGCAAAAGAAGAAGAAGAATTGATATATCATATATATATGAGCAAACATTTACCAGTTTCTTCTATTCCCTCTTGACCTATCATATGCTCCTCCTTGACTATCCCACCTAATTCAAAAGAAATACAATTAGCATTATATATGTGACTTGTGTTTATGAAAATGAATTAATTGAAATAGCCGATTTCAGATATCAGATGGTTAAACAAAAAAAGGTTAATAACTGAACGAAAAGTATACTTGGGAGGAGGATAGTTTCTGGGCAAGATTCTCCAAAAGACAGCATAAACCCATTGAGAATTTTCATGAATACACAAACTTCTTAGAGAGTGTTGAAGAAGATGAGTAACTGCTAAAGAGCTAAGTTGTTCTTCCATTTGGAATTAATATTTTAACACAATTAACTTCTTTCCTTTGACACTTGAAAGAAATAGTGCTTCTCTCCTATAATAATTTGTTTGTGTTAAGAGAAGCAAAGACATAACACCCTTTATTACTTTATATAAGGACACCACCAAAGAAATAGTATCACATTTATAAATTATACCTCTTCCCTTCTTTCTCTCTCATATATAATTATTATAATTATAATGAGAGAAAAGAAGGTGTTTTCAAGATTTTACCAAAATGGACTGCAGAAGGCCCCACGCTTTTGCCTGCCCGGTTTCCAATAATCTCTTTTCCAAACCCCTCCATTCAAAAAAAGATACATATATTGATGCTGTAATAAAATTTATATCATTAATGACAGTCCGGTGCACAAAGGATTTGGGGAGGTATTGCATCCAGGAGATGTGATATAAACAACTTATCATAATATAAGCATTAGTGGTTGCTTCCACGGCTCGAATCTGTAACCTATAAGTCACACGGAAATAACTCCACCGTTAATAAATTTTCATATGTTGCAATAGATAGCTTCATTTTTAGGTTGCTTTATATATAGTTACTTGTAATTATCTTTTTTTTTTTTTTTTGTGCCGAGGATCTATCGAAAACAACTTCTCTATTCCCCCAGAGTAGGGGTAAGGTCTGCGTACACACTACCCTCCCCAGAACCCACTCGTCAGATTTCACTGGGTTGTTGTTGTTGTACTTGTAGTTATCTTTTAAATGACTGATTTATACTATTACCACATATAAATTAAACTCCCATTTAAATATGTCTTTAATCCTCTAAAAAAGAAAAGAAAAAGGAAGAAAAAAAAACCCCAATTATGTGTTTATTGGAAGGACCAAAAACTTTATGATTCTAAAACCATTATGAGTTTTATAAATATCTCTGAATTTCTACCTTATGCCAATTTCAATATTTTGAGAGTTGAGACCTCATTTGCTATATGCAGGAATCTCTTTTACAATAGTTCTAATGCTAGTCTTTATTTCTCAACATATTTGGCACTCACTTCAGTCCCAGGGAAAATATTTGGGTCCTCCTATTTATTTTCTACTTAGATTCCAATTTCATTTATTTATTGAATATTAATCAATGTGGAATATAGAAACTACACTTTTATTGGGTTTTCTGCATTTTATCGTTTAACTATTTTCTGCAAAAGTTTTATACCTTGGGACCTACTAAGACTGTTCACCAAGTTTTTTGGATACTACAATTTTATTTCTAACATTAGTAATATTCAATGGACCAATCCTATCTATAGTCGAGTTTCCTTCTATTTTCTTAAATGTATTTGGAGGCAATTTACATATCAACGGTGGATATCTAGTTTCAACAATACGTTATGGTTGAACTCATAATTCGTTTTAGTTGCTGGATTCATAATTAAATATTTATAAATAATGTCTAAGCAATCGTGAGAATCTATACTTAATACTCTAACTATGCCCTTGTATATGTAGTTACAGTTACACAAAATTCACGCCTTAAATGACAATAGGTGTATTGATACTCTGTATCTGATGATTTAAAATCTTGAATTTACCTCCACTAAAAGAAATGGCCTCAATCATCCTTTAAAAAATGGTCAACATAACATGAATTAATGTTAAGGTTGTCATAAAAATTAGGCCGTTCAAGTCACCAATCATATTGCCAAAAAAATTAAATATGACAGACTTTGAATGTTGCACAACTGTGAAAGTAATGCCTATCAAAATTAAGAACCAAACAAAATAGCAACACCTGTTTATAACCCACCTCAAAAATTGAACATGCCAAATTAAAGAATTATGCTCTATCACAATAAAACGTAAAAGATTTTTTTACTGTCGATAGATTTTAACATGCTATAGCAGGTTGTCTGTCTTATTTTTTAGTTAGGACACTAACCTCGATTATTATGAATAAATCTATAGTTCTCTTTTTAAGTGACTTTACAGTATAGGCTTTTTTATAAATGATCGGCGCACAGAAATTAAAGTATATTACAAATCATTGTTTGTGAGATAATTTTGGAAGAAATACATGTCAAAAACAAAAAGTATAAACAAAACCTAACACAAGCTGAAGCTCGTGCATTTGCCCAAAGAAGTCAAATCTCCAAAACAAGGAAGTCGAATTTAAGAGCCTAACAAGTTATACTTGGTACCAAAAATTGATAGAAATTAAAAAGTTCAATAAATCCAATAGTCTTATGACATATGTGCCATGAATGCGTCTGTTTTCTTTGACCAATTCAATCTTCTTTTCTTTTCAGACTGTTATTACAATTAATAGCCGCATTGGTGTACATCCAAAATTAAGTTTTTGTTTTTCTGTATTTGTACGTTGTGGTCCAAACACACAAGGAGCAACAGATTCTATATATATATATGTAGAAATCTAATTTCATAAAAATGCATGTTTCAATATATATGTACACTACGGCCCTCACATTATGCTATACATTTTTTTTTCACAAGATACTTATCATAATTTTAATCAGTCAAAACTAGGATTTTCGTCTTAAAATTTTGAAGTAGCTAGTACTCCATCCGGTCCCAAATATTAATAATTTTGGCAGACTGAATTATCTTAAAATATTTGACGTTTAAAAAAAAAATAAGAAGTCATTTATTACACCCCCCCCCCCCCTTTCAGATCTACCCTTTAATTTCTATAATAAATTATTAATAAAAAGAGACGTTTAAGGAACAAATAATATGGACAAAATTTAGCGTAAGACTGTTTAGGGTTTAATTAGCACATCTTGGCTGAGATAATGTCGAGTTGAATTTGAACCCTTCGTACACTTTTTCGATCCAACAATCTGAGCAAAAGATGAAGATCTATTGATTTAAGTAACTCCTACCCGCTTAAACTAAAATAGTTGACGGATATAAAATATAAATATAATTATGTATAATATATGTATGTCCACTAGAAAATATAAATAAAGATTCGATTGGTTAAAGATAGAAAACTATATATCTGTTACTGCTTAGGGAATGAATACCTAGAGAATTCATTGGGGCAACGTAAATAGGATAACTGATTATCGTACAACACAAACAATGAAAACTCAAAACGGTTTTGCAGTTAGTGATGAATAGAAGCATTGATTACATATAATTGTAAGACAGAACAGTGTGTAGTCTTCTCAGTTTTGTACTCCTTATGTTACAGTTTACACATCGCTCTCAAACAACATTCAAAGTGTACGTATATATATATATATATATATATATATATATATATATATATATATATACACACACAAAACTTTTATGGACTAGACGAATTTAACGAAACTGTACTTTCTTCCTCTCTCTTTTTCTTAAAAGATGAGTAAGTAATATTTAAACTAGCTCGATTGCCAATGTACAGAGCACACTCATAAAAGAATGCAGTAAATTCACTATTAGCATTAAGAATATGATGAATCTTCTGAATAAAAGATATTAATTTAGTGGGCGTTTGGACATAAGAATTGTAAAATTTCGAAAAAAATAATTTTTTTCAAGCGAAAATGATATTTGAAAATTAGAGTTGTGTTTAGACACGAATATAATTTTGGGTTGTTTTTGAATTTATGTGAGTAATCTGAGTAAAAATTTTGAAAAACAGCTTTTTTGGAGTTTTTCAAATTTTCGAAAAATTTCAAAATTCATCTACAAGTGAAAATTGAAAAATTTATGGCCAAATACTAATTTCGAAAAAAAGAAAAAAAAATTTCGAAAAAGAGTGAAAAAATTTTCATGGCCAAACGGGCTCTTAGTTAAGGTTAAGCTGTGAGCACGAACCTGATTCTTCTTCAAAACCAAGCAAGTGGAAATTCTATTTGTTACTGAGTGACGGGGAAACTCGAACCCAAGATCTCACCCTGCCCTGATATCATATTGAATTATCCAATCATATCATCTAGAAGCTTAAGTTGTTGGAGAGAGAGAGTGCACGCTTTTATTACTTAATTATATTGGCTAACTTCAATTTCTTTGCTAACTGGTTATGCCTTTACCTTTACAAAACAAACTGACAGGTAAATAAGTGTAGATATGTGCATACAAATACATGTGACATCTTTAGAAATTCCAAACTTCATTATTTTACTGTACTTGTATCATAAGTTGCTTTCAATTTCTACCAAGCTGACAACTATGGGAGTAAAATTTGACAGTCTTTTTCTCAGACCGTTCATTTCAGAAGTTTAGTACTTACCCTTCACTATTAAAGGAATATGAATAGTAATAGTCTTGGTAATAAAAGCATCCATTTTATAACGTTTTAAAGATAGTTGTTCTAACTTTTACTAGATTTCTGTTATTTCGGTGAAGGCATAAACAAAATGCTTTAAATTTGTAACTTTTTCAACTAATAGTTCAAGATGCCAGTTATTAACCTCTTCAAGAATTGGTATATTTTGTGAAGGTAAAACCAAAGACTCTAATTTCTATATAATAACAGTGTCTGATCACTTAAAAGATGTAATTAAGTCCAACAAACCATATAGTAAGTTGAACTAATAACTTCAAAATAGGATGTTGAAGCTTTTGCGACAATGCGCAAGTTAAATTGTACTGATAATTCAAAAATATTATAATGTATGTGCATATAAGTGAAATCCAAAACTAAATGTACTCGCATATAATTGGTAGCTTTTCAAGATGGCTTCGGTATTTAGTTCATGATTTAGTAGACAACTTAAGCATTTGTAACTTATTATTCGACATGCATGTTTTGCAATATTTCCGTCTGTTTTTACTAAGTCTAGCAGTAAAATGATTACTACATATATAAATATATTAATACAGATTTTTGGCCATCCTTTTCTTGATAGCGACATACATTGCTATCTTTTATTAAATTTGGTTTGGCACTTTCTCAATCTATTTTAAAAGGTGAGTGTGGGGGTAGAATGGGATTCTGTTATTGGAGTATAAATTTGTGTTGCTTGTGCATGAATGTACGACTGATATATAAGGCAAAAAAAAAAAGAAAAAAGAATAAAGAGGCAAGTAGAGTATTGGGGACAGAGTTCTGAGAGAGTGACATAAGCAAGAGAGTGTTTGTTTGGGTTCAAGAAATTGGATGAATTTTGTATTTATTGATGGATAGTGATGGTGGTAGTGATGGCTCTAATCTAGTGGGGACTAAATTTTTGGATTTCTCTTTTGAAGAAAATATTAAAAGCTATTGCTCATTCTTTTTTTTTTTTTTTAAATATTTTTATTGGGATCCGACTAAATTTAAATTAATTCGAGAAAATTCACATTGAGGGGAGGCGGGCAAGCGTGGATAAAAGCGCTTTCTAACAAAAGTGACTCTATACCTAAGGTTCGAACCAGAAACTTCTGTAATTGATACTTTTGTGCTCTTTAACTAAAAGAGTCTAATTTCTACAAGCATAAGATCACATAAAAGATAAATATTAATAACCATATATAAAAAGCGAGATTATAACATACTCCCTCTGGTTCACTTAATTTATTTAATTTTTTGACCCTTTTTTTTTTGTGGTCTACGATATTTAATTTTTTTCGAATATAAAAAAGGAGTTAACTTCTTTTTTTCAAAGTTACCCTTGGAGTAAAGAGCCTAAGAGTATTTGTTATATTTTCAATGAACAAATTAAAGTGAATATGGATAATTTCGTTGTTAATTAATGCTAAAAAGTAAATTTCTTAATATATGTGAAAACAACCAAAAAAATTAATTAAAGTGGATCGGGGAATATAAAATAAGACACTAAAATACAATGATAATTAAAAAAAATTCTAATACTATAGGTGCTTATAAGTTAAATCCTAGTAAAATACTCAAGAGATGGAAGAAGTTATCAAATTTTAGGTATGGTGGAGGAGAGAAGAGTGGCAGAGAAGACTTTGGTCAAGATAAACAAACATAGTGTGGATTGGAATGCAATGCCCCATCCCTTTTCTCCATATTAAGGAAAGTGGAATCTCTGCAATTCCCATCCTTCCCAATGTTTTATGTCTCTTATTTTATTTACTCTTTTCTTTCACCATTTGAGTGTCTAAAAAAGTTAGTGACCTCAAAAGCTTACTTCTACTTCTAAGGAAATTTCTCTATACTGTATGACCACCTTTAATTTTTTCTACCCTCTTTTTATTTTTTAATTCTAACCTCTTTTTTTTTTTTTTTTTTTTTTTGGGAAAGGTTGGTTAGTCGAACATATTGTTCTTTTTAATATATTTATTGAATTGAACCTATAGTACGATACTTAAAAGCTTTCTCCGCAATTTAAATTCTGTACAAGAAATTATAAAATCTTTGTTCTTGAGAAGTTTAAGACACAATGGATATGTTAGTTTATGTTAAAAGTTAGAGAAATATCCTAGTGAACAAACAATATTCTAGGATTGAGTTGTGAGACCAATCAAATCCTTTTACTGAAATAGAAGAATATTAAATAAGAGACATTATAACATGATGATATTGATATCTCATACTGCACTGCACAAAGGAAGCAAATCTTGATTTCCTATTTTGCTTTTTTTCTTGGAATAGATTCGGAATGTTTGACATGAATGTTTTTAAATCAGTTGATACTAATTTAATAAAATTCAAACATTTAGTTTATTAGTGCACATTAATTTTATGTTCGAATCTTCCATAATTTACAAAGAAAAGAAGCTTTATTAAATAGAGAATATATTAATAAATAAAGAGCCAGCCTAGCACTTACTTGTCGAATATATAGCAGTGGATAACAAAGAAATAAAAATAAAGATTGTTACTAACTTATTATGTCAAATATTATAAATTTCAGGGATTTCTTGGATTGATAGAACGGCGTCTATCTTAGTTAAATAAGATATCAAAGGTTTCTACAGTTTCCAATATGGTCTTTGTGATTGTTTGGACCTTCCATATTCAGAAATTATAATATTTCACTTCGTTGTTCACATCTCAACCATGCAAACGTGCATGGGATATTAATGCAATGCGCAGGCCTCTAATATTTCTTATTGCAAATCATTTTATCAATATTCAGGTCTAAAACCACTCAAAAGTCTATCACCAATTGAGGGGCCAATGTAAGTTGACTTATTACACATGTCACACGATACATGGTACAACTGTTGGAGCATGAAAATATATAATTTTAACACTATTAATATATAACATGTTACTGACCTTATTTTTCAGGTGCTTAATACGAACAACTACCTCTAGTTAGTTTTTAAATGATCAGTTAGTTTAAAATTCTTTTCACATTATCTTTGCATATAAGTTAAAATTCTATAATAATAAGGCCTAACGCGTTGTGCTATTTGTACATCATATCCCCTAAAGCTAGTACAATTGCAATGTATAACTATTTTTCCATAACATCATGGAGTATATTAAAGGACTGCTTCAAATTTCAAACTTCGCCCCACGAAGAAGTTGTTTCTTGCATTTTGGACCTAGCAAGGCTGATATTTCCTTTCTTTTTCTCTTTGGGGGAAAAGGAGAAAATAATTTCTTGTGGTCACTTACAATTTGAATAGAAGAAAGTGGTTTTTTGAGATCTCTTGTGTACATATTATTTTTAGATCTTTTATGTATAAAAAATAAAAATCTCAAGTAAAAGAAATATATGCAAAGTCAATTCTCTCGAAGGAATCTTACGCCTAAATGATGAGACGCGTAATTAATGTAGAGCGGGTCAATTCTACTTGAAGGGGGAAGCTGAAGTTGCTACATTTTGCATGGTACTATAGTTTTGCTTTCTACGAATAGTAAACTAATAGTCAAACTTCAAATAGATTACTATTATACACCTTGATGGGAGAATAAAGATAAGTATCTAGTTGTGAGCACCAAACATGTTTTTTTTTTAGAAAAAGGAAAGAACCGGGAGAGAATATTAAATTTTTAAGCAAAAAAGGATGATTAAAGATTTAAAGTTTATAGATTTCTACAACGATCTTTTAAGTTAATATCATAGTAATCATATTTACAGTCAAATACTTATAAATATTTAGTAAATTTTATAATATATAAATATGCAAAGCCAGGGATAAAGTTACTGAATTCATAACCCACCCTCTAGATCTGTCCCTGTTTGTAGGTCAGGCTTGATGTTGGAGTAACATCACTTATTTTCTCAAGTCAATAGTTTGGCAAAAGTGGAAGGCAACTGGGTTGTCTGAGAAGAAATGTTAATTATAGGCCAGTGAAAATAGAGCTGGATGCCATATTTTCTAATCATAAGTCTAGCTAGCTCTCACTCAATATTATGAAAAAGCTAAGCGTAGGGTACCTGCAAAGTGGGAGATGATGAAGATCCTTATATACAACACTTCATTGCCATTGACTATTTGGTACCGCTTTTAGGCTAGGGTACCAGGTCTATATGCAAAGGTCCTATATTCACCTAACTCTATAATTTCCACTCTCGACAAACCAATATTAAAGATACACATATTACTTTTTAGAATATATATATTGTGTGTGTATTCGTTAAATTTTCTTATTGGTTGGATGATGCTCATTCACAGCTAGCTGTACAGTTAGAAAATCATATAAGCTAGACTGTTATTTTGAGTGCTTTTATGGATTACTAAAGAACTTGGTTCGTTATCTTACTCCTTAAGTGTAAGCAAACATAAACAGTAAAGTAAACACATCAATTTTTACGTAAAAAATTACCCGGCTCAAAAGGTGCAAAAATCATGACCTACCACGTAGGATTTTAGCTTCAACTTCACTAGAAAAATGAGCCAAATGTATCAATTTTAAATCTGTAACTCAATAGTCTCCGGTTCTCCTACTTCAACTATTTGACTTGCATGTAACTCCAACTTGCAAAATCAAATACCCACTCCAACTCACTATTGTATATAACACTTTGATTACGACTCGATTTCCTAAAACACATTTACTAGACTCACTTAAGAAGAACACATAACTGGTACTTGACTTGAGTATAGAAAATACAGGTCTTCGGTTGATGTGTAAAAGTATAGTCTCAGCAGTCCAAAAAGATAGTATTTAAATTGCTTGGACTCCGAAATCTTTTAGGAGTCCTATGCGTAGTCAGCTTCTTGTTTGATAGGACTCTTACTGCTCCAAGGACTCCACAATTCTCGGTACTCTTATCTCTCGCTTATGCAGACATATCTTCTTGGATAACAACCCTTATCATATTTATTAGTCATCTTCCAACAAATTCGGACTTGGGTAGCTTTGAGATAAAGTTACTGTCTTGCAAGAACGTGCAATCATCAACCTTGAGGAGCTGGTTCTTAGAGTAGTTAAGAAGCAACATTGAGGACCTGGTTCTTAGAGCATTTCCTCTTAACAAACTTTGTTAATCATCAAAATCTCAATACTCAATAAATTTCATCTTTTTGATGATGACAAACTTTGTGCACGTGAAAACCAGGTAATCACCTCATATCACCACACTATGACCTAGAGTATGTATAACATATATACAATAAGCACACAAACAGGCAAATGAACACCAACCCCTAACTCTATCTTCCCCCTATTGGCATCATTGAAAAAATCCCAAAAAAGATGATAGACAGACTAAGCACAGTTAATGCAAAATTCATGGCCAAATAGGCTACATCACAAGCTCAAGAATTATCAAAGCAAAGAAACTATGCTGATGATATAACCATGTGCAAAACATTAAAACATCATAAGAGAATTCATTTAGCAGTACTAAATTAAGCCCAGGGCCTTGACTCAAAACATTAGAGCAAAATAAACTAAACATCCTGCAACCTACTCAGAACTAGAACAAAAGAAAAAGCTCCTCATTGTCTTTCTCTTTGCTTGGCATTCTTTTCAAGATCTAACTCCAAACTTTTAGTGAGCTCTGCTGCCCTGTTGCTACCAGGTAGAATAGCAGAACCAGTTGGTCCCCTAGCCTTGTTCTCCTCATAGACACACTGCTTGAGGGTAACAACATCCATAACATCATTGTGGTTTTCAAACTTAAGCTTAGGCAAGGCAATATTGATCTTGTCAAATAACTCAGTTAACATGAAGCCATAAGGCATAACATGCTTCGGCTTGGAAGTGTCTGCAGCCTTTTTCATGTGCCGAATCATCAATCTAGGGAGATTGATAGCTCTACCGGTATCAAGTAGTTCCATCACATCCATGTCCTATAGGGTAGCCTCGTACCACCTCTCAGATCTCTGCAATAAGCAGGAGTTCACAAAATGAAACAACAACTTGGGAAAAAGAGTCATATCAGTCTTGTACACCTTATAGGGAGCATCTAACTCAAACTTCTGAGAGAACTTCCTTGTGACCACAATTCCCGTGTCCACATAATTATCTATGGCTGACCACTTTTTCATCAAGTAATTGTCAAAACCTAAGGAGGGAATAGTTAGTAGCATTCCAAGCTCTTCAACATCAAACTCCATCTCAAATCCCCTAACAAAGCTCTTGACTACTTTGCCATCAAATTGGAAGTTTGCATAGAACTCCACCACAACAGGCACACACATAAGAGGAAATGCCTTAATAAACATGTGTCTCCATCCCTGTAGTTCAAGTTTTTTAACTAACTGAGCCATACTTTTCTCATCAGTGTTTGCAAGAATCTTCCCATTCAACTCTTTTCTGTTCCTAAATTTAGTAAGCTTCTCACACAACATGCATAATCTTCCTTTTCTTTTCTTTACTGGCCTTCTTAGATGTGGTAGCTGCCCTGGAGGGTTTAACAACCTTTCTCTTTTGTGCTAATGTCTTTTCTTGCAGAGTAAAGTCAAACTCGTCCTCTTCATCCAACTCAACTATAAGTTCAATAACTGGAACTTGCTTTCTTAGCTTCTTGGCATCCCTGGACTTCTTAATGATCTGTTCATCAACAACCTTTCTTTTGCTCCTTGTGAGAAGGGTCCTAGCAGGAGGAGCTACTTCTTTTCTTGTAGGGGAAACTGACTTTGTTACTTTCACAAGAGCCTTCTTGCTCTTCTTCCCTATGGAAGACATGGGTAAATCTTCCTTATCACTGTTGACCTCCTCATCTCTAGTAAAAGGAGTTAACAAAGGCTCAGTTTCTTCAACTCTTTTCTCTTCACTTGCTTCTTTTGAAGCGGCTATGACAACGTTCCCAATAGCATCACTCTGCCTCACTCTTCTTTTCCTATCCAGATTCTCCCTCATTCGCACTCTTTTTCTAATCAGTATCATGAGCCATGTCCTGAGCCTGATGCTCCTCATGACTAGCCACCACTCCTCCTTCTTCCTCACCTCTATCGTCACTCTCATCCTCAGTCCAGCTGAAAGAGAGACCATTAGAAGCCTCTTTATTCACAGGTTCTTTCTCACATTCCCCCTCAACCATATGTATAACATTTGTGGTATCCGCCATTTTCTCCTGAGTTGCATTGTCTGTTTCTACAATAGGTTCCTCGACTCGTCGTTTGTTACTTATGGGTGAAATAATTTCTAAGGGTGCAACTTCAATAACAGAAACTAGAACATCTAACTTTGATTGAGGTAATTTTACATGATCTGTAGTAGTTGACACAGATTCCCCCTAAGCCACAACTTCATTAACCGCTGTGTCCTCCTTAGCAGCAACACCAATCACCACCTTCTCACTCTTAATAGATTTTTTTGACGTAGCCTTGATCTTAGTGGGCATATAAGTGTTTTTCAAAGCAGACACATGCATGAAAAGGTGATTTTGGGAGCGAAGATCCAGTAAAAGTGGGAATAGTGGGTGCAACAGGAACATGGAACGATGGTGCAAGTACAATAGAGGGTATATGTAGAGAAGGAACATGTGTAAGTGTAGGTTTACTTGTTGGTTTTACACTTTTTTTTGATTTGGGCTTCATATTCTCGGGTTTGGCTTCAGCCTTGGATGAGGATTTTGTTTTAGAGGGAGTTTGGCTTGATTTAGGCATGGTGATGCGAGAATGAAATTGATGAAGGAACGAGAGAAATTTTTCTTGATTCTTGCTTAGGGTTTGAGAGGAACAATGAGGTATGAGAAACAGATCACATGGGGGATTTTAAAGAAGATACTCCTGATTTGACTGGAAGAAAGAAATTAATTGAATTTGAGTTCTAACGGGACTCTAATGGCGATTACTTTTGACTATTAGACTCCTAGGAGTAATTAGACTCTAATTGCTCTAGGATTCTCCCTTAATCTTTGACTAGATGACAAATATGAATGATGCTAACAAGATTAGAGAATCTGAGTATAGCAGTAATTTTAGATATTAATCCCTAATGAATTAAGATAAGATGGCACGTACCTGAGTTAAAGAACCAACTCCTTACTCATTTCTGCAATAAAGCCTCAACATAATAGATTAGTATCATACGACATAGTTATCAGCTAGACATTTTTGGGTGAGTGTGTGTGCTCAAGACAAGCACGAGACTGAATCAAACACATTATACTCAACCATCTACATCTAATCATAAAGTTTTCTAGCCAATTATTGGGGTTCAACCTAGTTGGAAGTATTAATTATACCCAGTTCCAGTTTGTTCCTTTCAAAGTGATACCTACTTAGAGCTTTAGTAAAAATATCAGCAATTTGATCTTCAATTTTACATATGTTAATAGAGATATTTCCCTTTTCAACATTGTCTCTGAGAAAGTGATGTCTAATATCAATGTGCTTGGTTCTCTTGTGTTGGCAGGGAATTTTAGCAATGTTTATGGAACTAGTGTTGTCACAGAAAATAAGAATACAATCAATAAAAATAACATAGTCCCTTAGCTGTTGTCGTATCCACAGCAAGATGCAACTGCCACATACTCTGCTTCAGCTGTAGACAAAGCTACTGAGTTTTACTTCTTTGTTCCCCAAGACACCAGGCAAGAACCAAGAAAGTGTGATGTTCCTGAAGTACTTTTCCCGTCAACACGAAAACCTGCACAGTCAGCATCAGCATAACCAAGTAGATCAAAAGTGTACCCTCTAGGATACCACAAACACAGATCAGGAGTCCCTTTAAGATATCTGAGTATCCTTTTTGACAGCCTTCAGATGAGATTCTTTGGGGTTTGCTTGAAATCTTGCACACAGTCCCACACTCAATACAATATCAGGCTTACTTGATGTGAGATACAACAGTGATGTAATCATTCCTCTATACAGTTTTTGTTCCACACTTTTCCCTTCTTCATCAAGTTCCAACTTTGTTGCAATGGCAATGTGAGTATCTATTCACTTAGAAGAGTCCATGTTGAATTTCTTCAACAGTTCTTTGATGTATTTGTGTTGATGGATCATGGTTCCAGTAGGTATTTGCTTGATTTGCATCCCTAAGAAGAAGTTTAATTCACCCATCATGCTCATTTCAAACTCATTCCCCATCATCTCAGCAAATTCCTTGCACATTGCTTCATTAGTAGCCCCAAAGATTATATCATCCACATATACTTGCATAGTCAGAAGATTTTTTCCTTTACTCTTCAGAAACAATGTGTTGTCCACCTTTCTTCTTACAAAGTTATTGATTAAGAGGAATTTTGATAGCCTCCCATACCAAGCTTTTGGAGCTTGTTTCAGTCTATATAGGGCTTTGTCTAACTTGAACACATAGTCAAGGAATTCTTCACTCTCAAATCCAGGAGGTTGTTTAACAAATATTTTCTCCTTCAGGTAACCATTCAACAATGCACTCTTTACATCCATTTGATATAAGATGAACTCCATGTGTGCAGCAAAAACTATAAGCATTCTTATAACTTCCATTCTAACTACAGGTGCAAATGTCTCATCATAGTCAATGCCTTCTTCTTGATTGTATCCCTGAACCACAAGTCTGGCCTTGTTCCTTGTGATATTTCCTTGCTCATCCACCTTGTTTCTGAATACCCATCTGGTACCTATGATAGTTTTGTTCTTGGGTCTTTGCACCAAGTTCCAGACCTTGCTTCTTTCAAACTGATTTAAATCTTCTTGCTTGGCTATAATGCAATCTAGATCCTTTAGAGCTCTCTTTATATTCTTAGGTTCAACCTGTGAGAGGAATAATGTAAGTGCACATAGATTTCTCAGGGATAACCTGGTTTACACTCCAGCATTAGGATCAGAGATGATGTTCTCAAGGGGGTGTGAGCTTTGATGTTTCCATGGTCTAATCTGCATCCCTAGAGATAGTTCACCCAAGGAGTGACCTAAAGGAACAATGTCAGTAGGTACAACTTCATCAGTCTGGTTAGCAGTTAGAGTAGTTCTCTCTTCTTATTGTTCCTCATGATCACTTTCAACTTCCTTAGGATCTCTTGATCCATCTTCATATTGATGTTCAGGTTCTTTAGAAGCTCCTTCATGATTGAGTCCTATGTCATATTCTTCATTCTACAGACCTTTCTCATTCATGTTGTTAGATTCATAAAAAATAATATGAACATTTTCTTCTACGCACATAATTCTTTTATTAAAAACTTTGTAAGCATTACTATGATGTTGGGCTTACCCTCTCGAAGTAAGCCCAAGAAAATTCCTTCATCACTTCTGTCATCAAACTTACCTTGAGTTTCTTTTCCATTATTGTGCACAAAACATTTGCACCCAAAAGCTGTTAGGTGAGTGATGTTGGGCTTTCCCCCTCGAAGTAACTCATAGAGAGTTTTCTCAAGAATGGGTCTGACCATGCATTTGCTTATTAAGTGACAAGCACTATTGACTGCCCCAGCCCATAAGCTCTTAGGCAATCCACTGACAATCAACATGGTCCTCCCCATGTCTTCTAGAGATCTATTCTTTCTTTCCACAACACCATTTTGTTTTGGAGTTCTAGGTGCAGATATATTATGATCAATGCCATGTGTGCTACAGAACTCACGGAATTTAGAATTTTCAAACTCAGTTCCACGGTCTCTTTTTATACTTAAAACATCACAACCTAGTTTCTGTTGGATCATTCTGACAAACACATAGAAAACATCAAAAGTTTTATCTTTAGATGCCAAAAATAGGGTCCATGTGTACCTAGAAAAGTCATCTACAATGACAAATACATACCTCTTCCCTCCCATGCTCATTACTCTTATTGGCCCATATAGGTCCATGTAAAGGAGGTCTAGGGGGCTGGAGGTGCTGACAACCTTTTTAGATTTAGAAGATGGCCTTACATGTTTCCATCTGACATAAGCATCACATACCTTGTCTTAGGTGAACTCAACTTTTGGTAGTCCAAGGACCACGTCCTTTGTTGCCAACTTGCTGAGTTGATATAGACTAGCATGTCCCAGTCTTCTATGCCATTACAATGCATCATCTTCCACTACAGTTAAGTATGTGTACTCACTATGAGGAAGAAACATAATAGATATCTTGTAGACATTGTTGTGTCTATTACCTTTTAACACAATTTCATCAATATCAAGCTTCGCGACAGTGCAGATTTTCTAATTGAATTTTACCTCATTTCCTTTATCACACATTTGAGAAATGCTGAGAAAATTATGTTTAAGACCTATTACATAATACACATCTTCTATATAATAAGAGAGTAACTTACCAACCTTACCAATACTTGTTATTTGGCCCTTTTTTCCATTTCCAAATGACACACTCCCTCCTTGGAAGGCTATCAGTGAGAGAAAATTTTTCTTTTCTTTAGTCACACGTCTTGAGCATTCACTGTCTAGATACCAGTCTTGATTGTTACCCCTCACTTTAGCATGCACCGAACACTACAAGTTAGTTTTGATAACCAGACAAGCTTGGGTCTCTTTTTATTTGAAAAAGGATGAATTAGATCTCTTCTTGCCCAGAAGGGAAGATGATTAACAGTTATTTTCTTGTTGACCTTAATCCACTTGGTTTGGACAAGAGGCTTGAATTTTATTTCTTCTTCCTTCTTCACATTTTTAGCAAAACCAAAATTGTTCTTAAACTGAGCATGAATTAAGGCAGGGCAAGTATCTCTAAAGTGTCCTACATTTTCACAATGAGTGCACTTCTTGTTATCATAAATTCCTACATACTTTGGATCAAATTAGGGTACATGTTTTATATAGACAATTCCTGCTTTGTTAGTGCAGCAGTTTTCATTCAGCCAATTAAATGCATCCGAGGATCTATGCCACTTGCTTAGCCTAGAAAGTTCATATTTATCTTTTTCTAGATTTTCTTGCAATATTTTATTCCTACATTCAGCATCACAAAGATTATCTTTAACCTCTTTTAGTTCCTTTTAAAGCTTATCTTGTAGATCACTCATTTTTCCTTTACCATGTATATGAGGTGACTTCTCATTTTTAAAAGTGAGATTAAGAACATGGTTCTTAAGGTCTTTGACCTGTCCTTCAAGATCAGCTTTGTCAGATTCAAGTTCTTTGAGGTCAAGTTTAACACATGAAATGTTTCTTATTAACTAATCATTTCCAGCACTCATCTTGTCCATCTCACTCATCTTGGTCACAATTATGGCCATCAACTGTTTTTTCAAAATAACATGAATATTTTCTTTCAAGTTAGAGATACTCACCTGATTTGTTTCATCTTCAGTCTCTAAATCACTCATGGCCATCATCTCTATCACTTATTCTTTTGTTTGGCTTTCTTCAATTTCCATCAGCGCCACTTCAAGATTTTTATCTCCAAAATCAGCTTCCAAGATCCTCCATATATCATGAGCAGAAATGCAAGAGGACACCTTGTAGAGAACATTTCTGGGCAAACTTCTGTAGAGCAAGTCTTTTGTTTTAGCATTTTCCTGGATTACCTGACAATCTTCATCATCATAATCCTCTTCTCTCTTGTTACATTTGTTTCCCTCACTATCCACTTTGGTGGGGATGATTGGTACATGAATAACAATTAGCCATAGATGAAAGTCAGTGGCCTGAAGGAACGTTTCCATATGCATCTTCCATTCATCATAGTGATGTCCATCAAATAGATGAGATCTTCCAATGTGCATTCCAAGCTGTACTGGAGGTTCAGTCTCCACTGTCTAATATGCATCAATTACATCATAGATACTGTTACGTGGCGCCTTCCTGAAGTTCCTTGGAAGGGAGACGTAAGGCTAAGCAACCGATGTCAGTGCGGTTGCTATGGGCCAACTGAGGTCCTCGCCGTACGCGAGATTAGATTGTCAGTGCCGTACGGGAAAACCAATGTCGTGAGCAATTGAGCAGCAGAAAATAAGCAACTGCTGATGAAAGCTGATGATTGTATTGATGATGATGAAACCTATTACAAGATGCAATGCGGTGTCGAGGGGGAGAGACACCAGTACAAAGAATTGTTTGAATGCTTGAATGTTTGAATGCTTTGGTCCCCCTTAATAATGCTTAAAAAAAAATAAACCAAAGTTACATGAGTTGACCTAAGAAAGCTGTAGAAGCACACTGAAAATGAATGAAGTAAAACTACTCTATAATTACAATGAAAAGGACTTAGTCTTCTGTGGAAGCAAGTCCGATGGCAACAACTTTGTCGGCACTATTTGGATCTGCCAGCGGCGGGGCACTGGTGCTTGGCATTGGGTCTGCGCGCGCGGCATTATCGGTGCACGCAGCGCTGATGGCATTCGCCAGCTGCTGGGCACTGGCACTGATTGTCGGTGGGGCGACAGAGGCGCATGCTCGCTTGTCACTTGGTGCGGCCGAGACCATGGGGCCGACCATGGCGCTAGGCATTGAGAGGCTTGCCGGGACGCCACGGGGCGCATCCAAGGGGTCATGGGTCGATGATGGAAAGCAGCCCATGACATTATCCCCCACTTGAGTTGGCGACATCCTCGGAGCCTTACCTTCCGGATGATGATGATTGGTCAGGCTCTTGTTAGCTGGGAGGTCTGTTCCCCTCGGTGTTGTGAGATGACTTTCTGAATGATCTTCCATGCATTTCTGAAATGGCCTGAGGCGGCTGACATGGAAGACTGGATGGATTTTCCACCAGGCTGGTGTGTTCAGCTGGTATGTGGATTTCACGATGCGCCTTTCAATGGAAAAGGACCCGATGTAGCTTGGCAATAAGCAAGGATCTTGGGCCCTCTTTGCAAACAAGTTCCGCCTCGGGGTTCTTACCATCACTTTGTCTCCTGCTTGATGTTGGGCAAAGTGACGGTTTTGTTCGGCATTCCTCGTTGCCCTGTCTTGGGCATTGACAAGATAGTTCCGCACTATCTTCAAAGTTTGTTCCCATTCTATAGAGAAACTGGCAGCTCGATGAGATGATGGCATGTTTGGTGCATTCATATTTTGTGGGAGTAGCGGTTGCTTTCCGGTAACAATTTCAAAAGCACTTTTGTTTGTATGGGCGCACTTTTGTGAATTGAAACACAGCTGAGCAGCATCCAGAAGCTTCACCCAATGTGTTTGTGACCCGGTTACAAATTGGCGGAGATATTCCTCCAGCATGTCATTGAACCGGTCTGTTTGATCATATTTTTGCTGATGTTGATGGTTTGAGTTGTAACTCAATTTGGATCCGAGGCAACTGAAGAGTTGGGTCCAAAACTTGCTAGTGAAGCGTGGGTCGCAGTCACTAATGATGTTGCTGGGCATACCCCAATGTTTGACAACATGAGAGAAGAAGAGTCGATCTGTATCTTCTGCTGATATGTTCTGTGGGGCTGCGATGAAGGTAACATACTTGGAAAACTGGTCTACTACCACCATGATGGTTGCATGATTTCCGACCTTGGGTAATCCTGTGATGAAATTCAGGGAAATGCTTTCCCAAGGTCTCTGTGGGACAAGTAGCGGCTCCAAGAGTCCCGCTTGTGCTGAGTGATCCGACTTGTCCTTTGGGAATGCTTGACAAGTCTTCACACAATGAGGGGCGCCATGAGCTATTGGACCCCGATGATGTGATGTCTGTTTGATGATGTTGAGGGCAGCCGGAACCGTGGGTTTAGGTCTATTGGTTCCCTCCTTAAACTGCATGGCCGTGATGTTTCCAGCGGCCATCTTCTTGGATATGCACGGTATGGTGTGGGGTTTGGCCTCATTGTCTCCCATCATTAGGAGCATGTTGGCATATGGTACCAGGATGGTGTTGGTCAGCCTGAGGAATTCCAATCCCACTATCAGTTCGAAGTCATCGATGATAGCTATGCGTAGGTCGAATATTCCCTTGCACGGGCCAAGCTGGATTGGCGCTTCTTTGGCTATTCCACTCACTTGCTGAGATGGAGAGTTGATAGCCTTGACACGACCCTTGCATTTTTGCACTGCTAGACCGAGGCGTTGCACCTGAGTTGAGGTCAGGTAGTTGTGGCGGGCACCCGTGTCTATCAATGCCCGAATAGGTCTGCCGTTTACTTTCATGTCAACAAACATTAAGGCCCTCTTTTGTGATGTGGGAGGCCTCTCATCCGCCTTTCCTTTCCCTTTCTTGTCGATTGGGAATGCCTTCTTCTTAGGGTTGCCAGCACTGGTTCTCGCCAAGGTATCATGAATGGAGCTGACAAATGCGTTGAAGGCACCTACTGGATCGGTGCCGTCTGAGTCGTCGGTATCTGACTTGTCATCATCAACAGTTTGTTGAGCATTGATTTGTGTATTGGGGCATTGATTGTTCCAATGTTCCCCGCCGCAATGACGACATTCTGATGGGGGCTTTCTCCCCTGATTGTTGTTGACTGATGCAGCAGTGTTGCTGCTTGAGGAAGGAGTCTTAGATTTGGATACACCTCGATCTCCTCTATTTCTGTTGGGGCCACCGTTGCTAGGTTGGCTCCCGTTGTATCCCCTCGGACAGGCGGCTGGGGCCTATCCTTCTGAGTTTCCAACTGATAATCCCCAAGGCACTCAGCAGCTTGAATGGCCTTGGGTAGGGTATCTACCCGTTGTCTTTGCAGTTCCATACGAGCATGAGGTTTCAAACCTTCTATGAATGCGAACAGTTTGTCTTTGTCCCCCATATCCCGTATGTTTAGCATGAGTGCGGAAAATTCACGCACGTAGTCCCACACCGACCTGGTGTTGCGGAGTTCACGCAACTTTCTTCGTGCATTGTATTCCATATTTTCGGGGAAGAGCTGCAGGCGTATGGCGGCCTTTAGTTCTGCCCATGTTTGGAGAGTATCTTCATCGGCCCTGATGGCTTCGTATTTGACTCGCCACCAGAGTTTTGCATCGCCTTGAAGGTACATGGCAGCAGTTGCTACCTTCTTGGATTCCTCCAACTGTCCAACGGCATCGAAGTATTGTTCGATGTCGAAGATGAAGTTTTCCACTTCTTTAGCATCCCGGGCTCCGTTGTATGGCTTGGGCTCCAGAATTTTCAGCTTTTGTGGCATGGGGGCAATGTTCATGGCACCCCTGATGTGGTTTTCGCCTCCTTTGAGCAGGCTTTGAAGGGCAGCATTGACAACATTGAGCTGGCCTGTCAAGTTGTCTATGGTTTGCTGCATGACTGTCAGTCTGTCTGCCTCTAGTTCCCGATGGGCTAAATCCTCGGCACGCTCCTGTTGGAGGTCCTCGAATTGGCCATGAATTTTGGTTGCCTCGACGGCAGCCGTTTGCCGGTCTTCCTCAGAGTCTTGACTGATGTTTGCTATGTCATTTTTGGCCTGCCGCATTCTGCGGTCCAGGTCGTCCAACCTTTGCACTAGGCTGGTTTTTAGATCAGGCAACGTATGCACGATAGGCCGTAATGCATCAACCGTCTCTTCTAGGGTCGTGATGCGATCCCCGTAATTCACCATGGTCAGAAATAGTGATGATGATGGCAATGAGTTCCCTCGTCCGATGTCGAGCCTAGGCTCTGATACCAACTGTTACGCGGCGCCTTCCTGAAGTTCCTTGGAAGGGCGACGTAAGGCTAAGCAACCGAAATAAGTGCGGTTGCTATGCACCAACTGAGGTCCTCGCCGTACGCTAGACTAGATTGTCAGTGCCGTACGGGAAAACCAATGTCGTTAGCAATTGAGCAACGGAAAATGAGCAGCTGATGATGAAAGCTGATGATTGTATTGATGATGATGAAAGCTATTACAAGATGCAATGCGGTGTCGGGGGAAAGACACCAGTACAGAGAATTGTTTGAATGCTTGAATGTTTGAATGCTTTGGTCCCCCTTAATAATGCTTAAAAAAATAAACCAAAGTTACATGAGTTGACCTAAGAAAGCTGTAGAAGCACACTGAAAATGAATGAAGTAAAACTACTCTATAATTACAATGAAAAGGACTTAGTCTTCTATGGAAGCAAGTCCGATGGCAGCAACTTTGTCTTGAGCATCAGGGTCTGCGCGCATATTGCTGTGGGCGCGCGCGGCACTATTTGGATCTGCCAGTGGCGGGGCGCTGGTGCTTGGCATTGGGTCTGCGCGCGCGGCATTATCGGTGCGCGCGACGCTGATGGCATTCGCCAGCCGCTGGGCGCTGGCACTGATTGTCGATGGGGCGACAGAGGCGCATGCTCGCTTGTCACTTAGCGCGGCCGAGACCACGGGGCCGACCGTGGCGCTAGGCGTTGGGAGGCTTACCGGGACGCCACGGGGCGCGTCCAAGGGGTCATGGGTCGATGATGGAAAGCAGCCCATGACATTCTCCCCCACCTGAGTTGGCGATGTCCTCGGAGCCTTACGTGCCGGATGATGATGATTGGTCAGGCTCTTATTGGCTGGGAGGTCTGTTCCCCTCGGTGTTGTGAGATGTCTTTCTGAATGATACTTAATGTCTTTCAGTCTCCACTGTCTAATGTGCATCAATTACATCATAGATACTTATGGCCTCATCCTCGTTTTCTTCCTTTTTATCACTTCTGCTATCTTCATATGCTGCTAGAAAGGCCTGCTTCATTGCTTCAGTGAATCCTTTGCCTAGGATTTTTCCTTTGTTTGGACCCTTCTCTTTCAGTTTGTCCCATTTCTCTTTTTAGCTTTTTCTTTCTTCCACTCAATTTCCCACATTGGGTTCTCTTTGACCATGTGTTCTAGCATGTTACACTTGGAGCACCCATCATAAGTGGCTTTGTCGATCTACTTAGGCTTACTACTGTTCTCTCTCTTAGATGCATTTTTGAATTCCTCATGAACTTCTTGAATTTAGCAAACATTGCTAGGTCAAGATCATCACTATCAGATTCATCTTCTTCAGATGCCTTAAGAACCAAGGCCTTATCCCTCCTTGGTTCTTCCTTGTGCATTTCTATCTTTCTCATCTCATGAGTCTTTAAGCTTCCAACCAACTCATCGAGTGAGAGCTTATCCAGCTCTTTTGCTTCCTGAGTAGCTGTGACTTTTGATTCTCATGAAGCTTGGAGAATTCATAGAACTTTGCTAACCAACTCTTATGAAGTAAACACCTTTTCAAGTGATTTCAGTTCGTTTGTTATTATAGTAAACCTAGTCATCATCTCCTGGATGGGCTCAGACTCCTATATGGAGAAGAGCTCATAATTCCTCATAAGCAATTCGATTCATGATCTCTTCACTTGGTTTGTTCCTTCATGAGCAGTTTGAAGTGCATCCTAGATCTCCTTTGCATTAGAGCAAGCTGATATCCTGTTGTACTCATCAGGACCAAATCCACAGATACGGATTTTCTTAGCCTTTGCATTCTTCTTCATCATTATGAAATCTGCTACTACAAATTCAGAGAGGTCTTTGGGAACAGTTTCATTTTGCCTATTTTATTTAGTAGGAGTTTGTGAACCTTGATTCTACTATGGTCTATAGTTCATAGTCTTCAGCTGTCAGAAAATCTTCCATTCTTGCTTTCCACCAACTGTAGTATTTTCCATTGAACAAGGGTGTTCTAGTAATTGACTGTCCTTCGTTAATTCTAGGCGGAGCACTCATTTTGCTTCCAAGATCTCACTAGGTGTTAAACGTGTGTGATAGAACCTGCTATGATACCAATTGTTAGTTTGAGTGCCTTTATGGATTAATAAAGAATGTGGTTCGTTACCTTACTCCTTAAGCGTAAGCAAACATAAACACTAAAGTAGACACATCAATTTTTACATGGAAAATCACCCGGTTCAAAAGGTGCAAAAACCACGATCTACCACGCAGGAGTTTAACTTCAACTTCACTAGAACAATGGGCCAAATGTATCAATTATAAATCTGTAACTCAATACTCTCCAGTTATCCTACTTTAACTATTTGACTTACAAGTTACTCTAACTTACAAAATCAAATACTCATTCCAACTCACTGATTGTATATAACACTTTGATTACAACTCGATTTCCTAAAACACATTTACTAGACGGACTCAAGAAGAACACATAACTGGTACCCGACTTGAGTATAAAGAATGTAGTTCTTCAATTGATGTTTAAACGGATAATCTCAGCAGTCCAAAAAGATAGTATTTAAATTGCATGGACTACGAGATCTTTAAGGAGTCCTATGCGTAGTCAGCTTCTCGTTTGATAGGACTCCTACTGCTCCAAGGACTCCTCAATTCTTGGAACTCTTATCTCTCGCTTATGCAGACATATCTTCTTAGACAATAACCCTTATCATATTTAGCAATCCTCTTCCAATAAACTCGGATTTGGGTAACTTTGAGATAAAGTTACTGTCTTGCTAGAACGTGCAATCATCTACCTTGAGGAGCTGGTTCTTAGAGTAGTTAAGCAGCAACGTTGAAGACCAGGTTCTTAGAATATTTCCTCTGAACAAACTTTGTTAATCATTAAAATCTCAATACTCAACATAGACCATGTTAGATAAATAGATGGTGAGGTGTTTGGTCCGACTGACAATTTTTTACTAACAATACATTTCTTGTTTACGAAATCAAAATACTCAAGTTCATCATTTACCTATATATAGAAAATAAAGCCAGTATTTACTAATTTGTGAGAAGTTGATCCGATGTTGAAACTCAATTCCGAGCAACCCGACTTGATCCAGTAAACAAAAACCAAAAGTCTGTTCGGATCAACCCGTTAAAGAAGCTAGATCTACCTATTTTTGTGACTTAATCCCTTTGTCATTCTCATATAAACATGCATGCATATAACTTAAGAAAAAAGTATTTATTTAGGTAAATGATGCAAAAATGTTCAATTACTACCCATTGTTAGTTTCCTCTACCAAAGAAAAATACAAGTCATCACGTGAAGGCATTATTAATCATGAAAATTTAGGTGTAGAAATGCTTTATGTATCTGTCCTTCCAAAGAAGGAGAAGATAAATAGGTGAAAATGAGAAAAGAAGCGGTGTGGCCTAGTAGTTACTGAAATGAGCGAAAATTATGAGGTTTTAGATTTATTCAAGTTTTGGTGAACGGAGTATCCAATACATGTATCGGTGAAAGATAACAAATATCCCGTGAAATTAATTAAGATACGCACAAGCTAGTCTGGACACCACAATTATAGAAAAAGTTGGAATTCAAGATTAGATATTAGGAAATCCATCACCTAACTTATTGTAACTATTAGTCACTGTATATCAAGGCTTCTTTTGAACGTTTATCATTAAATCAAAGCACATTGCATCACATCAATCTTACTAAAATCATTGTTGTATAAGCAAGCTACTTTTCTTTCTTTCTCTTTCTCATATTCTAATAAAGAAGCGTATTACTCTGCATTCAATACTGTTTAATCAAATCTTTTTATATTTTTTTCTAGAAAGAAAAAATTTGGAGAAATTTTAGATCACACCGAATCACAGCGTAGAGATCTTGATAACATACATAAAGCTAATGATATTTCATAACTAATTGATTGATCCGCGACTGACCATAGACTACTCAAAAAGAAATATTTTATTATTTGATCCATGTCACGGCATAAGAAGTCTAACAGGAGCAATCGCATATATCTTGATCAGTCTGACTCAAATTCCACAATTTGCTTACATCTATTTCATGCTTGATGTTGAAAATGAAATCAAATTCTGGGCATGGGTGCTTTAGAGGTAAAGAAAGATTGACTCAAAATTCATGGTTACTTAATAGGGTCAATAAGTAAGGGGAAAACGTAAATTATGAGGGTTTTGTAGTTTACCTATAAGTATTTCCTTCTTTTTAAAACTTGAAAAAATTGAATGGCTCAATTTCAATTTTATTTCAAACATGCACATATTTAAGCATGTGTGGTCTCTGTCCTGATTTTACTCTTAACTTTCACTATACGCACAAGTGCAAGGGGAAAAAAGAAGTCATATCATTGTTTCGGTGGCATTTGTTTTTAATGTTTTAGTAGTACTTCTTTATGTCTTGCTCAATAAAGTTCATAAGTTTTAACACGTATTGTACCCTATTGTCAATTTTTTTGTGGGTTCAATATAAGAGAAAACGTTTCAAAAAAAGGAAGAAGAAGAGAAAATGCCCGTGAACATGAACATTGTCAATGTTAATATATAACAAAGTTTTACACACATTTTTTTAGTATAACTACATTGCTTGTTAAGATCGATATTAAATTAAGGTAATTTGTAATATCATGAGCTCACAATTTTTGACATATGTGAAAACTACTTTGCATGCCTCCTGATCGATAGCTCCTCTATACTTTATACGATACCAATGTAAGGGCTAATTTTGTAGCTTGATGTTTAGTTTTATATAGAAAGATTAGTGCGTGAACGCTTGCTTATTTAACTAGTTGAGTAAATCCCCTCCTTTTATCTCTTTCCTTTCATTCATTATACATCACTACCATAATGGATAGCTCGATTCATAGGTAACATTATAAAGAAAATCACACTGATCGAACCATAAATTTAAGGGTATAATATAATTTAGTATTTCGATTCGAATCCTATATATTATGCATCTGCGAAAGAAAATGTAAATAAATTTAAATATATATTTCAAAATCACTCTCTCAACTCAAAATTCACAATATTAAAAACTCTTGAATGACATAAAAGTCCATCCCATATATATAAAAAGACATATAAATTAAAGCTTTAATATAGTTGTTTGTGGTGAAATTATTTAGTACGACTGGGACAATAGATAAAGAAGGATCTTTACTAATCTATGGAAGCACGCACTAGTCTTAATCCACACGTCAAATAAATTTTTAAACATGTGACGTCTAAGTTCAAATCCAAATGATAAGCCTAAGTACTAAGTAGGTGGGAAGTAAATTAAATATTATTGGCTATTATGCTTGCATTATTGGGATTAGCCCTTAGATTTGCCTTGCTTTCAGCGCACAATTATTCTATCGTAATTGTGCACTCAATGTCTCCTAAAAGAGATGTCTTAATGCTATCTGTCCTTGGAGACAGAGATTAAATTAATATTAAAGCCTAAGATTCTAAATAATTAAAATTAATTAGGACATATATTATATAGGAAGAAGTAGTTGATGTTTGCTCACAAGGGCTATAAATTATTGAAGGACAGGGAGTGGGGCTTGTTGATGATGCTAATTTCTTGATCCAACAGAATAAAGATAGTGACTCTCACAATCATAGAAAGATAGAATAGGCATCTAAGATAGCTGTGATTGAAGACATGACTCAGATATGTGGGCATCCAATTGACTAAGACATTCGAGCAATCTCACTTAAAGTTGTGTCTCCTCCCTACCATGTTACGTTGAATTATTAAAAGAAGAATATAAGTTTTCTTTCTTTTTTTTTTGGTCGGGGGAGGATAACTAGAGTAATTTTTCTAATCATATATGCTATTAAGAAAAGGTCATGTCAAAAAATACATGATAGATCAAGCTTGATTCTTGTGAATACTGAGAATAGGTTTACATTAGTTCTTATGAGTGACGTTCAGAAAGTCAGTTTCTTTGAAAATCATGCTTTTAATGGTTTACAATCCAATTGATGAAGTGATAGAGAGACTACTTTTAAACAGAAGAATCAACCTAAATAGCCGCTCATCTAATCATTTAAATTAAAAATAATATATGTATAATTATATGTATAACTGTATATAATTTATGTATACCGGCTAAAAAGGTAAATAACAAATCCAGACGGTTATTTGTGTAAAGATCTTTTTTTTAATAATACTGAACTAATACATGCACATACATGGATCAAATGACACGGTAAGAACTAGCATTCTTATTGAGACTATAACTAAGACTGCAATAATTCTTAAAGTCGACCTTAACCTGTTTTGGATCGAGGCATAATAATTCTTATTGTTGATGAAACATTTCGAGTGTCCATAGGTCATGATTGAAATTGTCTTTGTGTGACCCATAGACTATGGGTTCGAGCTGTGAAATTAGCCAATGTTTGTCAGGATAGACTGTCTAAATTACACCATTTTGAAGTGAGGTTCTTTCCTGGATCCGTCGTAAATACGAAGGGATATTTCGTGCAACTAGCTGCCTTTGGTGTTGATGAAATATTTTTGGCATGAAATGTTTTGCCTTTGGTGTTGATGAAATATTTTTGGCATGAAATGTTTTGGTAGAAGAAATAATTACACTTTTTAACGATGATGATACTGTAAGAGATTAGGAGCAAATTAAATTGCTCTATTATGTTCTATGCCTAATTATTTGGTTCCCTTCTTTGTAAGTGTCCCTTAAATTTAATCCAACTTTCAAATGAGAAAACAAGAAGAAAAAAAGAAGAAGGAGAGAGGTGACATTTGAATGATGTCTGAAAGAAGACCATAGATATTAAATATACTTATGTCATAAGGTTCTTGTATATTCCCCCCAACTACCAACCATGAAATGTCTAGGCTTTCCCATAATATTCTAAGTGTCACTAATATAGATGTCCCCAAAACAAACGTCTTTTCATGTCATGCAATTGCAATTAAATGTACTTTGTGTATCTATAAAACTCTTTACAGAAGGGATTGCACATGGGCAGTATGACTATAAGGTGAATTGTATGATGCACTTTGATTTCCACACATATTTTTATTAGAATTAGAATTGAATATTATTCTTTTTTTCTAAAGAATTTGAAATTATTATCAATTATAATTGATGTTATTCTGTTTTGTTTCATACAATATGGTTTTGAATTAATAAACTTTACTCTAATTAGCACCATATATGGAAACGCATGATAATAGATATAGTTAACTAAGGGTTTCAACCATGTGCTCCAATTGAAGTCGGGTCAGAATTAAGCTCACATGATTAGAGTTAGGCCATCCTAAAGTTATCCATTTAATAATTTATGGTGACCCATATATCAATTCCACACCTACCATTACTTTCCTAAGACCTGTCGTTCAAATGTTGTTAGCTATATATCACTAGTTATGTTGGTGTAACAAAATGTCTATGACTAACACCAACAACGAACACCTTCCTATTATAAGGTGAGGCTTTCCTAAAAATCCTCCCTCCTATATTTTAGTACATCTCTTACAAAATATAAATTTTGACAAAATCAGATTTAGATGTGGTTCGTTGTCGTTTCTCTTAATTCATGAATGAAATACTTTTTAAGTACAATGTCTAACATTCCCTAAAAAATAGGCAACAGAAATGGGCCAAGATTTTGGAATAAAATAGGCTTAGGCTATAATAGAAATGGAAATTGGATGACCGTTAAGTGGCAAAAACAATACTCGACACCAATGACTACTGTTAGAACGAACAAAATAGTGTTCCCATCATACAACATTTACATGAGATGCTATTGTTTATTGTTCAAAGAGGAAAGAAAAAGAAAGTACCCAGGTTAGTTATTTCCGACTCTCTTTATCCAAAGGTAACCTTCAGAACAAGTAAAATGAATGTAGTATATGATAAGTGGGTATTTTGACAACTTATCAGTACTTTTAGCTTTTGTGTTAGTCTAAAAGCGTTGGATTGTGTTCCCGAAACTGATGAAATGTGCAAAATTACAGGAATGTTGGAAGTTGGATTCCCGAGATGAAATCCGACTCAAAAAGGAGTAATCTAAACACAAGGTAATAAAAGGTACAGAAGCTCACAAAGTGCGGACCGCTGATGGTAGGTTATAATTCCGTATTTTAGTCACTTATTGTACTCTAATTCACTGCACTTTACTTATATTGAGCTTTAATTAGGCGTGTTTTGCACTTATTGTGTGTTTTATGCTCTGTAGGAGTGATTCCGAGTTATGTAGATGTGGCATGAATTCATGTTATTTTGGAGCTTTGAAGTCTGAGTAAAAACCGAAGGATTAAGTTGGGATTGTGTTCGAGGATCAACGGATGATAGTGCACTTTAAGAACGAAACGAAGAATCGAGCAGGCGTACTGCGCATTGGCCAGTAAAATGCACATAACTTTTCGCTCAGAATATCCGTTTGGGCTCCACAATATATCGTTGGAAAGCTATTTAAAAGGGCTACAATTTTCATGTTTTACGTTTTCCCAAATTCCCAACTAATACCACCGAGGTGCGCGATCGCGCACTAGGCGCGCACTTGGGGCTGAACAATGTGCAAAATGCGCGACCAAGTGCGTGAGCAAGTCTCCAGGTGTGCGGCAGCGCATGTCCTATCCAGGAAGAGTCCTATTTCACTAAGAAAAAGGTAGTTTCGTCCGGAATTTATTTTTGGGGCGACTTAAATATACCAAAACACCATTTTTGAGCACTTTTGACATACCTTAGACCTAAGGAAGCTAAGAAAAAGAGGGAGAAGTAAGAGCACAAGAATTTCATCATTCCTTCCTCACTCAAGATCCGGGTTTGGATTGTATTTCTATTTTCCTATACTTTTAATTCATTTATGAAGAACTTTTTCATGTCTATGGAGTAGATCCTTTTGGGTTTTGATGGATTTGGTGTATTGATGGTTGTTTGTGGATTATAACTCTATTTTTATGTATTTGAATTTTGGAAGATTTAATTATTGCATTTATATTCACTTGTTCTTGTAATCGAGAGAGGCATAACTTGTGATATATTTGCACTATATTGTTGGTTGAGTTCATAGATTCTTCTAACTAATCGAAAGAGGCTAGTTGAATCCTTGATTAAACCTAGTTAGGAGAATAATCGAAAGAGGTTCTCCTAAACACCAATCCATTACGAATTCTTGCATATCTTCACCGAGCTTAAATTGGTTCATATTGTGAGGTTGAAACTTAATCGAGAGGGGAGTTTCTACTAAACATCTGTACTGATAATTAAGTGAATTCGAGAGACTCACTTGAACATTAGAAGTGAATTATCTAGAGTTAAATCCCAAATAATTATCTTGTACTTATTCCGTCAAACCCTATTTTCTCCCATTGATAACTTCCTTACTTACCTTTGTTGCGATTATCATTAGTCAATTGTTTAGATTCTTAGTTAATTTCAATTCTTAATTGTATAAATTTTAATTGTTGATCCCCCTGGATAGAAATCGAGCTACAAACTACGAGAATACTGTTTAAATCTAATCCCTGTGGATACGATATTATACTATACTATCTTTGACTAGCGAGTACAATTTAAGTGTGCATTTTGCGAATCATTAAATGGCGCCATTGCCGGGGGTTGGCAATCAATAATGTTTGAAATAGTTTGTAGTGCTAATTCAGGAATTAGCTTTTATATTTTCTTTTTCTTTATCTTATTTTTAGTTTTGTTATGTTAACTTATCTTCAAGATATCTTTTGTTGAAGAAATCTTGAAGAACATATTCTTGATACTAAATTCTAAATGTTGTAAAGATTGAGTACAACCAGCCTAAGAAAACGGTTGAAGATTTAGCAACTGAACATTATCAGCGGTCTGCTATGTGTTTTAAATGCGGTGGAAATCATCTATGGGTTGATTGTCAAGCAGGTAGGTATTCTTGCTATGGTTCATTTTTTGAACACTCTCACTTTGTCTCTAGTCCGTACATGTATGAGGATTCATATGGGCATAATTCTGACTCTGGTTGGGATGAATACCCTTATTATGACTGGAATGCAAGCGAAGTGAGACAACCACCTCAAGCGGAGAATGTTAGTTTAGAAGAGCTTATGTATAAGTTTATTAATAAGGTGGAAGAGAGATTTACACAAGATGATAAAGCCATTGTGATGGTGAATATACGGAAGAGATACCGTGTGAAATTGGGCCTACCTGAGATGATGAACATCTACAGAGAGAGTTTTTCACTCTGCAAGAAGACTCTTTTTCAACTGAGATGATTGAAGATGAGGCTTGGGTTGATTGTGCATCAATAAAAGAAGAGTTCAAATCCCCATCCACCTATCCACAACCACAATTTTTATTAGAAGAGAATGAGGAACAAATGGTCTTGGACATACTAGAGGAACACTCACATGACCCCTCTTCTTCATTTTCTTATTCTAACCTTGATCATGTGAAATTTATTTTTGGGGATTTACAGGAATATGCAGGGATTGATCTTGTGGATGAATGCAAAAGTAAGTTGAGGATAATCCTACAAGAACAATCCACCGCACAAAATGAGGTCAAAAAATAAAGAAAAGAGCGGGTCTTTCAATTATCCTTAAAGGACTTTGGCCCGATGATCTCTATAAAGAATCTCGAGGAGCGAAATCGAAAAATGGATTCAGAATTAGGGGTAGAGTTCACAAGTTCTCGAAAACAAAAAAAAGTCCAGGGGAGTTTTCTTTACCTCTTTCTTTTTATTTGTATGTCATAGGGTCATGCCACAATTTAAAGTGTGGAGTGGGGATGTAAATATATAATTAACTGTTGTTTTCGTTTCTTGTGTGTGTTTTCATTTCTTATGTGTGTTTTCATTTCTTTTGATTAAAATTTTGATTAAAGTTTTTATTTGTGCCGCGATTCTTTTCGAAGGGTTTTGTTTGAACCGGGTGTAGTTAGTTTTATTTTTTTAGGAGTAGGAGATCTTGTGCTGTGATTTTAAATGAAAGCAATATCTCTTGACTTTATTATGCCTTGAGAATAGTAAGTGCTTTAGTTGTGATGCTTAGGCTCAGTTTTTGACTCTTGTATAAGCATTTTAAATTGTATGATCTTAACTTTGCTTAACTACTTTGATCAGAGTGTCTTGATGAGTCCGATCCTGAGTGAGTTTTGTGCCATGTGTGTGCGAGATTATGTGTATTATGTGCATTGTATTTGATATTTAGAACTTGCCTCATGTGTTTGCAAAGAGAAATAGTAGTTTAGTTCATGACTTCCATCTTGGAAGTCATATAGGCATTTCTTAGTTGAGCCAGCTATATATTTTAACCATCAAATTGTTATGTATCATAGTTAATCCCATTGAGCCTGTAATCTTGTTTCGTTGATAAAAACCTTTACAAGCCTTACCCTTTTATTTGAATTGACCATCTATTTGAACTATTTACCTCTCGTGAGTACTTGAAATTGGTATGAACTTTATAAAAGTTGAAGTGTGGTGTGGTTAGTTTGGCTTTTGAGTGGAACTATTGAAATAAGTAGAAAGGTGCACTGCTGTGAAAAAGTATGAGCCACTTGAATCGAAAAAGAAAATGAAGAAAAAAAATAGTTTATATTCTGTAACGACCCAACCAGTCGTTTTGAGTATTTGTACTTCGCTCGGTAGTTTACGGGCATGAGTAACTCCGTATGATGTTTCATGACTTATGTGAATCGTCGGTTTTGATTTTCAGGTTATTCGGAATCGAATTGGAAGAATGGATTTCATTGTTGAAGCTTTAAATTGGGAGAGTTGATCAAGTTTGACTTTTTGTGAATTTGAACCGAGAACAAAGTTTTGATGGTTCCGGTAGGTCCGTATGGTGATTTCGGACCCGGGCATATGCTCGAATTTGTATTTGGATGTTTCTAGAAGGTTTCAGCACAAATTGGCGAAAATTAAAAATTTGAAGGTGTGGAAAGTTTAAAAGTTTGACCAAGAGTTGACTTTGTGGATATCGGGATCGGATTGTGGTTCCGAGAGTTGGAATAGCTTCGTTATGTCATTTGGGATTTGTGTGAAAAATTTGAGGTCAATCGGACGTGATTTGATAGGTTTTGGCATCGGTTGTGGAAGTTTCAAGTTTCAAGTTCATCAAATTTGAATTTAGGTGCGATTCATCATTTCGATGTTGTTATGTGTGTTTTGAGGCCTCGAGTAGGTCCATGTTATGTTATGTGACTTCTTGGTATACTTGGTCGGGGTGCCGAGGGACTCGGGCATGTTTCAGATTGATTTCAGATCATTTTCTTCATGTTTTCATTGCTGGTTGCTGCTGGTTCTGGTATGACCGCACCTGCGGTTGGTTTGCGAAGGTGCGATGGTTGCAGAAGTGAAAAAGGAGTCGTAGGAGCGGAGGTGTTACTGGCAGCAGGAGTCCACAGAAGTGGAGGTTCATTCGCATCTGCGAAGGCGCATATGCAGTGTGAAAGGGCGCAGAAGCGAACGTCAGCGCAAGAGCACAATCTGGACTCGCACCTGCGTGTGCGCAACATCGGAGTTTCTACCGCAGGTGCGAAGGCAGATCTCTAGTGCTTCTCCGCAGAAGCGTGTTTTTGGTCGCAAAAGCGACGCCGCAGAAGCGGCTAATGTGCCGCAGGTGCGAGAATGCTGGGCAGAATGCTGTAAATCGAGGCTTTGGTTCTTTTATCATATTTTGAGATATGAGACTCAGATTGAGGCGATTTTTGGAGAAATCTTCATTACAAGGATTGGGGTAAATGTTCTACATTTGGTTTTAATCTTATTTCATGAATCTATCTTCATTTTTGGTATTAGTCGATGAATTTAAAGAGATATTGGGGGGTTTTTGCCTAAAGTTTCATAATGTGAATTTTTGAGTTTTAAACATCGATTTGGAGTCGGATTTGAGTGAAACTAGTATGGTTGGACTCGTAATTGACTGGGTTGTCAGATTTTGTGAGTTTTGTCGGGTTCCGAGGTGCAGGCCCGGTTGGACTTTTTGGCTGATTTTGGTCTTTTTATTAAAGATTCCACCTTTAATGATTGGGTTTATTTCCTTTGGCATTATTTGATGTATTTGAGTTGCTTTTGGCTAGTTTTGAGCCGTTCGAAGGTCGGTACGCGCGAGATGGTTTGGAGCATTACTTGACTTGCTCGGTATTGGAATTTGGCTTCTTCAAAGTAAGTAACACTTCTAAAATTAGTGTTGAGGGTATGAAATCCTGAATTACGTGTTATGTGTTTGGTGTTGAGGTGACACACATGCTAGGTGGCGGGCGTGTGGGCGTGCACCGTGTGAATTATGACTCCGCTATTTTTTGTGGTACTGTATAGTTACCAGACCTTACCTGTAATCATGAAATTTCTAAGTACCTGAGCTCTTGAGCTGTGATCCATGTTAGAAACCATGTCTAGGATACATGCTTATTCTGTTGAGACCCACCGAGGTCATTTCTGCTATTGAGCTATCTGCTTTCATTGCATTACATACTCACTCATACGCATTCATATGCATATATATCATATCTCAGTCTCTGATACCATTTATTGATACATCACATAATTATTTTTGGGCTGATTTTTCATGTCATTGAGAGCCCGGAGAGATTGATAACTGAGTGAGGCCGAGGGCCTGATTGTGAGGATATTTATTGGATCGAGCTACACGCCGTAACATGTTTCACTGATTTTATGCTATGATTGGCTTGATATAGCGCTTAGGCTGAAGGAGCCCCTCCGAAGTCTGTACACACCCCCAGTGAGCGCAAGTACCTACTGAGTGCGAGTGCCGAGTGCCGAGTGCCGAGTGCCGAGTGATTGGGAGGCCTGAGTGACTGGGAGGACTGGGTGAAATGATACTTTTAGAGTATGCATATGGTCTTTATAACTGAATTGCATCGCATTTGGCATGCACACTTGACATACAGGCATATAGATGCATTTTTTCTCATGCTGTATAGTATCACGTCATTTATGACTTCTCATATATTTTGACATATGGGCATAGAGAGACATCTTATACTTGCTATCTAAAAGGAAAATGAAATATCTTATTGATTGTTGAAAGGATTTTTGAGAAAAATCACAGTTTTCAAACTCACTCATATTTTTGGTAATTTCGGTAAAAGATTTGGGTTTTCACTGAGATACTTTAAAAGCATGCCTATTTTCTAGAACTGTGAACGAGCTGAGCATTTTATTTCTAAGATACTCCTTTTATTACTTGCACCATGCTGTTATGAATTATTGTGAGATACTGGTATTGGACCCGACCTTTGTTCTAGCTCGTCACTACTTTCAGCCTAAGTTTAGGTTTATTACTTATTGAGTACATGGGGTCGATTGTACTCATACTACACTTCTGCTGGCGTTGTTGTGATCGACGGGAGCCGAAATTTGAAGATGTACCTACGCTCTGGTTGTAGCTGCCTCTTGTTCATGATAGCCTTAGATCTATAAAACTCTGTTTATGTACTCTTCAAACAGATGATATATTTTCTTCATTTCAACTTTTTAAACTCTATTCTTAGAAGCTCATGATTTGTACTACTAATCTTTGAGAAATGTATAGGATTTAGATATTTTCTTTTACTTAATTATCTTATTAAATCTCATTGGGTATGGATAGTTGTTAATTGGCTTACCTAGCGGGTTGAGTTAGGTGCCATCACGACTAGTTGAATTTTGGGTCGTGACAAGTTGGTATCAGAGCTCTAGGTTCGTAGGTTCTACAAGTCATGAGCAAGTGTCTAGTAGAGTCTTGAGGATTGGTATGATGACGTCCATACCTATCTTCAAGAGGCTACAGGACATTTAGGATATACTTCCCATCTTTCTTTCCTTATCGTGCGACATTGATTCAGCTTGAAGCGTAACTCTTTGAATTCTTTCCATGCATTGGCATACGCATGTGAGCGCTCGATATCAGCTGTGCATCAACGACTAGTGATTCTATGGATGAGGTGCGAGATGTAATTTCGGTATGCTGATGATGGGCCAGTCTGGAGGACTTGAGGTCGAGTTTTGACTGTAGCTTGAGCATGGAGATTTCGGTTGTGTGAGCACATACTTTTGGACTTAAATGTCCGATAGTGTCCCTATAAGCGGAATCCGTGGCTCGATGAGTGCTTGGATGGCTACGTGATGAGTATGATGTGACTGCCAGATGTGTTCATATGGTTTGAGTGTGACGGGAAAAGTTTGCTTGAGATGTAGAAAGGACCATTGGGTGTTTGATTTTTGTTTTGATCTGACATATTGGTTCGAGTTATGGGGTGTTGAGGGCACCATTCATGTTGTTTAATTGTGGAGTGAAGTAGGTTCTCATGCCTTGTTGGTGAGTTTATACTCAGGGAGATTAAGTGATTGCTTAGTAATTATGGCTGTGAAAGGGTATAAAGAGATGTCAGTTTCAGGCTAAGTAGGTGAGTTATAACCTGCGAGGTAATCTATGGATGTATGATTTTTATAATGTTGTGTGGAGGTTTTCTTTTCTACCAATGGGGTATATTTGTGCGATTTGAGTTTGGATTGGTTGTAACAGTTGACCTGACTATCACGAGGATGAATGCGAGATTTGCAGTTGATTTGAGGTATTGTAAGATTTGTGTTACATGAGCTTACGAAGGATTTAGTTGAATTTCAGTGCGTGATTTTGGCAGTAATAGAGTATGGGTATCGTGATGTTATCGACTATTTTGTTCTATGGCTTTGAGCCAAGTGGGGGAGTCTGCTATCGACGAGTTGATTGCACGATTATGTGTTGAATTGGTTTCGGTTTGAGGTATACTGGTGTATCAGTTATGACTGCAAGGGTTGATATTGAGGATGACTCGAGTAAGGAAATTTCTGGATACGGGTTGTATTACACTCTATGGGTATATGGGAATCACAGAATGATTGAGTGGTTATTCGTGAAGGATGTAGTGTACATGGAGTAGGAATTTGCTTGGCCGCGTTAAGGTAGGGTTACTCCTTTAGGTGTCATCGTGCCAATGGGGCACCAGTCGTTTGTCCCGTTTGGGGCGGTGCAATTGAGATTTGAGCAGAGTGGATGACTCTCGAGAATGGTTCTAATGGATTCAAGAATTATATGTAGCAATTGAGAATTTCGGATTGGTATATGGCTAGGATTTAATATTTGCATTAGATGGTGTCGAGACTTGTGACATTTTTATATCGTTGTGGATTATGCATTTCAGTATCAAGAAGGTGAAAGAAACAGTTTTAGGATCACATAAGGTCTCTTTAGAGTGAGTGTCTTGGTTGTGGTTCTTTGCGGTGCTTAAGAGGAAAGTCAGCGGCTTATGGGCCTTAGGGCGTTGTGGTTTTATACTGGGGTCTCTTGTGTGGTGAGTTTTGGTTGAGGATCGTGGTATTATGGCGAGGAGAACTATCAATTTGAAGGAAATTTGAAAAGAACACGGACAGTTAGGACAACTTGGTGGTAGGTTGGATCAGCACAGTAATGGATATAATCGGTTCTTTGGGTACTTATGATATAGTGAGTCTCTATAGGTATTTTGTGGCAATGCTCTTAGGTTTTGGCGACCTGCGTGGCTCGGAGGAGTTAGAGAGATTCAGTTTTGATGACTTGGTCATATGCAGATGGGTTTCAAACTGTTCCCAATGGTTTTTACCACTGTTTGAGGTGTATATTTCCTACTAGTGTGAGGAACATGTTGCTTATTGTGATTTTCTCCTGGATGAGATCAAATGGAAGGTTCCTGGCTAATGGAGAATGTAGTTTGTTGGTGACTCAGAGTTGAATTATGAGACTCTCGTACTTTTCATATGATGGCATGATTGATGTAGTGTGTTGTGTGGGATCGAGATTTGCAGCCTCCTCCTCTCTATCCGAAAAATTTCAGGAAAAATAAATCCCCAGCTTCTTCATCTAAATTTTTATTTCTAAGCTATGGAATTCGATGGAGCATTAGCCTAGCATAATATAGAACTTTTAATACTTTTATTTTTATTTTTATCAGGTGGGGACGACCTCGAACCTCTTTTGTGTTTATTTTCTTTTTATGTGTTTTTTTTCCTTCAATTTGAATATTTTAAAAGCCAACCTAATTATGTAACCGTATTAGTTACGGGACTTGGGGAATGCCTAACACCTTCTCCCCGAGTCAAATGAACTCCCTTACTTAGAATTTCTGGTGCGGTCAGTTTTAGAGTCAAATGTGTTTTGAAAAAAAATTCTTATTTTAGAAAAACAAACGGTGACCTGGCACATCGAAATCAAATATGAGGTGGCGACTCTGAAAAATCCTTTAAAACACAAACTTTTGTCACTTTCTAATTGAAAAACCTTTTTGAGCTTTAAAATCTTTTTATTATCTTAAAAGGGTTAAGTGAGTTGAAAAAAAGGGTATGACTGCTAAGGTGTCACACCCCTTTTTTTTACCTCACTAACCCTCTTTAAAATAGATAAAGTGGTTTTTGAAGTTCAAAAAGGTTTTCAATTAGAAAGTGAAAAAACATTTGTTTAAAAGGGATTAACTCAGAGTCGCCACTTGATATATAATCTCGGTGTGCCAAGTCACCATTTAAAAATAAGTTTTCCTTAAAAACATATTTGACTCTAAACCAGTTTGCACCAGAGATTCTAGATAAGGTGGTTCATTTGACTCGGGGAGAAGGTGTTAGGCATTCCCCAAGTCCCGTGGGAGCCGCGGTTGCATACATGATCAAGTTGGCTTTAAAGGATACTCAAATTGAGGCTAAAAACAAAAAAGGAAAATAAACACAAAGGAAAATAAATACAAAAGAGGCTCGAGGTTGTCCCCACCTAAATGAAAGAAAATTAAACGAAAAGAAAATTAAAGTAATAAATTAACCAATACTATGCTTACTCTATAATGTCCGTCACGGCCTCCAATTACATTCACCACGGGGCATTCCCCGGATAAAATATATACAAAATCTGTAGGGCATTCCCTTGAATATAAACTAAAGGGAACTACCTCTCGCCTCGAATAAAAATAAAAAGAAAAAGACCTAAAGTTTGCCTACCCAAATGTTGTCGGCTTAAACATGCTCCTAGTGGATTCAAAATAAATAGATCTATGTAAATAAGAGATTCAGAACACTAACAACTTATGTTTTACCTCAATCCCACATCACCTAATTAAAATTCCTAATTTGATTTATCATTAGTCTATTAGGCATATTTGTTTATTTAAGAAGTCAAACATCATTAAACACTTAATACACTAACTCAAGAAAGCAACGTCATATGCATACAATTAGGAAGACTCAAATCAACCAGAATTCCATTCGATTTCAAAACATACAAGTAAGAATCATTAAGATAATTAAGAATCGAGTTTAGAATTAGACCTCACGGAGAGCAAATTTCCAGTATTAACAGAGAAACTTCGAGAAAATCCTACTGCTTGTCGCTGACCAGATCAGAATCCACTCCAACGACCTCGAACAGACCTCATCAACCAAAAAATAAAAAATTCACCGGTTGAACTTAAACCTCTTGAACCCAACTCGAAATTCTAGCTAAAACAGTTTAATGGCGGAGCGGAGTTGTCAGATTGTCGGACTCGGAGTAACTAGTAGGTAGCGCCGGCGAAGAGCAGCAAAGCCGTGAGGAATGAGGAATTGGGGATGGATTTGTTTTTTACTTTTAGGGATTTTTATTTATTCCTAATTGTTGTTTTGTAGAGATTTGTCTATTCCTAAATTTTATATTATAAAGCAAGAATGAGGAATTGGGGATGTGCAGTGGTATGAAATTGAAGAAGAAAGGATTGGGAAAATTCAGGGATTAGGTTCGGCATTTGGGTTATGTAAAGATTGTAACTAGATTCATGGAATGCAGGCGTGTCTGTTTTTGTGGGTGTCGATGCCTAGGGTCTTCGCTTAGAGTAATCCCCTAGGGTTTCCATAATTGGATATTTTATATGGAGGCGGGAAGGGATGATAGCCATTGGATTAGAAGGAAATAAATGGCTAAGATTAAATCTTGCATTTTAAGTGGAGAGTGGGCTAATGGGTTGGGAAGAATGGACCTTTATCTTGCTGGGCCACTAATATCCGAAAAGGAGCTCCTAATTGACCCAAATTCAATTCTTTGTCAATGAACAAAAATAAAAATAAAAATAAAAATTCTACCAAAATATACTAATTAATCTTAGTTAATAAGAATAAAATATTAAAGTAATATATTAAAATAAAAATATTTTTGGTATTTTTTAAATGTTATAAAAAAGGTAGAGAAAACTATGTTAAAGTAATGGTAAAAATTAAAATATTATTATTATAAAATACTAATAAGCTTAAATAAATAAAAAAGGATAAAAATAAAAAGATATATAATAATAGAAGAAATATTATAAAACTATTTTTTGGTGTTTTTAAACTTATGTTTTAAAATAAAATAAAAATTAAAAGTTGATTGAAATCCTATTAAAATGAAAAATAAGTAAATATTTTAAAAATACTTCTTTTAAAAGTTGCACGGGTCAAAAATTACGTGCTTACAACTGTCCCTCTTTGCTTGGAAACACAAAGTGTTTTCGAAGCAAAGAACAATAAGCAACGTAACTGATTTATGACCCGACGCTTGTTCAAAAGAAAATAAAGATGGCTAAAGAGATTGTGACCGAGCCCTGGTATTGAGCTGCCTACATATCCTTGGCCATAAAGCAATCAGGCCACGTGTAGTTTAGAAGTGAGAAGAGCGATGGAGTATATCGAGGTGGAGAGCCGATTGAGGTGCCGTCGAGGTTCCGGTCCGCGGTCCCTGCCATTACATCAAAATAAAAGGAAATATTACAGCGAAAATAAAAGAAATATACAAGATCCTATGTACTTCTTGTCTCGAATCTTCCTTGAATCTCCACTTGAACCTTTAACATGAAACTGAAAATTCACCCTATTCTTCAGGTGGGCATCCTGCTGCTGCATTTGAAATAAACTTGAACTTGGAGCAGATTTGGGCTTGCAAACCTTGTTCTTCAGGCGGCTCGTGCTACTTCTGGAATCGAAAAACTAGAGGTTAACCCTATTCTTCCGGAGGGATCCTGCTACCTCTGACTTGAACTTGAAAACTGAAAGTTGACCCTGTTCTTCAGGCGGGCTCCTGATGCTTCTCTAAATTGAACTTGAAATTGAAAGTTGACCCTGTTCTTTAGGCGGAATCCTCTTGCTTGATCTTGAAAGAAACTCAAAGTTGACCCTGTTCTTCAGGTGGGCTCCTGATGCTTCTTTAATTTGAACTTAAAACCGATTTCTGAAATGTTGACCCCCGTTCTCTAGGTGGGTGCCTGCATTAAAACAAACAAAACGAACAAAATTTTCTGCCCCAGTTTGCACTAGGAAGATTCGTGAGTTGTTAGCAAAACTGTAAATCACCTACGCTATTAATCAATGATGCAATAATGAGAGTAAAAGGACTCGACTAGGATGTGCGTCTCTTGTGAGTAAAACCAAGAAAATTTTGACTAGCGAATGCGTCTGCTAAAAATAAAACCTGAATGACCCAGATTAGGAAGTGCGTCTACTAAGGGTGAAACTTGAATGAACCATACTAGGAAGTGCATCTCCTAGGGGTGAAATCTCAATTTAGGAAGTGCGTCTCCTAAAAGTATAACCTAAAAGACCCAGACTAGGAAGTGCGCCTCCTAGGGGTGAAACTTCAATGACTCAAACTAGGAAGTGCTCTCCTAGGTATGAACTTAAAAGACCCAAACTAGGAAGTGTGTCTCCTAAGGGTGAAATCTCAATTTAGGAAGTACGTCTCCTAAAATTATATCCTGAAAGACCCAGATTAGGAAGTGCGTCTCCTACGGGTGAAACTTGAATGAACCAAACTAGGAAGTATGTCTCCTAGGGGTGAGACATGAATGAATCAAACTAGGAAGTGCGTCTCCTAGGGGTAAAATTTGAATGAACCAAACTAGGAAGTGTGTCTCCTACGGGGTGAACTTAAATGGCCCAAACTATAAAGTGCGTCTCCTAAGGGTGAAATCTCAATTTAGGAAGTGCGTCTCCTAAAAGTATATCCTGAAAAACTGAGGCTAGGAAGTGTGTCTCCTAGAGGCGAAACTTCAATGACTCAAATTAGGAAGTGCGTCTCCTAGGAATGAACTTAAATGACCCAAACTAGGAAGTGCGTCTCCTAGGGGTAAAATCTCAATTTAGAAAGTGTGTCTCCTAAAATAAAATATAACTTGAAAGACCCATACTAGGAAATGCGTCTCCTAGGGGTAAAATCTTAATTTAGGAAGTGCGCCTCCTAAACAGTATAACCTGAAAGATTTAAACTGACCCTATTCTCCAGGTGGGACCCCTAAACTCAAGGAAAGTTAATGATTACCAACCTAACAAAATTAAAAACTGACTCTATTCTCCAGGCGGGATCCCTAAACTTTAAGAAAGCTAAAGATTAACAACTTAAAAATTAAAAACTGACCCTATTCTCCAGGCGGGACTCTTGAACTCAAGGAAAGCAAAAGATTCCTCTCAACTAGGGAAAATGCCTAGGAGGTGTGATTTTCTCAATAGCCATTGCGTAAGCAGAATTGGAGGCATTACACCTAAATAATTCAAGCTTCCAAGCTTTGGTATGGACATAGCCTTCATCCCTGTTTCAGACAAAGAAAACTTGTGAGCTTAAAACATGGTGGTTAGTTTGTGGCCTTGACTACGAGGGCGATTTCTCTTGCACTTGTCACGATCAACTTGGACTTCAACTTGGAAGACAATGCTTGTTATCGGCCGACCGCTTTTCCGGATAACCCTTATCACAAGAAATATTCCTGATTCATTCAAGTCCAATACCTTATGCCCGATGCATTGCACTCGTGTTCTAACATTCACCAAATCTTTGCATTTTATATCAATCCCAAAGAACATCTATTATCACCAACTCAGTGCACACACTATTCTTCTGTGTCTTATGCCATTTTGATGTGCTTGCCAGACTCTGCTTTGTGTGATTAAAAAGCCGTTAGCAGATTTTGAAGTCAGTTCTCACTTATTTCGACAAAAATAGACTCAAAAGGGACTCAAACAAAACAAGAGGAACAAAGTAAGGAGAAAAACGAGAAGAGACGGTATCTAACAATAAAAGTTTTACCTAGGAAAAATAACAAAGTAAAAAACTAATCGGATTTGAAGGCCAACTCCATTGATCATGACATACATTTTGGATTAAGCGGCCTAATCTATCAAGCGAGTCTAATCTTCAACTCTTGTTATGCCTCTAAGTTGTGAAACTGGGCTTCAACGCTCCAATTGTCCTATCTGATCCACAATCCTCAGTCGACTCGTAGTGCCCTGAAGGGTTTTCACCATCAAGCTTCTCTCATTTTGCTCTTTTTCTCAACTCACTGTCGCCTTACGGTGCCCATAGGGGTTTTCACCGTTAAGACTCTCTTATTTTATTATTTTCTCTCTTTGTGCTGAGAACAAGGTATTACCCATAATGTAGGAAGATCATACTTTTACCACACACTTGATTTGGCATCCTCAAATATTGGTCGGAAGGTCTTTCTTTGGACCGTAATGTAGGCTTTTGGATTGGGTTAAAAAGAAAAGGATGGTATAAAGGCTCAAAACAACTAAAATGAAAGGGGTTTTAACTTACAACTTTTGGAATGAGGTCTATTTACAAAACTAAAACTCCTGCCCCAGTTTTTTTGAGTCTGGGAAATTTTGGATTTTTATTTTGATGTGACTGAACCTCAGAGTAAGGCTGCCTACGTATCCTTAAAAGGAAACGGGTCGAACGTAGTTCCAACCTAAAAGTTGTTTTGTTTTTGTTGTTTTTTTTCTTTCTCTTTTTTTTTTCTTTTTCTTTTCTTTTCTATTTCATAACTCTACTTCTGATTCCCAAAGAGGGATATGAAAGAGAATAAATAAGGCTCAAAAGGGTAACAAATGATAAAAGTATTTGGGTAGCAGAATAAAATACCTTCGTCATCCCAACTTTGAACATGCCAAGTATAAAATGTAATTGAGGATAAGCAGAAAAATCATACATAATATCTCTTGACTGCATCAACACAAACAAAAAGTACCAATGGGCAATACCTTTGTCCCAATGAATGACCCCTGCCAGTTCGAAGCATACTTGACTCAATCTTATCTTGATGTGGAAGGATGCATTTCAACACTGACTGATCTATCTCAAACTGCTTGAGCGATATTTCCTTGTTGTATTCTCTTATCAACCTCTTGATTTCCCAGACTAACTGCCTTAGTTTCACTCAATTCATGCTTTAGGTTATCTTAGAATGCGTGAATCTTTACTTATTTCCTCAAATGCATCTTCTTATCATATTCAAACCCGTGTTTCATTATTCCATGATTAGACTCCCTTTCAAGATCTGGCTAAAAACTCCGCATGCATGTCTTGTCACTAGAACTGGTGTGAAGAGAACTATATACAAGAAAAAGAACTAAACGAAGACTGCAAATAACAGAAAAATAAAATCTCATTTGACCAAAGGATGGAAGGGTTTGAACAGTAGAATAAAATCTATATTAATTCCCCAAAACAACCCTAAATGACAGGCTTAGAGACACAAAACTAACTAACAAGACTACTAGAGATAGGAAAAAGAGTATAGAAGGGTTTGAATCACCAAAACAAATAAGATAAAATCTAGATTACAACCCTAAAAAACCTAGATGGCAGAAAAGATGTCAAAATAAACTGCCAAGACTCCTTCCTGGCGAGGAAATGAGGTGCTTTCTAATTACCAAGCTCGAGATCTTAGCCACTGAGTTGCACATCAAAATTACTGGGACTTTCACCCATTTCAATCACATTGTCTTCACCAAGTGTCTTATTGACTCCTTTGACCAACCCTTCCTCGGCACTGACTTCTGAATTAGCGAGAGACCACCTAAGAGATCTTGCCGTAAATGACTCACCAAAGGACTTGAAAGAACCTGCACATTCGTTTTCATTGCAAATCATCCCAACAATTTGTGTGTTGTCAAGTACCTGTAGAGGATTCTGTTTGACACATGGGGTATTAATGCCTTGGACCACAATTATACCTTCTTGAATCATTCTTTCTACTTCCCTTTTCAAAGCATGACAATCTTCAGTGTTATTCCCTTGGACATTAGAGTGGTACATGCACCGTACTGTAGGATCAAAACCTTTTGCATATGGGTCTGAAGTATAGCCGAGGAGCAGCTCAATCAGGCCAGGATGTTTTAACTTTTCAAACAAGCTTGTGTAGGATTCCCCGATTTGCGTAAAACTATTTCTTTGCCTTTGTTCCCTTTCATGCCCCTGTTTTCTAGGGTTATTGGGTGCTCAAAAATGTTGTGAAGGCAAACGAGTATTTTGCGGTGCTCGTGCTCACCTTAAGGAGTGACCCAGTAGTTGAACAGATGATTGGAAATTATACGGAGGATAATACTGGCTAAGATTATGTGGAGCTTGGTGATAGGTTTGTTGTGGAGATTGAGTATATTGGTAAGGCGGACCCTTTGAGCCATGTCGTAATCCTGTGACAACTATGGCAACATCATCCTTTTTCTTCTGACCCGGCAAGCTTCCTATGTCGTTCTGAATTGTTTGTGTGGTTGATTTTATGGCGGAGTAACTCATGATCTTGCTTGACTTGAGTCCCTCTTCCACCATTTCTCCCATCTTTACCACATCGTTAAAAGGCTTACCTATGGCTGAGATCAAGTGGCCAAAGTAAGTAGGTTCCAAGGCTTAAAGAAAGTACTCGACCATCTCATCTTCTTCCATCGGAGGATTGACCCATGCAGCTTGCTCCCTCCATCTGAACCCGTATTCCCTAAAGCTTTCATTGGGCTTCTTTTCTACCTTGGTCATGGATAGGCGATCCAGAACAATGTCTATATTGTACTGAAATTGCCGGGAAAAAGCCTGAGCCATATCGTCCCATGTGTACCACCTGCTAGCATCTTGGCGGGTGTACCATTCCAGAGCTGCCCCACTCAGACTCTGACTGACATAGGCCATGAATAATTTGTCGTTCCCACCGGCGCCTCTCATCTTACTGCAATAGCCTCTCAAATGGGCCACGGGATCTCCATGTCCATCATACATGTCAAACTTGGGCATCTTGAACCCTGCGGGCAGTTGGACATCAGGGAACAAGCACAAGTCCTCGTAGGCAATACTTACTTGGTTTCCTATCCCTTGCATGTTTCTCAAATATTGCTCCAAACTTCTCACTTTCCTAAATATCTCATCTTGCTCTGCATTCTTAGTGGGCTTCTCGGTTTCAACAGGAGGCTCAAAGTGTGGGGTATAACAGTAAGGATCCAGAGCCTTGAAAGTTGGTTCTGGAGCATAGTATTGGGCATCTGGAGCTTTGAACGCGAGTTCACTAGATGATCGGTGGAGGGTAGCTTGTGGAGGGGCTACAAAAACAGGAGTAGATGTCGGAGCAGGGTATGAGGTAGTTTTGGCTGGTGGAGCATGAAAAGTTTGGGATGAGGTGCCAGGGTATTTGTGGTAAGGGGTAAAGCCTGGTGCATATTGAGGGAAAAGATCAACGGTAGTGGGAACCTGGGCTTGTGACAGTGGTGGGATAGAGGCAGGGTTTTTTGTATAGTATGTGGGGAATGAAGGTGGAGGATGCCCCCTGATCCAAGCCTGATACATTTCTGTCATCTGTTATTTCAACCTTTAGACCTCCTCTTTCAATTCATATTTTGACTCCACAATCTCCCTCGATGGGTCAACAACTGTGTCTGATTCCTTGCTAGCCATGACTGCCTTGATCTTTGATTTTGTATTGTAGGGATGACTTGTCAGAATGCCACAAACTAACCACCTTCCTTATGATAACAATGAAAGTAACAAAGAGGAGCAAAATAAAGCCAACATGTTAGCGTTAGAGCATTTATCATATAATAATATCACGTTACATGCAATGCACCTAGAAACAATTAACGGTTCTAAAATGACTTTGAGGGTCGCAAGGTCATATGACATCATCCCAATTTGCTCATTTCAATATTCTCTTTTCTTCTTTTCTAGCACTTCTTGGTTTACATCATTTTCTTTCCACTCTATTTCTTTCTGATTATCACTCTTTTCTTTCCTCTCATCCTACAACTTCATCTTTTTTTTCTTTTTTCTTTTAATTTCAAAATAATTTGATTGAACCCGATGTAGGTTGCCTACGTATCATGTTCCACATGAATCAAACCAAGCGGAGTTCTAGAAAAGTGATAGACAAAATAAACTAAAAAACAAGAATCTTTTTGGATTTTTCATTTATAACTTTGTTTTTTGGTTTTCACATACAAAATAGGAAGTACGATAACAAAAGACTCGATGAACTCAACTAGACTATGATAGACTGAGACACCACCTAAAAGAATCAATACTACTGGACAAGACATGTAAAATAAAAGATAAAATAGACTCAAAATATAAAAAGTCTCCTCAAACAGCTCCTGAAAGCAATGGTTATGACTAAGATGGTCCTGGGGTATCTATCATGCTCAAGCTCTGGTAAATGAATCCATACCTGAATGAGAAAAATAAGACCAAATAGAGTTAGTGACTCGAGGCACTGTGTGAGACCATAATGCTTCCTATTGGGCTATGCAAGGCACGCGTGAGGCTATCTTTGCAAAATAACCTACGTGGCCTAAATGTGGCTAGAAGTGCAAACTCAACAAGGGTGACCACCAAGCTATGGAAAAATATCTCAAAAGTCCCATATGACCCCTAAACTCTCAAGAATCGTTGTCTCTAAGATTACTTTGCACAAATGTCCCTACTTTGCAGAAATAGCCAATATGGCCAAACGCGGCTAGAGATGCAAATTCAACAAGGACGGACCTTAAAGTAATATGACACCTAATTGTGGACTCAAGATTCTAAGACATGGGTCACTGAACTACTTTCGTGAAAATGATCCCATTTTGCAAGAATGGACGATGTGGCCAAAAGTGGCTAGACATGCAAGATTTGGCTACGACCCCCGAAGCCAAGAACCTAAGACTCGCTAGGAAGACCGGACCCTATGTGGGCTGCCTACGTATCCCGCCCCGAAAGACGAGAATCAGGTATGCGTAGCTCGAGAAGATTGGATACGGAAGAAAATTAAAAAAATAATTGATTTGGAGAAATCATTATTTTTGTCTTTTTGAAAAATGATGGAAAATGTAAAATCTTTTTGGATTTTTTTTTGATTTTTGGGAAAAACTATGAAAGAAAAATGTGGATGGGCCCAACTTGTTTCATTTTATACTTTACCCTATTTTCTTTCTCACTGGTCCGCCAAATGACCCCTTCACCCTTAAAGAATATAGCATGTAGCACATAAGGATGATTAAATATCTTTTTGGGCCATGGGCCCGTTTTGACATAATTTGGATAGGCCTCCTACAAAGGGACGGTACCTAGGACCGGCCTCGCTAGGTCACAATGACATGATGCAAATAAAAATGACTTAAAGGCTGACCTACATTTGGGGTTTACTAACAAAGCAATTCGGGGGAGCGTATGGTCGATGGTGGCTGCTCAACCTTTCCACCCACTCCATACGTCCGACGGCCCTCCCTCCTAAAATAAGGGTGACTCAACAAAGAGTTCGTGTACGCAACGCGTACTACGAGACTTGTTGCCGAGAGAATTGACCGGGTGATGCATACGATGACAGTTATAAAGCAGTAACACATAAAGGAAAAACTGTAAACACATAAAACAACTAGCAAATAAAGCGACATAAACAAAATAAAAATCAAATAAAGCAAATAAAAAAAACATAAAAAACCTCAACCAAATATTTTAAAAAGCCAACAAGATCAAGTACCAGCTCGAACCTGCAACTGCCCAGCAGAGTCGCCAAAGCTGTCGCACCCTTTTTTTCACCTCACTAACCCTCTTTAAAATAGATAAAGTGGTTTTTGAAGCTCAAAAAGGTTTTCAATTAGAAAGGGACAAAATATTTATTTAAAAGGGATTAACTCAAAGTCTCCACTTGACATATAATCTCGGTGTGCCAAGTCACCATTTAAATATAATTTTCCCTTAAAAACATATTTGACTCTAAATCAGTTTGCGCCAGAGATTCTAGATAAGGGAGTATATTTGACTTTGGGAGAAGGTGTTAGGCATTCCCCAAGTCCCGTGGGAGCCACGGTTATATATATGATCAAGTTGGCTTTAAAGGATACTCAAATTAAGGCTAAAAACACAAAGAAAAATAAACACAAAGGAAAATAAATACAAAAGAGGCTCGAGGTCGTCCCCACCTAAATGAAAAAAAATTAAACGAAAAGAAAATTAAAGTAATAAATTAACCTATACTATGCTTACTCTACGATGTCCGTCACGACCTCAAATTACATTCACTAGGGGGCATACCCCGGATAAAATATATACAAAATCTACAGGGCATTCCCTTGAATATAAACTAAAGGGAACAACCTCTCGCCTCGAATAAAAATAAAAATAAAAAGACCTAAAGTTGGCCTACCCAAATGTTATCGGCCTAAACATGCTCCTAGTGGATTCAAAATAAATAGATCTACATAAATAAGAGATTCAGAACACTAACAACTTATATTTTACCTCAATCCCACATCACCTAATTAAAATTTCTAATTTGATTCATCATTAGTCTACTAGGCATATTTTTTTATTTAAGAAGTCAAACATCAGTAAACACTCAAAACACTAACTCAAGAAAGCAGCGTCATATGCACAATTAGGCAGACTCAAATCAATCAGAATTCCATTCGATATCAAAACACACAAGTAAGAATCATTAAGATAATTAAGAATCGAGTTTAGAATTAGACCTCACGGAGAGCAAATTTCCAGTATTAACAGAGAAACTTCGAGAAAATCCTACTGCCTGCCGCTGATCGAATCAGAATCCACTCCGACGACCTCGAACGGACCTCATCAACCAAAAAAAAAAAAAACTTCACCGGATGAACTTAAACCTCTTGAACCCAACTCGAAATTCTAGCTAAAATAGTTTAATGGCGGAGCAGAGTTTTTAGATTGTCAGACTCGGAGTAACTAGTAGGTAGCACCGGCGAAGAGCAACAAAGCCGTGAGGAATGAGGAATTGGGGATGGATCTGTTTTTTACTTTTAGGGATTATATTTGTTTATTCTCAATTATTATTTTGTAGAGATTTGTCTATTCCTAAATTTTATATTATAAAGCAAGAATGAGGAATTGGGGATGTGCAGTGGTATGAAATCTAAGAAGAAAGGATTGGAAAAATTCAGGGATTAGGTTCGGCATTTGGGTTATGTAAAGATTGTAACTAGATTCATGGAATGCAGGCGTGTCTGTTTTTATGGGTGCCGATGCCTAGGGTCTTCGCTTAGAGGAATCCCCTAGGGTTTCCATAATTGGATATTTTATATGGAGGCAGGAAGTGATGATAGCCATTGGATTAGAGGGAAATAGATGGCTAAGATTAAATCTTATATTTTAAGTGGAGAGTGGGCTAATGGGTTGGGAAGAATGGGCCTTTGTCTTTCTGGGCCACTAATATCCGAAAATGAGCTCTTAATTGACCCAAATTCAATTCTTTCTCAATGATCAAAAATAAAAATAAAAATAAAAATACTACCAAAATATACTAATTAATCTTAGTTAATAAGAATAAACTATTAAAGTGAACTATATATTAAAATGAAAATATTTTTTGTATTGTTTAAATGTTATAAAAAAGGTAGAGAAAACTATGTTATAGTAATGGTAAAAATTAAAATATTATCATTACAAAATACTAATAAGCTTAAATAAATAAAAAAAGTATAAAAATAAAAAGATATATAATAATAGAAGAAATATTATAAAACTAATTTTGGTGTTTTTAGACTTATGTTTTAAAATAAAATAAAAATTAAAAATTGACTGAAATCCTATTAAAATGAAAAATAAGTTACGCGGGTCAAAAATTACGTGCTTACAGGTGCAAGGTCACGAGTCAGTTTTGAAGGGAAGGGCATAAATTCTTAGACATCATGGACGGTTTCAGATGACTAGGTGAATGATATTACTACTTGGTATTACTTGAGAAGGGTGCGCATTTCAGAAGGCGCATTGTGTTTTGATTTAAAGATGTTTCATTGGTATTGCGGTGCTCGCCGGGTTGATCTACCGCTGATATTCGGATTTGTACTATGTGGCATAGAAGAATTATAGAAGTATTCCTCGTGGGATGATCGTGTATGAGAGATGTGTTAGACATTCGGGCAGTGGAGTTGGGATCTAATATGGTGATTCGTGTGTTTTATGGATTTGGAGACTTGGAGTTCTTAGAAGCAGATTTTTTCGTGGTTGTGGACTGTGAAGTTGTGGCCAGAGCTAGACAAATGATAGTAAGTGTTATGATTCAGTCATTGTGGACCTTCAGGTGGTTATTTATCTATTTGTGGATGACCAGAGTTGATTCGGGGCCCGTTGGTAGGCCAATGAGGATGTGTATTCTACACCGAGTCGGATTGGTTGACTCCGTACTGCTACTGTTGAAGGATGTGCCATTCGGTTGGTGTTGAACTTATTCGGTTGGTGTTGAACTTAGTCGTGTTATGAAATTATCCGAGAGTTACTCTTCTGTGCTACGAGGAATTATGATTCGTTGGTTTTAGGCATAGATGGTGAAGTTCTATTGGGGCCTTATAGCGGAATTTGAGCGAGATGAGTATTTGGATATTGCATGATCGATTGCATAAAAGTTATGTTCTTTCAGGTTTTTTGTGGCATTGTGTCATTTACCTACCCGTGGTTATTGATTTTAATTAGGGTGGCTCGAAGTATATAATATGGACCAGCATTTGGATGGGGTCACGCGTTGCAGCAGAGTTATGTTAAGGTATGAACCTTGTGTAAGAATCATGTGTTATGGTTCTCTGGTGTGTGATGGGCTTTTAGCATTGCGTTGTGGCGGTATTTGTTGAACTTGCAGGATGATTCTCTCGTTTGAGTCATTTTCCATGTTTGAGTACATTTGAATTATTGCGATGGGTGCATGAATTTCACGGTTTGTGGCTCTGGGTAGTATTGGTGTTGCATGTCAGTAGAGTAGTTGGTATTTAATAAGATGAAGTGGTCGGATCTAGGATGAATGCTATCGGATTTGATTGCGGTATATTTGGAAGTATATTATCGGAAGTCAGCTTAGAAATGGGCGATAGTTCTTGTTAAAGGAGAGGGAGCTCCATGACTTGTTGGTATGATGAATGGTTATGAGTTTTCACGTGTTTCTTTCATCATTGGCAGTGTACAAAGGTTTTAGAATGAGGTTTTGTTTGACATGAGATTTATTACCGGAATTGGGTAGTTTTGGGCAGCTACAGTGATTGGAGATGTTGCTATGAGTATTTGAATTGTGCGGTATATCATGTGATTACATCTTAGGTTATGGTTATGGGTTGATACAGTTTGTTTAGACTTATTCAGTGTGTATATGCGAAATGCGGATCTTATAAGAAATTCCGGATATTGAAAATTGGATTCTAAGCTTTACGGGCTAAGGTTGGAGTAATGATCCTCAATATGTTGTGTTGTCGGGCCTATATGGGATAGGGTGACGTGGGATCATCCCCGGGTATGTGTACGGTAAGGTTACACGACGGTTAAATGACTTTGAGAACAACTCTGGACACGTTCGAGGACGAACGTATGTTTAAGTGTGGGAGAATGTAACGACCCAACCGGTCGTTTTGAGCATTGGTACTTTGCTCGGTACTTTACGGGCATGAGTAGCTCCGTATGATGTTTTATGACTTATGTGAATCGTCGGTTTTGGTTTTCAGGTTATTCGGAATCGAATTGGAAGAATGGATTTCATTGTTGAAGCTTTAAATTGGGAGAGTTGACCAAGTTTGACTTTTTGTGAATTTGAACCCGAAACGGAGTTTTGATGGTTCCGGTAGGTCCGTATAGTAATTTTGGACCCGAACGTATGCCCAGATTTGCATTTGGATGTTTCTACAAGGTTTCGACACAAATTGGCAAAAATTAGAAATTTGAAGGTTTGAAAAGTTTAAAAGTTTGACCGAGAATTGACTTTGCGGATATCAGGATCAGATTGTGGTTCGGGGAGTTGGAATAGCTTCGTTATGCCATTTTGGACTTGTGTGCAAAATTGGAGGTCAATCGAACGTGATTTTATAGGTTTTGGCATCGGTTGTGGAAGTTTGAAGTTTAAAGTTCATCAAGTTTGAATTTAGGTGCGATTAATTGTTTCAATGTTGTTATGTGTGTTTTGAGGCCTTAAGTAGGTCCGTGTTATTTTATGGGACTTGTTGGTATACTTGGTTGGGTTCCCGAGGGGCTCGGGCGTGTTTTAGATTGATTTCGGATCATTTTCTTCATGTTTTCATTGCTGGTTGTTGCTGGTTCTGGTGTGACCGCACGTGCGGTTGGTTTGCGCAGGTGCGATGGTCATAGAAGAGAAAAAGGAGTCGTAGGAGCGGAGGTCTTGCTGGGAGTAGGAGTCCGTAGAAGCGGAGGTCTTGCTGGGAGTAGGAGTCCGCAGAAGCGGAGGTTCATTCGCATCTGCGAAGGCGCAGATGCGGTGTGAAAGGGCGCAGAAGCGAACGTCAACGTAGGAGAGCAATTTGAAATCGCACCTGCGTGTGCGCAGCAACGGAGTTTCTACCGCAGGTGCGAAGGCAGACCTCCAGTGCTTCTCCGCAAAAGCGTGTTTTTGGTCGCAAAAGCGACGCCGCAGAAGCGGCTAATATGCCGCAGGTGCTAGAATGCTGGGCAGGATGCTATAAATGGAGGCTTTGGTTCTTTTATCATATTTTGAGATGTGGGACTCGGATTGAGGCGATATTTGGAGCAATCTTTATCACTAGGATTGGGGTAAGTGTTCTACACTTGGTTTTGATCTTATTTCATGAATCTATCTTCATTTTTGGTATTGGTTGATGAATTTTAAAGAGAAATTGGGGGTTTTAGCCTAAAGTTCCATAATTTGAATTTTTGAGTTTTAAACATTGATTTGGAGTCGGATTTGAGTGAAACTAGTAGGTTAGACTCGTAATTGACTGGGTTGTCGGATTTTACGAGTTTTGTCGGGTTCCGAGGTGCAGGCCTGGGTTGGACCTTTTGGCCGATTTTGGACTTTTGATTAAAGATTCGACCTTTATCGATTGAGTTTGTTTATTTTTGCATTATTTGATGTATTTGAGTTGCTTTTGGCTAGGGGTGGGTATTTGATATTTCGGTTCGGTATTTAAGAATTTTGGTTCGGTATTTCGGTATTCGATTTATCAATTGTATATACCAAATACCATACCAAAGTATTTCGGTACGGTTCGGTATTTTTTATTTTGGTTCGGTACGATTTCGGTACGGTTTCAATTTAATACATATTCATGTATCGTACTGCCAAGTGCTAAGAGCCTAAGCATTAAGCAAAAGGCAGCAACACTAAATAATCAAATCCGCCATTATGCCTAACAAAAGGTGTGTAAGTAAGGCAGCACCACAATACTAAATAATCTGCCAACTGCCATTCTGCCTAATAAAAGGCAGCAAGGCAACAACACTAAATAATAAAATAAGCAAGCCAGAAACACTAAATAACAAAAGGCGTGTAAGAGCACATGATTATTACATTTACAGCAAGTACACACCTGATTATCACATTCCCAACAAGTACTTGAAAGGGAAAAGAAGTAAATAAATATCACAGCAAGCTAAGATAGTAACAACTACTAACGAGTAGCAGCAACCAACAGAATTAAACACAGTACAACAAAAACATAAAGGGCATCCCTCTATTCAAGTTTACACTAATAGTCTCAAATCAACTTAGTCTTAATTCTTAAATACAGATTTCAAGAAGACGCTCAAGACAATGCCTAATATGCTTCCTTAAACAATATGTGCCATCCCTTTTTGGATGAACATTAGGAGCACGGGTCATGATTGCACTTGAACCTAAAAAAAAAGATAAATCATAAGTTAGAATATTATTTTTTTGATGATAATAAAACAAAACTACAAAAGTATATCACCAAACAAATAGAGTATTAAACTTACCACTCAAGTTACAAGTTGCAATTACACATCAAACAATGCTAGTAGTACTTCCATTATTTTCCATATCTAAAGATAATTCGACCAAATATGTCATACAAATAAACAAGTATGATATATTATTTTGAACTAAAATACATACAAAATATTAAAGCTTACCAAACTCGAGTTCCTCAAGATACTCCCAGTCTTCTTCAACACTGATAGGATTCTTCTCTTCTCTAAGCCAATCTTGAACACAAACAAGAGTTTGCACACATTTAGGAGTCAATGAACTCCTAAATGAATCAAGAATACGGCCACCGGTGCTAAACGCACATTTCGACGCCACACTAGAAATTGGAATGGCCAACACATCACGAGCCAACTCCGAAAGAATAGGAAATCTAGGAGCATGTGTTTTCCACCAACTTAAAATATCAAATTCTTCACTAAAAGGCTCTTGTTCTTCATTAATGTATTTATCCAACTCCGATTTAGCACCCCCACTTCCATTGTCTTCCTTTTGTTTCTTCAAGTGAAGCTTCGTCCTTATTAATGATGCAGTTAAAATACTCCCACTAGATGTATTAGATGTGTTATTAGATGAAGTAGAACTAGATGGGGATTGAGGACAAGATCCAGTTGAATACTTTTTTAGATACTCTTCAAACAAAGAATTCATATAAGCATACACCTCAACATTTATTTTCTTCCCTTTTTCCTCCCCAGAAAGTTCTTCAAGTGCAAGGCTAACATATTCAAATTTGTTACGTGGATCCAAGACGAAAGCAATAAAAATTATTTTATTCATCTTTTCAGGCTCACCCTAATACTTCTTGAATTTTTCTTGCATCTGCTCAGCCATTTTTCTCAAATGCTCATCCTCACTAATTAAACACATTTTCAAATGACAATAAAGTTCAGATACATCCTCAAAATGAGAATTACAAGTGACATAACGTGAACCTGAAACTTTTTTGGTGAGATCGTGAAATCTTGCAAGAAACGCTATCATATTCCTCACATTCACCAAATCATCAGATTTAAGAGGACCTGCACTACTACCATCTTCACAAAGATGAGAACATAGATAAGCAGAAAATCCATCATCAAAAAGATGAAACTTGTCAAAGACCTTTTCAAAGTTTTGTGCCGTATCCAACATAAAATAGGTGAAATTCCACCAAGTAGGAACATCCAAACATAATGTTTTGGTACATTCTACCTTTACATGTGCACAACATTGTTTAAACTTTAAGGTCCTTGCAGGCGAAGATCTCACATACCTCACAATATTTCTAAGACGTGTGACAGAAGCATCAATTTCTTTCAAACTATCTTGCACAATTAGATTTAGTATATGAGCCATACATCTCACATGAATATGTTTACCACTCATCATATTAGTTTTTCACATATCTAATTTTTTAGACAATTCTTTGATTGTGACATCATTTGAAGAAGCATTGTCCACGGTAATAGTGAACACCTTGTCTAATTTCCATTCAAGCAAACAATTAGAAATAGCTTTAGCCATCTCTTCACCCTTATGACTAGTGATAGGGCAAAAATTAAGTATTCTTTTATGCAACTTCCAATCCCTATCAATGAAGTGGGCTGTCAAACACATATAATTTATTCTTTGCAATGAAGTCCATGTGTCTGTTGTGAGGCAAATTTTTGGTTGTGCTTCTCTAAAAGACCTTCTTAGATTTTGCTTCAATTCATCGTAAACTTCATAACAATCCCTTGTTATTGTTCTACGAGAAGGAAGACGAAATAATGGTTGAGTTATTCTCATAAATTTCATAAAACCTTCCTTTTATACAAAGCTAAATGGTAGTTCATCAATAACTATCATCTCAATTAAGGCCCTCCTAACCACTTCTTGATCAAATTTCCAAAGTGATCCTCCATCATTTTGGCAAGATTGAAAATTTATCTTTGTTTGACTATTATCTTTATCAATGTTAGGTGGGTATTCTTTTCATCTAGCCAAATAATTTTTCAATCCTGTTGTTCCATTCCTAGATGTATTAGCAGCATAAGCTTGCTTACAATATCTACACCTTGCTTTACCGACTCCATTTACCTCAAATTTATCAAAATATTGCCAAACTTCGGATCGAGGTTGCATGGATTTTCTTTTCTTAGAATCTTGAGTATCAATTGTGTTGGTGTTGCTATCTTCAGTAATAGGTAAACTTTCAGTTGAGCCGGCATCACTTACTCTACTTTCATCTGTCATCTATATAAAATTAAAACAAATATAAACACAAATTGAGACTAGAGTTGAGTTTAGATAATCAAAATCTAAAATAGAGGTTGACAAGTATTTGACAAGGATGTTTACGAGTTTCTGGGCTACTGTTTCCCTAACATAATTTTGTAATCTCACTAGAGATATATTTATATGATTATATTTTACTAGAAATACTAGTAATTGAGAGCAAGAAAAAAGAATATTATGCAAAGAGTGGAATCTGGAAGTGAGTCTTCATGTCAAAGTTAGCAACCTTCTATAAGACAATTAATGTAGACGTTCAGTTTTCTTTTTTCTTTCACAAATATAGAATTTGTTTTCTGATTTCATTATTACATCAAATGAAGATAATCAAAATAAAGTACGCCACCTAACAAGAAAATGCCTCTTTACACGCCACCTAGTGAAAGATAATCACATAAATTCTTTTTGCTTGCCCACCCCTAGTTACCACTCATTCAAATCTTGTAGTTTAATAACTCTACTAAAAAACTAATCCCACTCTTTACATGTCACTGGAATCTTTAGGTTCAAAGTGGAATTTTTTAGAACTTGTTTATGAAAAGATTAGCCATTAAAAAAAAAAGTGTCAAAACAAAGAGTTTTTCTTATTCCAAGAACTACCAATTAATCTACCACAAATTATTATAAAAAACTGAAGATTGAAGAATGAAAAGTTATGAACCTTTTTAAGAGTTGAAGATTGAAGAATGAAGGTAAAAAATAAGGAAACCAGCAGTCACACTTGAGAGTCGTCGGCGCCGAGGTCGTGAAGTCGCCGTGACGTCGTCTGACTTGTCTCTATCACGTCGAGGTTCTCACTTTTTTGAGTTCTCTCTCACAGTCACAGCTCTTTGGTTAGGTTTCTGTTTCTCCCTTTCTAATTTTCTGTAGTGAAGTGAAACTAGGAAAAGACTAAAGAGGGTAAGAGTTGGGCCTTATTGGGTTGGGCTGGGCACTAGGGCAGTGTAGAGAATTAGAGATACAACATATTGGGTTGGACTGGGCAGTATGAATCCAACATAAAATTCTTTAAAATTCGGTATTTCGGTATACCGAAATTTCAAGATCCTAATACCGAGGACCGAACCGTTATACCAAAATACCAAAAATGTAATACCGAATTATACCGAAATACCGAAAAAACCGAAATCGAAATACCGAATTAATTCGGTCCGGTTCGGAATTCGGTTTTTTGAATTTATTGCCCACCCCTACTTTTGGCTAGTTTTGAGCCATTCAGAGTTCGGTAGGCGCGAGATGGTTAGGAGCGTAGCTTGGCTTGCTCGGTATTGGAATCTGGCTTCTTCGAGGTAAGTAGCACTTCTAAACTTAGTGCTGAGGGTATGGAATCCCGAATTACATGTTATGTATTTGGTGTTGAGGTGACACACATGCTAGGTGACGGGCGTATGGGCGTGCACCGTGTGAATTATGAATCCGCTATTTTTTATGGTACTGTATAGTTACCGGACCTTACCTGTAACCATGAAATTTCTAAGTACCTGAGCTCTTGAGCTGTGATCCATGTTAGAAACCATGTCTAGGCTACATGCTTATTCTGTTGAGACCCACCGAGGTCATTTCTGTTGTTGAGCTACCTGCTTTCATTGCATTACATACTCAGTCATACGCATTCATATGTATATCATATCTCAGTCTCTGATACCATTTATTGATATATCACATAATTATTTTGGGCTGATTTTTCATGTCATTGAGAGCCTGAGATACTGGAGAGATTGATGATTGAGTGAGGCCGAGGGCTTGATTGTGAGGATATTTATGGGATCGGGCTGCACGCCGCAACATGTTTCATTGATTTTATGCCATGATTGGCTTGATATAGCGCTTGGGCTGACGAGCCCCTCCGGAGTCTGTACACACCCCCAGTGAGTGCAGGTACCTACTGAGTGCGAGTGCCGAGTGATTGGGAGGACTGAGTGACTGGGAGGACATATGGGCATAGAGAGACATCTTACACTCGCTATATGAAAGGAAAATGAAACATCTTATTGATTGTTGAACGGATTTTTGGGAAAAATCACAGTTTTCAAACGTACTCATATTTTTGGCAATTTCGGTAAAAGATTTGGGTTTTCACTGAGATACTTTAAAAGCATGCCTATTTTCTGGAACAGTAAACGAGATGAGCATTTTATTTATGAGATACTCCTTTTATTACTTGTACTATGCTGTTATGAATTGTTGTGGGATACTGGTATTGGACCCGACCTTTGTTCTAGCTCGTCACTACTTTCGACCTAAGGTTAAGTTTTTTTACTTATTGAGTACATGAGGTCGGTTGTACTCATACTATACTTCTGCACCTTGCGTGCAGATATTAACTGCTGACGTTTATATGATCGACGGGAGCAGGAATTTAAAGATTTACCTGCGTTCCGGTTATAGCTGCCTCCTGTTCATGGTAACCTTAGATCTATAAAACTCTATTTATGTACTCTTCAAATAGATAATGTATTTACTTTATTTCAACTTTGTAAACTCTATTCTTAGAAGCTCATGATTTGTACTACCAGTCTTTGGGAAATGTATAGGATTTAGATATTTTCTTTTACTTAATTGTCTTATTAAATTTCATTGGGATTGGATAGTTGTTAATTGGCTTACCTAGCGGGTTGGGTAAGGTGCCATCACGACTAGTTGGATTTTGGGTCGTGACATATTCATTGATAGTTGTAACTCTTGATGTATTTGTGCTTAAAGAAGTTAGGAGTTGACATATACGGATGTGAAGGTGGAGTTATGGTTTGACATAGGTGAGTGGTTTAAAGGTTAAGTATATGTATTAAAAGTACTTTGGGAGGTGTAGTTACTCTTATATCTAAATGTATCTTACCCGTCCCGCAACCTACATTACAACCAATTTTAAGTCCTACTTTATCCTTAACTGAATAAGTTCAATTAGTAGAGTAGTACACTACGGGCAAGCTTATGGTACATCTTTTGTTACACATTAATGCTATTCTTAGAGTGAACGAATTCTTCCTATCTTGAGTTCCTAATTGTTGTTAAACTTTATTTTTTGTGGAACTACTCTCTATTCTTGTGTGAGAGCACTTGATTCATGAAGGAATGGTAAAGTCATTGACCTCTGTGTTAGAGTAAGTGAGCAGATTGTGAAAAATGCGTAGTGTTGTTGAGTCAACTCTTGAGGCGAGGATATTACGATCTTGTGCTTAATCTATTATATTATTCTTGGTATGATGAATTAGGAGAGTTGTTTAAAAAGGTCATGTCTATGTGAAGTGTAGTTTGATTTCTCGAGGACGAGCAATGGTTTAAGTGTGGGGTATTGATGGTAGGCTATAATCCCGTATTTTAGTCGCTTATTGCACTCTAATTCACTGCACTTTACTTATGTTGAGCTTTAATTTGGCGTGTTTTGCACTTATTGTGTGTTTTATGCCCTGTAGGGGTGATTTCGAGCTATGTAGATATTGTGGCATGAATTCAAGTTATTTTGTATCTTTGAAATCTGAGTAAAATCCCAAGGATTAAGTTGGTATCATGTTCGGGGATCAATGGATGATAATGCACTTTAAAAATGAAACGAAAAATCGAGAAGGCATACCGCGCATTGGCCAGTAAAATGCACATAACTTTTCGCTCAAATATCTGTTTGGGCTCCACAATATATCGTTCGAAAGCTATTTAAACGATCTACACCTTGCATTTTTTACGTTTTCCCAAATTCCCATCTGATACCACCCATGTTTTTGATCACGCACTGTGCGCGCACTTGGGGTAGAACAATGTGCAAAATACTCGACCAAGTGCGCGAGCAGGTCTCCAGGTGTGCGGCCGCGCATGTCTTATCTGGGAAGAGTCCTAATTCGCTAAGAAAAGGGTAGTTTTACTCGGTATTTGTGTTGGGGGCGACTTAAATATATCAAAACACCATATTTGAGCACGTTTGACATACCTTAGACCTAAGGTAGCTAAGAAAAAGAGGGAGAAGCAAGAGCACAAGAATTTCATCCTTCCTTCCTCACTCAAGATCCGAGTTTGGATTGTATTTATATTTTTCTATACTTTTAATTCATTTATGAAGAACTTCTCCATGTCTATGGCGTAGATCCTTTGTGGTTTTGATGGATTTGGTGTATTGATGGTTGTTTGTGGATTATAACTCTATTTTTATGTATTTGAATCATTTTGGTAGATTTAATTATTGCATCTATGTTCACTTGTTCTTGTAATCGAGAGAGGCATAACTTGCGATATATTTGCATTATATTGTTGGTTGAGTTCATATATTCTTCTAAGTAATCGAAAGAGGCTAGTTGAATCCTTGAGTAAACCTAGTTAGGAGGATAATCGAAAGAGGTTCTCCTAAACACCAATCCATTACGAATTCTTGCATATCTTCACCGAGCTTAAATTGGTTCAGATTGTGAGGTTGAAAATTAATCGAGAGGGGAGTTTTTACTAAACATTTCTACTGATAATTAAGTGAATTCGAGGGACTCACTTGAACATTAGAAGTGAATTATCTAGTGTTAAATCCTAAATCATTATCTTGCCCTTATTCCGTCAAACCCTATTTTCTCCCATTGATAACTTCCTTACTTACCTTTGTTGCGATTGTCATTAGTCAATAGTTTAGATTCTTAGTTAATTTCAATTCTTAATTGTATAAATCTCAACTGTTGATCCCTCTGGATAGCAATCGAGCTACGAAATACGAGAGTACTGTTTAAATCCAATCGCGTGGACACGATATTATACTATATTATCTTTGACTTGCGAGAACAATTTAAGTGTGTATTTTGCGAATCATCAAATGGCGCCGTTGTCGGAGATTAGCAATCAATAGTATTTGAAATAATTTGTAGTGCTAATTCAGGAATTAGTTTTTATATTTTCTTTTTCTTTCTCTTATTTTTAGTTTTGTTATGTTAACTTATCTTCAAGATTTCTTTTGTTGAAGAAATCTTGAAGAACATATTCTTGATACTGAACTCTAAATGTTGTAAAGATGGAGTACAACCAGCCTAAGAAAATGGTTGAAGAGTTAGCAGCTGAACATTATCAGCGGTCTGCTATGTGTTTTAAATGCGGTAAAAATCATCTATGGGTTGATTGTGAAGCAGGTAGGTATTCTTCCTATGGTTCATCTTTTGAACACTCTCACTTTGTCTCTAGTCCGTACATGTATTAGGACTCATATGGGCACAATTCTGACTCTAGTTGGGATGAATACCCTTATTATGACTGGAATGCAAGCGAAGTGAGACAACCACCTCAAGCGGAGAATGTTAGTTTAGAAGAGCTTATGTATAAGTTCATTAATAAGGTGGAAGAGAGATTTACACAAGATGATAAATCCATTAACAACCTAACAATGCAAGTGAGTCAAATAATAAGTACACTTTCAAAAAGCTCATTGCATTATGATGGTGAATATACAGAAGAGATACCGTGTGAAATTAGGCCTACCCGAGATGATGAACATCTATAGAGAGAGTTTTCTACTCTGCAAGAAGACTCTTTTTCAACTGAGATGATTGAAGATGAGCCTTGGGTTCATTGTGCATCAATAAAAGAAGAGTTCAAATCCCCATCCACCTATCCACAACCATAATTTTTATTAGAAGAGAATGAGGAACAAATGGTCTTGGACATATCAGAGGAACACTTACATGACCCTTCTTCTTATTTTTGGGGCTTTATAGGAATATGCAGGGATTGATCTTGTGGATGAATGCAAAAACAAGTTGAGGATAATCCTACAAGAACAATCCACCGCTCAAAATAAGGCCAAGAAATAAATAAAAGAGCGGGTCTTTCAAATATCATTAAAGGACTTTGGCCCGATGAGCTCCATAAAGAATCCCGAGGAGCGAAATCAAAAAATGGATTCAGAATTAGGGGTGGAGTTCACAAGTTCTCGAAAATGAAAAAAGGTTTAGGGGAGTTTTCTTTACCTCTTGCTTTTTTATTTATGTGTCATAGGGACATGCCACAATTTAAAGTGTGGGGTGAGGATATAAATATGTAAATATGTAATTAACTGTTGTTTTCATTTCTTGTGTGTGTTTTCGTTTCTTTTGTTTGAAATTTTTAAAGTCGAATATATATATATATATATATATATATATATATATATATATATATATATATTTCTTTAGGTAGTATAATAATTTTCCCTTGGTTCTTCTTTGTGCCGCGATTCTTTTCGAAAGATTTTGTATGAACCAGGTGTAGTTAGTTTTATTTTTTTTAGGAGTAGGAGATCCTGAGCTGTGATTTTAAATGAAAGCAATATCTCTTGACTTTATTCTGCCTTGAGATTAGTAAGTGCTTTAGTTGTGACGCTTAGGCTCAGTTTTTGACTCTTGTATAAGCACTTTAAATTGTATGATTGTAACTTTGCTGAACTACTTTGATTAGAGTATCTTAATGAGTCCGATCCTGAGTGAGGTTTGTGCCATGTGTGTGTGAGATTTTGTGTATTCTGTGCATTGCATTTGATGTCTAGAACTTACTCCGTGTATTTGCAAAGCGAAATAGTAGTTTAGTTCAGTCTTGGAAGTGATATAGGCATTTCTTAGTTGAGCTAGCTATATATTTTAACCACCAAATTGTTATGTATTATAGTTAACCTCGTTGAGCCTGTAATCCTGTTTCTTTGGTAAAAACCTTTACAAGCCTTATCCTTTTGTTTGAATCGACCATTTATTTGAACCATTTACCTCTCGTGAGCACTTGAAATTGGTATGAACTTTGTAAAATTTGAAATGTGGGGTGGTTGGTTTGTCTTTTGAGTGGAACTATTGAAACAACTAGAAATGTGCACTGTTGTGAAAAAGTATAAGCCACTTGAATCGAAAAATAAAATGAAAAAAAATAGTTTATATTATGTAATGACCCAACCGGTCGTTTTGAGCATTTGTACTTCGCTCAATAGTTTATGGCATGAGTAGCTCCGTATGATATTTTATGACTTATGTGAATCATTGGTTTTGGTTTTCAGGTTATTCAGAATCGAATTGGAAGAATGGATTTCATTGTTGAAGCTTTAAATTGGGAGAGTTGACCAAGTTTGACTTTTGTGAATTTGAACCCGGAACGGAGTTTTGATGATTTCGGTAGGACCGTATAGTGATTTTGAACCCGGACGTATGCTTGTATTTGCATTTTGATGTTTCTAGAAGGTTTCAACACAAATTGGCGAAAATTAGAAATTTGAAGGTTTGGAAAGTTCAAAAGTTTGATCGAGAGTTGACTTTGCGGATATCGGAATCAGATTGTGGTTCAGGGAGTCCGAATAGCTTCGTTATGTCATTTGGTACTTGTGTGCAAAATTGGAAGTCAATCGAACGTGATTTTATAGGTTTTGGCATTGGTTGTGGAAGTTTGAAGTTTGAACTTCATCAAGTTTGAATTTAGCTGCGATTCATTGTTTCGATGTTGTTATGTGTGTTTTGAGGCCTCGAGTAGGTCCGTGTTATGTTATGGGACTTGTTGGTATACTTGGTCGGGGTCCCGAGGGGCTCGGGCGTGTTTCAGATTGATTTCAGATCATGTTCTTCATGTTTTCATTGCTGGTTGGTGTTGGTTCTGGTTTTACCGCACCTGCAGTTTGTTTGCGCAGGTGCGATGGTCGCAGAAGCAACAAAGGAGTCACAGGAGTAGAGGTGTTTCTAGGAGCGGAGGTTCATTCGCATCTACGAAGGCGCAGATGCGGTGTGAAAGGGTGCAGAAGCGAACGTCAGCACAGGAGCGCAATTTGGAGTCGCACCTGCGTGTGCGTAGCACCGGAGTTTCTACCGCAGGTGCGAAGGCAGACCTCCAGTGCTTTTCCGCAGAAGCGTGTTTTTGGTCGCAAAAGCGACATCGCAGAAGCGGCTAATGTGCCGCAGGTGTGAGAATTCTGGGCAGAATGCTATAAATCGAGGCTTTGGTTCTTTTATCATATTTTGAGATGTGGGACTCGGATTGAGGCAATATTTGGAGCAATATTCATCACAAGGATTGGGGTAAGTGTTCTACACTTGGTTTTGATCTTATTTCATGAATCTATCTTCATTTTTGGCATTAGTTGATGAATTTAAAGAGATATTAGGGATTTTAGCCTAAAGTTCCATAATGTGAATTTTTGAGATTTAAACATCAATTTGGAGTCAGATTTGAGTGAAACTAGTATGGTTGAACTCGTAATAGACTGAGTTTTCGGATTTTGCGAGTTTTGTCGGGTTCTGAGGTGCAGGCCCGAGTTGGACTTTTTGGCCGATCTTGGGTTTTTGACTAAAGATTCCACCTTTATCGATTGAGTTTGTTTCCTTTGGCATTATTTGATGTATTTGAGTTACTTTTGGCTAGTTTTGAGCCGTTCGGAGGTTGGTACGCACGATATGGTTTAGAGCATCGCTTGGCTTGCTCGGTAAACTTAGTGCTGAGGGTATGAAATCCCGAATTACGTGTTATGTATTTGGTGTTGAGGTGATGCACATGCTAGGTGACGGGCGTGTAGGCGTGTACCGTGTGAATTATGACTCCGCTATTTTTTATGGTACTGTATAGTTACCGGACCTTACCTGTAACCATGAAATTTCTAAGTACCTGAGCTCTTGAGCTATGATTGGATAGTTGTTAATTGGCTTACCTAACGGGTTGGGTTAGGTGCCATCACGACTAGTTGAATTTTTGGTCGTGACATATTCATTGATAGTTGTAACTCTTGATGTATTTGTACTTAAAGAAGTTTGGAGTTGACATATACGGATATCAATGTGGAGTTATGGTTTGACATAGGTGTGGGGTTTAAAGGTTAAGTATATGTATTAAAAGTACTTTGGGAGGTATAGTTACTCTTATATCTAAATGTATCCTACCCGTCCCGCAACCCACATTACAACCAATTAAATTCCTACTTGATCCTTGACTGAATAAGTTCAATTAGTAGAATAGTACACTACGGGCAAGCTTATGGTACATCTTTTGTTGCACATGAATGTTGTTCTTAGAGCGAACTAATTCTTCCTATCTTGAGTTCCTAATTGTTCTTAAACTTTATTGTTTGTGGAACTACTCTCTATTCTTATGTGAGAACACTTTATTCATGAAGGAATGGTAATGTCAATGACCTCTGTGTTAGAGTAAGTGAGCAGGTTATGAAAAATGCGTAGTGTTGTTGAGTCAACTCTTGAGGAGAGGATGTTACGATCTTGTGCTTAATCTATTCTATTATTCTTGGTATGGTGAGTTAGGAGAGTTGTTTAAAAAGGTCATGTCTATGTGAAGTATAGTTTGATTGCTCGAGGACGAGCAACGGTTTAAGTGTGGGGTGATGATGGTAGGCTATAATCCCATATTTTAGTCGCTTATTACACTCTATAATCCCATGGTAGGCTATAATCTCATATTTTGACTGCACTTTACTTATGTTGAGCTTTAATTTGGCGTATTTTGCACTTATTGTGTATTTTATGCCATGTAGGAGTGATTCTGAGCTATGTAGATGTTGTGGCATGAATTCAAGTTATTTTGTAGCTTTGAAGTTTGAGTAAAATCTCAAGGATTAAGTTGGTATCGTGTTCGGAAATCAACGGATGATAGTGCACTTTAAGAACGAAACGAAGAATCGAGCAGGCATACCGCGCATTGTCTAGTAAAATGCACATAACCTTTAGCTCAAAAATCTCTTTGGGCTCCACAATATATCATTGGAAAGATATTTAAAAGAGCTACACCGTTTGTGTTTTACGTTTTCTCAAATTCCCAACTAATACCACCCATATTTGTGATCGCGCATTGGGCGCGCACTTAGGGCAGAACAATGCGCAAAATGCGCGACCAAGTGCGTGAGCAGGTCTCCAGGTGCGCGGCCGCGCATGTCCTGTCCGGGAAGAGTCCTATTTCCCTAAAAAAGGGTAGTTTTGTCTGGGGTTTATTTTCTAGGCGGCTTGAATACACCAAAACACCATGTTTGAGCACTTTTGACATACCTTAGACCTGAAGAAGCTAAGGAAAAGAGGGAGAGGCAAGAGCACAAGGATTTCATCCTTCCTTCCTCACTCAAGATCCGAGTGTGGATTGTATTTATGTTTTCCTATAATTTTATTTCATTTGTAAAGAACTTCTCCATGTCTATGGAGTAGATCCTTTTGGGTTTTGATGGATTTGGTGTATTGATGGTTGCTTGTGGATTATAAATCTATTTTTATGTATTTGAATTTTGGAAGAATTAATTATTGCATCTATATTCACTTGTTCTTGTAATCGAGAGAGGCATAACATGTGATATATTTGCACTATATTGTTGGTTGAGTTCATAGATTCTTCTAACTAATCGAAAGAGGCTAGTTGAATCCTTGATTAAACCTAGTTAGGAGGATAATCGAAAGAGGTTCTCCTAAACACTAATCCATTACGAATTCTTGCATATCTTCATCGAGCTTAAATTGGTTCATATTGTGAGGTTGAAACTTAATCGAGAGGGGAGTTTCTACTAAACATCTGTACTGATAATTAAGTGAATTCGAGAGACTCACTTGAACATTAGAAGTGAATTATCTAGAGTTAAATCCCAAACAATTATCTTGTACTTATTCCGTCAAACCCTATTTTCTCCCATTGATAACTTCCTTACTTACCTTTGTTGTGATTGTCATTAGTCAATTGTTTTGATTCTTAGTTAATTTCAATTCTTAATTGTATAAATTTCAATTGTTGATCCCCCTGGATAGAAATCGAGCTACGAACTACGAGAATACTGTTTAAATCTAATCCCTGTGGACACGATATTATACTATACTATCTTTGACTAGCGAGTAAAATTTAAGTGTGTGTTTTGCAAATCGTCAACCGCGCCGTTGCTTGTGGATTTGTTTGTGGATTATAACTCTATTTTTACTTATTTGAATTGTTTTGGAAGATTTAATTGTTGCACCTATGTTCACTTGTTCTTGTAATCAAGAGAGGCATAACTTGTGATATATTTGCACTATATTGTTGGTTGAGTTCATAGATTCTTCTAAGTAATCGAAAGAGGCTAGTTGAATTCTTGATTAAACCTAGTTAGGAGGATAATCGAAAGAGGTTCTCCTAAAGACCAATCCATTACGAATTTTTGCATATCTTCACCGAGCTTAAATTGGTTCAGATTGTGAGGTTGAAAATTAATCGAGAGGGGAGTTTTTACTAAACATTTCTACTGATAATTAAGTGAATTCGAGAGACTCACTTGAACATTAGAAGTGAATTATCTAGAGTTAAATCCCAAACCATTATCTTGCCCTTATTCCGTCAAACCCTATTTTCTCCCATTGATAACTTCCTTACTTACCTTTGTTGCAATTGTCATTAGTCAATTGTTTAGATTCTTAGTTAATTTCAATTCTTAATTGTATAAATTTCAATTGTTGATCCCCCTGGATAGAAATCGAGCTACGAACTACGAGAACATTGTTTAAATCTAATCCCTATGGACACGATATTATACTATACTATCTTTGACTAGCGAGTACAATTTAAGTGTGTGTTTTGCGAATCGTCAAATGGCGCCGTTGCTTGTGGATTTGTTTGTGGATTATAACTCTATTTTTACTTATTTGAATCATTTTGGAAGATTTAATTGTTGCACCTATGTTCACTTGTTCTTGTAATCAAGAGAGGCATAACTTATGATATATTTGCACTATATTGTTGGTTGAGTTCATAGATTCTTCTAAGTAATCGAAAGAGGCTAGTTGAATTCTTGATTAAACCTAGTTAGGAGGATAATCGAAAGAGGTTCTCCTAAAGACCAATCCATTACGAATTTTTGCATATCTTCACCGAGCTTAAATTGGTTCAGATTGTGAGGTTGAAAATTAATCGAGAGGGGAGTTTTTACTAAACATTTCTACTGATAATTAAGTGAATTCGAGAGACTCACTTGAACATTAGAAGTGAATTATCTAGAGTTAAATCCCAAACCATTATCTTGCCCTTATTCCGTCAAACCCTATTTTCTCCCATTGATAACTTTCTTACTTACCTTTGTTGCAATTGTCATTAGTCAATTGTTTAGATTCTTAGTTAATTTCAATTCTTAATTGTATAAATTTCAATTGTTGATCCCCCTGGATAGAAATCGAGCTACGAACTACGAGAATACTATTTAAATCTAATCCCTGTGGACACGATATTATACTATACTATCTTTGACTAGCGAGTACAATTTAAGTGTGTGTTTTGCGAATCGTCAAATGGCGCCGTTGCTTGTGGATTTGTTTGTGGATTATAACTCTATTTTTACTTATTTGAATCGTTTTGGAAGATTTAATTGTTGCACCTATGTTCACTTGTTCTTGTAATCAAGAGAGGCATAACTTGTGATATATTTGCACTATATTGTTGGTTGAGTTCATAGATTCTTCTAAGTAATCGAAAGAGGCTAGTTGAATTCTTGATTAAACCTAGTTAGGAGGATAATCGAAAGAGGTTCTCCTAAAGACCAATCCATTATGAATTCTTGCATATCTTCACCGAGCTTAAATTGGTTCAGATTGTGAGGTTGAAAATTAATCGAGAGGGGAGTTTTTACTAAACATTTCTACTGATAATTAAGTGAATTCGAGAGACTCACTTGAACATTAGAAGTAAATTATCTAGAGTTAAATCCCAAACCAATATCTTGCCCTTATTCCGTCAAATCCTATTTTCTCCCATTGATAACTTCCTTACTTACCTTTGTTGCGATTGTCATTAGTCAATTGTTTAGATTCTTAGTTAATTTCAATTGTTGATCCCCCTGGATAGAAATCGAGCTACGAACTACGAGAATACTATTTAAATCTAATCCCTGTGGACATGATATTATACTATACTATCTTTGACTAGCGAGTACAATTTAAGTGTGTGTTTTGCAAATCGTCAACCGCGGAATTCCATCTGCGGCCGCAAACAATGAAGAAACCCCTAGTAGGCTTTCTAGCAAACTGCGAACTGCACAGGAATTGTGCGGCCGCAAATGACGAGCTGGAGATCAACTTCAGAGGGTTGAAAATTTCCAAAGTCCAAGTTCCCTCAAAATTGCGGACCGCACAAGAATTGTGCGGCCGCATAAGAAGTGCCTTGCGGCCGCAGAAGACCAGATTGACCAGATTGCGGCCGCAATCTGGTAAGATGCGGACTGTAAAAGACCAAATTGTGGCCGCAGTGATAAATCTGCTGACCGTAAAAACATTGCCTCGCGACCGCAGATTCCCAGCTCCTGCAAGATGAAATATTCTGCAGACCGCACATGGAATTGTGTGGCCCGAAGGGCAGTTTTGTCTGAAATTTTCAGCCTTGTATAAATAGACAAGTTTCACAAAATTAGGTCTAAGTTTTGTCATCAGCAAGTCCTGTACCCGTTTTTCTTTGCCTCTTTTGGAAGTTTTCTATATTTTGGAGTATTTTACTATAGATTTTATCATTTTGACTTTGCAATATGAGTTTAATTAGTATTTGTTTCTTCAATTTCTTCAATTTCATACATGAGTAGCTAGATTTTTACTAGGGTTGTCACCCAACCCTAGTATGTAAACCTTACGGGTATCTAATTTAGTGCTTATTTATGATTGAGTGTTTATTATTTAGCCATGTTCATGCTTTAATTTATGGTATTAATGGTTGCAAACATTAGTTCATGCCTATTTGACCTAGTATGATCTCGATACATTCTCCATCCAGTACAACTTTTGGCTTAATTGAATTTGATCATGCTTCTGGAGTGAGTTTCTTATGTTCTTTTCACTTTTAGTTTGTAGAGTATCTTAATGTTTAGGGTTTTGATAGAGTAATTTGTTTCCCAATTATTCGTGTATTTTAATTCGAGAAAGAGAGACTTAATTTAGGAAAACTTGGCTAACAAGAAACTGGGTCAATCGAGAGATTGATTAACCCAATTAAAGGGTTCAACCTAGAGATAGTAATAACCCGACTTGAGCTATTATCAACCGTTTTGTGTGATACCCATTTGGACTTGAGAAAGAAAAATTAGGAAAAATTACTCCTTGACCGAGAAGTACTGAGTGGGTAATTGAGAGTTGATAGCTATAATACACCCCGATCAACAAAACAAGCATTAAGATTTATATCCCATTAGGCGAACACCTAGGCGATGGTCATAGCCCTAGGCTTTTTACAAACTTGAAAAACAACAAAAACAATTATCCTAGCCTTAGTTCTTTACTTTGCAATCTTATTTTTAAAATAGAAATAGAAACAAAACCAATTTGTGTATATGCAAATTAAGATAGTTCAAATTCACGCACTAGAATATATACTCCTAACTCCCATCTAACTCCTTGTGGATTCGATCCAGACTCTTTGTTGGGTTACTATAATTGCAATCGACCGATTCATACCTTGTATTGAGGTGTGCATTGTGCGCGATAGGTCAATGTTTGGCGCCGTTGATGAATAAAGTCAACTCTATGTGCTCAAGTGTTACATTAGAACTATATGTGCATAAAGGTTTAACTTGTTGCCTTGTTGATAATACATAAGTAGTGTGGATAATTGTTGGTCCCAACTGATGTGTGAATAGCTCACCTTTGACTGGCTAAAATAACCCTTGACGTGTGGAGGTGGGAACTATTTTGTTTGCTTGAGGACAAGCAAAAACTTAAATTTGGGGGAGTTGATAAATGAGATTTTGACTACTTATTAGCACTTTTTAGCTTTAGTTTTAGTCTAAAAGCGTTGAATTGTGTTACTGAAACTAATGAAATGTGCAAAATTGTAGGAATATTGGAAGTTGGACTCCCGAGATGAAATCCGACTAAAAAATAAGTAATCTAAATACAAAGCAATAAAAGGCACAAAAGCTCACAAAGTGCGGACCACATAATTTCATCTGCGGCCGCAAATAATGAAGAAACCCCCAGCAAACTTTCTAGCAAACTGCGGACCGAACAGGAATTGTGCCGCCGTAAATGACGAGCTGGAGATCAACTTCAGAGTGTTGCAAAATTTCCACAGTCCAAACTCTTAAAATTGCGGATCACATAAGAATTGTGCGGCCGCAGAAGAAGTGCCTTGTTGCTGCAGAAGACCAGATTGCGGCCGCATAAGACCAAATTGTGGCCGTAGTGATAAATCTGCGGACCGCAAAAACATTACCTCGCGATCGCAGTTTAGAATTGTGCGGCCGCAGATTCCAAGCTCACGCAAGATGAAATATTCTGCGGACTGCACATAGAATTATGTGGCCGCAGAACCTCCCGAAGGGTAGTTTTGTCCGAAATTTTTAGCCTTGTATAAATACACGAGTTTTACAAAATTTGGTCTTACTTTTGACATCAGCAAGTCCTGTAGCCATTTTTTTTTTGCTTCTTTTGGAAGTTATCTATATTTTGGAGTAGTGTACTATAGATTTTATCATTTTAACTTTTTCAATATGAGTTTAATTAGTATTTCTTCTTCTATTTCTTCAATTTCATGCATGAGTAGCTAGATTTTTACTAGGGTTGTGACCCAACCCTAGTGTGTAAACCTTATGTGTATCTAATTTAGTGCTTGTTTATGATTGAGTGTTTATTATTTAGCCTTGTTCATGCTTTAATTTGTGGAATGAATGGTTGCAAACATTAATTCATGCCTATTTGACTTAGTCTCTACTTGAGAAAGAGAGACTTAAAATAGGAAAACTTGGCTAACAATTTTTATTGGGTCAATCGAGAGATTGATTAACCCAATTAAATGGTTCAACCTAGAGATAGTAATAATTCGACTTGAGCTATTCTCAACCGCTTTGTGTGATACCCATTTGGACTTGAGAAAGACAAATTGGGCAAAACTACTCCTTGACCGAGAAGTACTGAGTGGGTAATTGAGAGTGGATAGCTATAATATACCCCGATCAACAAAACAAGCATTAAGGTTTATATCCCATTAGGCGAACACCTAAGCGATGGTCATAGCCCTAGACTTTTTACAAACTTGAAAAACAACAAAAACAATTATCCTAGTCTTAGTTCTTTACTTTGCAATCTTAGTTTTAAAATAGAAGTAGAAACAAAACTAATGTTTGGAAGTGCAAATTAAGATAGTTCAAATTTGTGGAACTCCTTGACCTGACCTCGTCACTACTCCACCGAGGTTAGGCTTGGCAATTACTGGGTACCGTTATGGTGTACTCATATTACGCTTCTGCACATGTTTTGTGCAGACCCAGGTACATCTTATCAGTCCCGGTATTAGCGCACTGAACTTGCTTTTGGAGACTTCAAGTTATTCTTGCCCGCATCCGCAGGCCTAGGAGTCCCATTCTATCCTGTTCTTCCTTATTTCTTTTTTACTTTTATAGACAGTTATGTATAGGATTATCCAGCACTATATCTAGAGCTTGTGACTTATATTTCACCAGTTTTTGGGGAGTTGTACGCATTGTGTTTATAGATTATATTTATGAGATTGTTGGAGTTTCGAGATTCTAAGTTTTATTTAATATTTTCGCATATTGTTAGGCTTACCTAGTCTTAAAGACTAGGTGCCGTCACGATATTTTACGTAGGAAATTTGGGGTCGTGACACAATATTAATAAATCTTGTAAATATGAACACTTTTGGTTGTGAAGATATCGCAACTCACCTCCAGAAGAGGTAATATGATTGAGATAACACATCCTTAATCTTTCATATTTCAAATTTACCCCGGAAGTAGTAAACAATTGAAATTTTCTCATGAAGCAGGAAAATATTATAAATTGGTGTAAATACCACAACTCACCTCCTAAAGAGGTAGAATAACAAAGGATATATAATATTCAGATGTTAATGTCCTTTCTCCCTGAAAGAGACATTTATCACAAAGTTGGTGCTAAAAATACTGAAATTCTTAATTTGTCATTTATAAATTTAGAAATGTCTTTATGTTATTCATTTGATTATGATTTTCTCTCATGATACCAGAAGTGTCTGAGAAATATATGATAGTACAAAATATATCAAAAACTTCTGAAGAGCTAATTGTTTGTCTAGAAGACGCATGACACCAGTAGTGTCAGAATAATATTAGATTATGGATAATAAATGAAGGCTCTTGAAGAGCTTATATGCAAATTTGTCATTCATATTATATGATTGTAATCAAAACATTTGTTGTAATAAACCAGAAGTTTACTAATACGAATGACTATTATACTTAGACTACAAATGATTGGAAGATTGTAAATCTTTATGTTTTCACAATCATAGGGGGTAAAACAATATGTATGTGAAAAGTTACCTGCCTTATTCTTCAATTTGTACTACATCATGTATCACAGTAAATCAGAAGTTTACTAATGCAAAAGCAGCTACAGTAAATCAAGAATTTACTGATTCAAAAGTAGCCACAGTAAATCAGAAGTTTACTAATATAAAAGTTTGTGCAATAGTAAACTAGAAGTTTAGTAAGAGATAGCACATGCCATGATAAACTTGAAGTTTTTATTTTCCATTTTTAAATGAGCTATTTGAGAATTCAGATAAGCATATACTGAAGAACTAGAAGATTCTTCAAGAATTTTCTTGTGTTGCTTGTTCTCATAATAAATTGATTATATCAGCTAAAGTTGGGACTAAGACCCTTGAATTATGGAATATATAAAAGGTGAATATGGGCCCATTCACCTATCATGTGAACCACTTATAGATGCATATACGAGATAATTACATGTGTGTTTATTGTCAAACTGTAGTTTGACATTTAAAATTGCTTTTCTCAATTAAGAGCATAACTTCCAGATTATGAAATCAAGACAGTTCATCTTGATAATGTTGGTTTATATCCAAGCTGGTTTAGCATTGAATACGTCCTATTAATGGCTAAACTATTACTTATGAGAATAAAGTTTCATGTGTTGGTCTAAGATTTTCTAAATTGCATACAACAACACTTGTATGCATCAAATCAACAAGATATGATAAGTCATCCCCTCACAATTGGTTCTTGATCAGAATCTAAATATTTTTACTATCTAATAATAATATGATTAATTTCTCTATCACAATGCACAAAGATAGGTTCCCCAAAGAAGATTGGGGATATATGTTAGTTTTTCTAACATTTGGGGGATGGAATAAGCAGCTGGAGAATATGCTATATTAATCGAATTATCATTAATATGATCCTCACTCAGAAGATAATTCAAGTCAAATACCAGAAGTATTTGCTGATCCAAAATTAAATATCATATTTTCGCTGCAAATGCTCCTATTAAAATTAAAGTCCCGAAAGGATAAAGTTTACTGCACACATGAAGCATAGTAAACCGATCAGTTCCAAAGCTAACAATTCTGGAAACTGATAAGAGCAAATAATCAAAATGATCATACAAAAGAAATGAGCTCTAGAAGAGCCTACGACATAACATTTTATGAAACTTCAGAAGAAGTTCAGGTACCTGAAAATAAAGAAAGTGATGAGATCTCAACAAGTTATGTCGTATGTGAACCGACACAAAATGATCGTCGACGATATATTTGATACAATACAGTGCACAATATTGTAAATGATTGTGAGGATCGGACCTGTAGTCCAGACACCTGAAGATGTCATGCCTTTTAAATGCATGTCATCACCTATATGACTCATTTGATCAAATTTATTTGAAGATACCTGAAGGATTTAAAATGCTTGAAGCATATAATTCAAAGTATCGAGAAACGTACTCGATAATTACAAAGATCTTATACAGTTTAAAGCAATCTGGACGCATGTGGTATAATCGACTCAGTGAATATTTGCTGAAAGAAGGTTACATAAATGATACTATTTGTCCATGTATTTTTATATAAAAAATGACATTAGAGTTTTTTATACTTGTTGTTTATGTTGATGATATAAATCTTGTTGGAACTCCAGAAGAGCTCCAAAAGGCAATCGAATATCTTAAGAAAGAATTTGAGATGAAAGATCTTGGAAAGACAAAACTTTGTCTTGGTCTACAAATTGAACATTTAGCAGACATGATCTTTATACATCAATCTACCTATACAGAAAGGGTATTAAAATGCTTTTACATAGACAAAGTATACCCATTGAGTACACCAATAATTATACAAACACTTGAAGTGAATAAGGACCCGTTCCGGCCTCTAGAAGAGGATGAGGAACTCCTTAGTCCTAAAGCACCCTATCTCAGTGCAATTGGTGCACTTATGGATCTTGTTAATGCTACAAGGTCTGACATAATATTTCCTATTCATTTACTAGCAAGATATAGTTCTTATCATACACGAGATATTAGAATGGGATTAAGCATATATTGCGATATTTAAAGGAACTCTTGATATGAGTTTGTTTTATGCTAACAAAGGTAGTGCAGATCTTGTTGGTTATGCAGATGCATGTTATTTATCTGATCCCCATAAAGATTGATTTCAAACTAGATACGTGTTTACATATGGAGGTACTGTCATATCATGCGCTCCACAAAACAATCTATTGTTGGTACTTCTTCAAATCATGCTGAGATAATAGCTATTCATGAAACAAGTAGGGAATACATATGGTTGAGATCAGAGATTCATTTTATTCGAGAAAAATATAATTTGGAATGTAATAAAAGATCCACAATTTTATACGAAGACAATGCTGCATGCATAGCCCAATTGAAGGAAGAATTTATAAAAGGAGATAGAACAAAGCACATTTCACAAAAATTATTCTATACATATGATCTTCAAAAAAATATTGACATTAATGTGCAACAAATCTGTTCAAGTAACAATCTGGCAGATTTATTCACTAAATCTTTGCTAATTTCAATGTTTGAGAAGATTGTATACAATATTGGAATGCGGAGACTCAAATATTTGAAATAAGTTTTTCATTAGGGTGAGTGAAATACGCGTTATACTCTTTTTTCCTTACTAAAGTGCACTCATTGAGTACACCAATAATTGTTCGATCACTTGAAGTGAATAAGGACCCGTTCTGACCTCCAGAAGAGGATGAAGAACTCCTTAGTCCTAAACCACCCTATCTCAGTGCAATTGGTGCACTTATGGATCTTGCTAATACTACAAGGACTGACATAGCATTTTTTATTCATTTACTAGCAAGATATAGCTCTTCTCATACACGAGACATTGGAATGGGATTAAGTATATATTGCGATATTTATAGGGAACTCTTGATATGGATTTGTTTTATGCTAATAAAGGTAGTGCAGATCTTGTTGGTTATGCAGATGCAGGTTATTTATCTGATCGCCATAAAGCCCGATCTCAAACCGGATACGTGTTTACATATGGAGGTACTGTCATATCATGCACTCCACAAAGCAATCTATTGTTGGTACTTCTTCAAATCATGCCGAGATAATAGCTATTCATGAAGAAAGTAGGGAATGTGTATGGTTGAGATTAATGATTCATTTTATTCGAAAAAATATGATTTGGAATGTGATAAAAGATCCACAATTTTATACGAAGACAATATTGCATGCATAGCCCAATTGAAGGAAGGATTTATAAAAAAGATATAACAAAGCACATTTCATAAAAATTATTCTACACACATGATCTTCAAAAAAATGGTGATATTGATGTGCAACAAATCCGTTCAAGTGACAATCCAGTAGATTTATTCACTAAATCTTTGCCAACTTCACCGTTTGAAAAGATGCTATACAATATTGGAATGCGGAGACTCAAATATTTGAAATACATTTTTCATTAGGGTGAGTGAAATATGCGTTGTACTCTTTTTCCCTTACTAAGGTTTTTCTCATGAGGTTTTTCTTGTAAGGGTCTTAATGAGGCGACTAGAAATGCGTATTACTAAATATGTGTACTCTTTTTCATTCACTACGATTTTTTTCACTAGATTTTTTCGAGTAAGGTTTTAGCGAGGCATATTATCTTTTATGAATATCCATGGGGGAGTGTTATAAAAATATTATATTGTAGATGTCCATTTATTACTCCGCTATTGATAATCTTCCTGAAGAAGATTTTTCGTTTAGTACTCTTTATTGAAGTTTATCTACAATCAACTGATGCAAGCAGGTTGCAAGCAACTTAATGAAATAATTTGTAGCAACTTCTTATTAAACAGACAGGTTACGAGCAGCTCATGCAGACAACTTACAAGTAGCTCAAGAAAAGCCTCGCAGCTGCTTCCTAAAAAGCCTTGCAGCTTCTTCCTGAAAAGTCTCGCAACTGCTTTCTTTCTTGGAGTATCCAGTTCATTATATACATCAGTATGAAATTGAATAATATATCAATCTCTCTCTATATTTGTTTTTGATTTATTTACTTTGCAGTATTTATTTTATAACGGTTCAATGATATTTCATATGCCCAAATTTATTTAGAGTATATATATATATATATATATATATATATATATAGAGAGAGAGAGAGAGAGAGACATATGTGAAAGTGGAGAGATATCTTGTTCTATACTAACAAAAAGATTATTGAGGAGCTATAAGAGGTCCTTTTTGTTGCTTTTTTTCTCCTGTAGCTCTTTGTTCGATGGATGATGAGTAATTTATATACACCTCCTTGTTTTTTCTTCCTTTCATAAGAAAATTATTTTGAAACATCACTACACACACATATAACAGAGATTAAGTGAGTGTGTGTAACAATATTTTAATTGACTTAAGATCTTGAATTCCTTTTTTTTAATAATACTATTCATCATTCTTTGACTTGCGTGCGCAGTCCGTATAATTTTCCGGAAAGTTTTTATATGAAAAATTGATTAAAATATGAAATGGAGCTTCAAAACTCATTTGAGTTGACTTCGGTCAACATTTTTAGCAAACAGATCTGGATGAGTATTTTAACAGTTCCGATAGGTCCGTATCATAATTTGGGACTTGGGCGTATGCCTGAAATTTAATTTGGAGGTCCCTAACTTGAGTTATCGACATTTATTGAAAATTAGAAGTTTGAAAGCTTAAAGATTTTCAAAGTTTGACAACGGATTTGACTTTATTACTCAGATTTTGATTCTGAGTGGCGTACAGTAGATTTCTCAGATTCAGCTATTCGTAAGAGACTTGAGGTATAACTGCATGGCATTCTCCGTTCTGAAGTCCCCTTCCACTTTATCGTAGCTGTGTATTTCTTTCAGACAACTTCATTTTCATTCAGACCTTTATTTGTATTATTCTAATAGCTCGTGCACTTATGACGCCAGTTCTGGGATGTTATTTAGACATCGCTATTATTATGGATTATTCACTTTATTTCAGACTTTATTTCCGCATCTGTTTCTTTGTTATTAATTAATTTAATTTTTTTTTAAAATAACTAATATTATTCTAACGTTGGCTTGCCTAGCAAGTGAAATGTTAGGCGCCATCACGGTCCCGAAGGTGGGAATTTCGGGTCGTCACAAGTTAGTATCAGAGCACTGGTTACTTAGGTCTCACGAGTCACGAACAAGCTTAGTAGAGTCTGAAGGATCGGTACGGAGACGTCTATATCTCTCAGAGGCTATGAAGCTTAGGAACAATACCATTCCTTTCTTATTCTGTCGTACAATTTTATTCTATCATCGATGATTGAACCATTCTATTCTTATTCTCTCGCAGATGGTGAGAATGTGCAATACATCTACCGACGGACATGGGCTAGATCCCCCGGTGGCAACTATGACCAGGGGTAGAGGCCGAGGTAGTGCCAGAAGCCGAGGTAGAGGCAGATATAGAGCTCAGTCTAGAGCTCGAGCGGCATCACCTGTTGTAAAATCTCATGTGGATTTTGGAGCGGAGGTTCCAGCTCAGACTGTACCTGTTGGACCAGTTCAGGTCCCGGAAGGATTCATAGCTACTCCAGTGCTTCAGGACGCTCTAGTCCGTTTGGTGAGCCTTATGGAGGGTGTGGCCCAGAATGATACATTACCAGTGGCACCAGCCGTCTCAAATGCTTGGGAATGAGCAAAAACTCCCACTACTCCCACTCCGTGGCAGAAATCTCCCTAGTATCAGGCTCCAGTAGCCCATCCAGTTGGGGTAGTTCAGCCAGTTGTTGTATCACAGGCCGGTGATAGGCCTGCTTTGTCTTCTGAGGCTTTGTTGAGGTTGGACAAGTTTACCAAGCTATATCTGATCCATTTTAGTGGTACACCTTCTGAGGACCCACAAGATTTTATTGACCACTACTATGAAGTATTGCAGAACATGGGGATAGTCGAAAGTAATGGGGTTGATTTTGCCGTGTTTCAGATGACTGGTTCCGCCAAGAGGTGGTGGAAAGATTATGTATTTACTAGACTAGTTAGTTCGCATGCACTTACTTGGGAGCATTTCTCGTAGCTATTTTTGGAGAAGTTCCTTCCTATCACATTGAGGGAGAATTACTGCAAGCAGTTTGAATGTCTCCAGCAGGGCAGTATGTCAGTCACTCAGTATGAGACCTGTTTGTGAATCTAGCCCGTCATGCTCTTCTTCTGCTTCCTACCGAGAGAGAGAAAGGTTAAAAAGGTTCATTGATGGACTCGTTCAACCTATCAAGCTATAATTGGCCAAGGAGTTCGGGAGTGAGATTTCTTTTTAGACGGCTGCTAATGTCACCAGGCAGATCGAGATGGTTCTTTCACAGGAGAGAGGGCCAGTGTCAGATAAGAGGCCCCGTCATTCAGGTAATTTCAGAGGTGCCTCATCAGGAGGCATGAGTACTTATGGTAGGGGTCATCCTCCCAGGCCATTTTATTCAGCACTTCAGGCATCTCACGGTACTTTAGGGAGTCATGGTCCTATTATGCCTTTCTATGGGCAGCCGACATTTAGTGCACATCCATCTCCTATCAATGCACCACCACTCTAGAGTCACTATGGCGGCTATCAGATCCATTCGGGTCAGCTTCAACTTCAGCAGACACGACAGCAGGATATGTGTTATGAATGTGGGAACATTGGTCACATCAGAAGGTATTTCCTTAGGTTGTCAAGCAACAGATCTCAATAGGATTCTCGTGCCATCATACGAGCAGCGGTTGCTCCACCGCCCACCCAGCCAGCTAGGGGTAGGGATTAGACAGCTAGAGGTAGAGGTTAGGTTATTAGAGGTGGAGGCCAGCCAGTTAGAGGCCGTCCCAGAGATGTAGCTCCGAGTGGTGGGGCGCAGCCCCGATTTTATGCTTTTCTAGCTAGGCCTGAGGCCAAGTCATCCAATGCCGTGATCACATGTATTGTTCCAGTTTGCCATAGATATGCTTCATTTTTATTTGATCCAGGATCTACTTACTCCTATGTGTCCTACTTTGATTCATATATGGTTCTGCCTTGTGATTCTCTGAGTGCGTCTGTATATGTGTCCATGCTAGTGGGAGATTCTGTTATGGTAGATCATGTCTACCGTTCGTGCGTGGTTACTATTGGGAGTCTTGAGACTAGTATGGATCATCTACTTCTCGACATGGTAGATTTTGACGTCATAGTGGGTATGGATTGGCTGTCACCTTATCATGCTATATTGGATTGTCATGCCAAGATGGTGACCTTAGCCATGCCAGGGTTACCTTGATTAGAGTGGAAAGGAACTCCTGGTCATTCTACTAGAAGGGTCATTTCTTATATGAAGGCTCAGCGTATGGTCGAGAAGGGGTGTCTAGCCTATTTGGCTTATATTTGCGATCCCATTGCGGATATTCCTTCTATGGACTCAGTACAAGTTGTTCATGAATTTTCAGAAGTATTTCCTGCATATTTGCCGGGGATGCCACCCATCATAGATATTGACTTCTGTATTGATTTGGCTCCGGGCATTCAACCCATTTCTATTTCTCCAAACTATATGGCCCCGCCGAAGTTGAAAGAATTGAAGGAGCAGTTACAAGACTTGCTTGATCAGGGATTCATTAGACCTAGTATCTCGCCCTAGGGTGCACCAATGTTTTTTGTGAAGAATAAAGATGGTTCAATGCAGATGTAATTAGATTATCGACAGTTGAACAAGGCTACTATCAAGAACAAGTATCCATTGCCTAGAATTTATGTCTTATTCGATCAGCTTCAGAGTGCCAAGGTATTTTTGAAGATTGACTTGAGGTTTGACTATTACTAGTTGAAGATTAGGGTATCTGATGTCCCTAAGACATCTTTTCGGACTCGATATGGGCATTATGAATTTCTAGTGATGTCATTTGGGCTGACAAATACCCCAGCAACATTTATGGATTTGATGAACCGGGTGTTCAAGCCCTATCTGAATTCCTTTGTGGTTGTATTCGTTGATGATATCTTGATTTACTCCAGCAATCGAGAGGAGCATGAGCAACATCTTCGGACTATGCTTCAGACTTTGAAGAATAATCAGTTATATGCCAAATTTTCAAAATGCTAATTTTGGTCTGACTCCGTTGCCTTTTTGGGGCATGTTGTATTGGAAGAAGGCATAAAAGTGGATCTTAAGAAGATTGAGACAGTTTAGAATTGGCCTAGACATACTTCAGCTATAGAGATTCGGAGTTTCCTGGGTTTGGCAGGTTATTATTGCCGGTTTGTGGAGGGGTTTTCATCTATAGCATCTCCATTGACCAAATTGATCCAGAAGGGTGCCCCATTTAGATGGTCAAACGAGTGTGAGTTGAGTTTTCAGAAGCTCAAGACTGCTTTGACTACGGCGCCAATGTTGGTATTACCCACAGGTTCAAGATCTTATACGATGTATTGTGATGCATCTCGTATTGGGCTTGGTGCAGTATTAATGCAAGATGGAAGAGTAATTGCATATGCATCGCGACAGTTAAAAGTTCATGAGAAAAATTACCATGTTCATGACTTAGAATTGGTAGCCATTGTTCATGCGCTGAAGATTTGGAGACATTACCTTTACTGTGTCTCGTGTGAGGTATTCATCGATCATCGTAGTCTATAGTACCTGTTCAAATAAAAAGACCTCAATCTGAGGCAGAGAAGATGGTTGGAGCTGTTGAAAGACTATGATATCACCATTTTGTATCACCCCGGAAAGGCCAATGTGGTGGCCGATGCTTTGAGTAGAAAGTTTGTGAGTATGGACAGCCTTGCGTATATTCTGGTTGGAGAGAGGCCGTTAGTTGTAGATGTTCAGACGTTGGCCAATCAGTTCGTGAGGTTAGATGTTTTAGAGTCTAATCAAATTCTAGCTTGCACAGTCGTTTGGTCTTCCTTGTATGAGCGTATTAGAATGGCGATCCTCATTTGCTTTTCCTTAAGGACACGGTGCAGCACGGCGGTGCCAAGCAGGTTGCTGTGGGAGATGATGGAGTTTTGCGGATGCAGAGTCATATATGTGTTCCTAATGTGGATGGGCTTCGTGAATTAATCCTTGAAGAAGCCCACAGTTCCCGGTATTCTATTCATCCGGGTACCGCCAAAATGTATCAAGATTTGCGACAACATTATTGGTGGAGAAGAATGAAGAATGATATAGTTGCATATGTATCTTAGTGTCTGAATTGTCAGCAAGTTAAGTACGAGCATCAGAGACTTAGTGGTTTGCTTCAGAAATTAGAAATTCCTGAGTGAAAGTGGGAGCGTATCACTATGGATTTTTTTGTTGGGCTCCCACGGACTCAGAGAAAGTTCGATGCAGTATGGATCATTGTGAACAGATTGACCAAGTTAGCACATTTCATTCCAGTAGCAGTTACCTATTCTTCAGAGTGGCTAGCTGAGATTTACATCCGCGAGATTTTCCGCCTTCATGGAGTGCCCGTGTCTATCATTTTTGATCGAGGTATGCAGTTCACCTCGCACTTCTGGAGGGTTGTACAGTGTGAGTTAGGCACGCGAGTTGAGTTGAGTAATGCATTTCATCCACAGACATGCAGAAAGTCAGAGCGCACTAATCAGATATTGGAAGATATGCTTCGCGCTTGTGTTATAGATTTTGGAGGTTCTTGGGATCAGTTCTTGCCACTTGCGGAGTTTGCCTATAATAACAGCTACCAGTCGAGCATTTAATTGGCTCCGTATGAAGCATCATATGGGAGACGATGCCGTTCGCCAGTTGGCTGGTTTGAACTGGGAGAGGCTCGGTTGTTGGGTACTGATTTTGTACAGAATGCCCTGTATAAGGTCAAAATTATCCAGGATCAACTTCGCACAGTTCAGTCTAGGCAAAAGAGCTATGCTGACCGTAAGATTCGTGATATTTCATTCATGGCAAGAGAAAGAGTATTGCTCCGGGTTTCACCAATGAAAGGTGTAATGAGATTCAGGAAAAAGGGCAAGTTAAGCCCTAGGTATATCAGACCCTTTGAAATTCTTGAAAGGGTGGGTGAAGTATCCTACAAGCTTGCACTACCACCTAGCTTATCAGCAGTTCATCCGGTATTCTATATGTCTATGCTCCGAAAATACCATGGTGATTCGTCCCATGTGTTAGATTTCAGCTCAGTCTAATTGGACAAAGATTTGACTTATGAGGAGGTTCTAGCCTGGCAGGTCCGACATTTGAGGTCTAAGAATTATCCTTCAGTTCGGGTGCAATGGAAAGGTCAGTCGATTGATGAAGCTACCTGGGAGTCCGAGTCGGACATGCAGAGTAAATATCCGCACCTTTTCACCAGCTCGGGTACTTTTCTAATTCCGTTCGAGGACGAACATTTGTTTTATAGGTGGAGAATGTGATGACCCAAAATGTCATATTTAATTTAAACACTCATTTCTGTGTTCTATGACCTCGAATAGTACTATTCATCATTCTTCGACTTGCGTGCGCAATCTGTATAGTTTTTCGAAAAGTTTTTGTATGAAAAATTGATAAAATGTGAAATGGAGCTTCAAGACTCATTTGAGTTGACTTCAATTAATATTTTTAGTAAACAGATTCAGATTAGTATTTTGACAGTTCCGATAGGTCCATATCGTAATTTGGGACTTTGGCGTATGCACGCAATTTAATTTGGAGGTCCATAGCTTGAGTTATCGCCATTTACTGAAAATTAGAAGTTTGGAAGCTTAAAGATTTCCAAAATTTGACCACGGATTTGAATTTATTGATATCAAACTCGGATTAAGATTCTGAAAATTTGAATAGCTCCGTTATAGCATTTATGACTTGTGTGCCAAATTTGAAGTCATTCCGGATTCATTTAATGTGTTTCGGCACGAGTTTTGTAAATTGAAAAGTTTGAAACTCATAAATCCGAATCGAGGTGTGAATTATAATTTTGATGTTATTTGATGTGATTTGAAACCCCGAGTAAGTCCGTATTATGTTTCGGGACTTGGTGGTATATTTAGTTGAGGTCCCGAGGGCCTCAGGTGTAATTCGGATCATGATCGGCGCATTTCGGAACCATGAAACTGCTAAACCTGCTACTACTGGTTTTCTTCTATCCGATCGCGTGACTATGTCCGCAATCGCGAAGGCTTAATGGCCACTGATGAAATTTGTACTATGCGATCTCTTAGTGAGGTCCGCGATCGCACAGTTGCAGCAACTAAATCACCGCGAACGCGAGGTCCAAGCCGCGTTCGCGAAGAAGGAATGAGGCAGAAGCTGAAGCACAAAATTTGTGCTACACGATCGCACAAGGCAGTCCGCGATCGCGAAAGACTGAGAAACTGTGCTTCGCACTCACAAGAGCACTACCGCGTTCGCGAAGAGCAAAAACTGGGCATCCTAAAAATGTGCTTCGCGATCGCGAAGCATTGTCCGCTATCGCATAAGGTAAAAACCCGAACAATAGAACTTAAGTTCTGGAAATGGGATTTCGCCCCATTTTTTCATTATTCACAATTGTGAGCTCGGGTAAGGCTATTTTTGGGCTATTTTTACGGAAAAACATTAGGGTAAGTGTTCCTTATCCTATATTGATTATATTTCATGATTCCATACTCATTTATATCATGAATCCGTAAATTTATAGAAAAAAATCAAATTTTTATAAAATATTCCAAAATTGTAAAATGAAGATTTGAAGGTCAATCCAATGTCGGAATTCGATAATTTTTGTATGGTTGAACTCGTATCGGAACGGGAATTTCGTGAGTTTTTTCGGGATTTGAGACGTGGGTCTTACTATCGATTTTTAAAATGAATTTCAAATTTTAATCCAAAAAATTAGTAAATTCATATGGAATTAATTCTTACGATTCGTGTTGAGTATAATGAATTGTTTGTGACTAGATTTGAAGCTTTCAGACACGAATTTGCGAGGCAAATGTTTGTTGGAATCTTGAAATTGGTTGCGAAGTGAGGTAAGTGTCGTGGACCTTGACTTGAGGGAATAGAATTCTTGAATTATTGTTATATGAATTTCATGTGTAACGGCGTATAGGCGAGGTGACGAGTGCCTATACGTCGTCAAATAATTATTTGTATAATTATTTGAAAATCATAAATTATTTTAAATCATGAATGAATTATTATATTAATTGTTTCTCTCATATTCCTTGCTCAATATTATGCTTTGAATCCATGCTATAATTGCTACGTACTTATTTGATTTATGTGACTTAATTGCTACTTGACATTTAGCATACTAATTATTAAATTACTTATTTCCTCCTTAATTTCCACAACTAATTGCTACTTGTCATCACTTATTTCTAAGTAAATCATAATTATTGTATGTTTATTGTCTTATAATTTTATATTAATTGTTGCATTTATTAGAGTAATTTTTTTTATAAGAATTGGTAAAATATATTATTTGAGGAGCGGATTGCACGCCGCAACTGAAATGAAAGTGAATATATTGGAGGAGCGGGTTGCACGCCGCAACAGAATTGATTGAAATGAATATATTGGAGGAGCGGGTTGTATGCCGCAATAGAATTGATTGAAAATATATATTGAGGAACGGGTTGCACGCCGCAATAGAATTGGTTGAAAAGATATATTGAGGATCGGGTTACACGCCGCAATGGGATTAAATAAAAATCAATATATTGTGGAATCGGGTTGTACGCCGCAACGGAATTGAATATGAATATATTGTGGGATCGGGTTGTACTCCGCAACGAAAATTGATTGAAATAATAATTGGTTATGACTGCCGAGTTGGTTTCAACTGTTGAAATGAGTTACCTGTTTTATTTCTATTATTGTTGTTGTTATTATTATTATTGCGTATAGGTTAATGTAAGTGACCTGCCTTAGCCTCGTCACTACTTCGTCGAGGTTAGGCCCACCACTTACTGGGTACATGGGGTCGGTTGTACTCATACTACATTCTGCACTTCTTGTGTAGATACTGGAGTTGATCCCAGTGGTGTACAGTAGATTTGCTCGGATTCAGCTATTCGCAGGAGACTTGAGGTATAACTGCACGACGTTCGCCGTTCTGGAGTCCCCTTCCACTTTATTGTAGCTGTGTATTTCTTTCAGACAGCTTTATTTTCATTCAGACCTTTATTTGTATTATTCTAGTAGCTCGTGCACTTGTGACGCCAGTTCTGGGATGATATTTAGATATCGCTATTATTATGGATTATTCACTTTATTTCAGACTTTATTTCTGCATTTGTTTCTTTGTTATTAATTAATTTAAAATTATTTTAAAATGGCTGATATTATTCTAACGTTGTCTTGCCTAGGAAGTGAAATGTTAGGCGCCATCACAGTCCCGGAGGTGAGAATTTCGGGTCGTGACAGAAGCCACATGGTCTTAAGGGTGGCCCACTGACCACCCTTCGTCGAAATATTACACTGTATATATAGGTAAAATATTACGTTTTAGAGTTATATAACACATATTAAACACTCTTTGTCTTAATTTTTTTTCACCTCGTTTAAATTTAAACACACTTAAAAAAGTTCCTAGTTTCGTAGCTGGTTGTAGATGATAGTAACAAAAAGTTTGATTATTAGTACTAAGAGGATAAGTACGTTGGTCCTAAGAAGGTAAAGGGAGCCAATGGAAGAGTTCGACTAGTCTCTCTCTGTCTCTCCTTTTTCTTTCTTTCTTTCTTCCTGCCATCCCTTATTAACCCCATGACCCCTCCATAAAGAGTGGTGGATCTTCTCTTTTGTACTTCACCCCCACCCTTACCCCAATCCTCACCCCTACACGCCACACCATCTAATTCCTCTTCCTTACCAGTAATTTTGTACGTGTAAACTTGCTCATATTGCTAGTCGTTCTAAATTAAGATAAAAAGAAGAGGTGCGGTAAATGGTAAGTTATCAACAACGTAAAACCAATCAATTTGTGTTGGATTATCCTATTCTAGAATATGTCACCTTAACACACGTTACATCGGCATCCAGCTAACTGAGACGTATTTAAATGATATAAGACGTATTTATATCATAAAACCCAATTTGCTTAAGATTGAGAGGTAATAGTACTTACATATAGTTGTTGCTGCTGCGTGCAAGAAGTATTAATCAAATTGTATTGTCCATAAATCTATGTAAAAGTTGTGATTCTTTATTCTCCTTTTAGATTTTTGAACGATGTAGATTATAAGAGCTAGAGAACAATTATTTTGGAAAATTTTCTTTTATTAATCATTATTATTTCCAAAGAAGAAAAATTGAACTTTTTTCTTCATACACAAACAATTATTTTGTGAATCATGTGCATTTTGACGTGTAATATGTTCTTTAAAGACTGTAGATCTCGTGGTTAAAAAAGGGGCATGCAAATGAATTCACATGAAAATTAAGGACGCTTAGCAAACTCCTCCAAATAGAAACCAAAAATAAAAAAATAAAGTTAAAATTAAAAAACAAAAAAGCGAAGGAAAAGACTTTTTACGTAAGAATGGAGTAGCAAGTCGGTGGTATTCTTACATGGCCCTAATTCTTTTCTTAACTTAGCCATGTCATTATTTCTGGTGGATCCCCAAGGTCGTACGTGTAGCTTTTCACACTTAAAATTTAAGAGAAGATTTTCTTGTTTTTTTTTTTAACAGAAAGAAATTTCTAACAGTTACACTTTTCTTTTTTTCTCTCCATCTTCCTTTAGTAAGAGCAGAGCACTAAACTCCTCTCTCCCTCTCTCCCTCTCTTTCTATCTCTCTCATGGCTCCTGCAACTCATCATTATTTTTTTCCACCAATTTTCTCTTTTTTTTTCTCCTCTCCTCGCTCCACATACATTAATTTTTTTTTTCTTTCTATTTTCAATTAATATCTAAAATAGAACAATTTTAATGATGAAGACAAATAGTATCTAGTGTGTCGTCTGACATGGTATTTATCAAAAAAAGATTGATATATATGAGAGAAGAAGAATATGTACATAATTTACAATAGGCTAGCTCAACTGAAAACGTAAATATTCTTTAGAAACAACAAAGTAAAGCCTTTAAATCTTATAGAATGTTGACGAGAAATGAATAGCAATGGCAGCTATGTGGCAGAAGCAAGGGTGAATGGTTTCGACTTAAGGAGCTCAACTAACAGGGCAACAAGATTAACTTGCATACAACTTAAATATAATTTTTGTACAACTTTAATATAATTTTGATACATATATATATATATATATATATATATATATATATATATATATATATATATATATATATATATATATATATATATATATACAACTTTTTATAAAAGAAAGTACTATCTATAACTTCATACAACTTTAATTTAATTTTAAAAATATAATCGTCAAATTTAAAAATCTAACAAAATATCGATTTTGTTAGAATCGGGTTACCGGGTAGTGCGGAATTTAGCCAAACAACGTTATAATGACAATAACAAAGACAATGCAAGTTGATAATAACGACAATTAAAGAAGATAAAGAAGACACAAATTTAACATGGTTCGGTCAAGGTGACCTACGTCCACAAGCGGAGACGAGCAATTTTACTATACCAACAAGAGTACAAAAGAGAGTATAAAATTAGAGTAAATACTCTAATTACCAAATACCCCAAGAGAATAACCTCACAAGATCACTCCAAAGAAAAGATTCACACAAGTGTTTCCCAACACTCACTCTCTTGCAAAATACTCTATAATAAAATAAAGGAGGAGAGAGAAAGACAAGAGTGAAAAGCTCTTGAATTAGTGTGTTTGCAAATGAGGAGAAGCTCCTTTATTCATAGCAAGAAATTCTTAGCCTAATAGTGGATATTATGTCATGGAAAATGTCATGATCCACAAATTTTATTATAATGGATATTATGTCATGGCAAATGTCATAAAAATTTGGCCATATTACAAATCTCCACCTTCGCCTAATTTCAGCTTATATATAGTAAATTTTCTCCACCTTCTCCGCAAAAACCCCAATGGGCAAAATCATTCCTCATAAATGCCATCAAGTTCAAGCAAAGCTTGAACTTGGACACTGGAAGAGGTTTTGTGAACATGTCACCAGGAATGTCTCTTCTAAACAGAGACTTCTCTTTCAGCAATAGTTTCTCGGATGAAATGATACTTTATATCAATGTGCTTCATCCTCTCATGATACATTTGATCTTTAGTCAAATGAATGGTACTTTGACTATCACAGAAAATGGTAATACCACTTTGGTGTAAACTGAGTTCCGCAAATCGACCCTTCAACCATAAGGCTTCTTTGATCGCCTCGGTCACTGCCATATATTCTACTTCGGTAGTAGATAAAGCTACTACATGTTGTAATGTAGCTTTCCAACTAATAGCGCAACCACCGATGCAAAATACATAGCCTGTCAGTGATCTTATTTTGTCAAGATCACTTGCATAATCTGAGTCTACAAAACTAACCAAAGTGTTAGTATTTCTCCCAAACTCCAAATATGTGTTTGAAGTACCTCGCAAGTATATGAGAATCCATTTCACAATATGCCAATGGGCTTTACTAGGGCAAGCTGTATACCGGCTTACCACGCTCACTGCTTGTAAAATGTCTGGACATGTACAAACTATTGCATACATAATACTGCCGACTGCACTAGAATAAGGAACCTGTGCCATGTACCTCTCTTCTTTCTCTGATTGCAGGGACTCAGCAGCTGAAAACTTAAAATGAGCAGCAAGAGGGGTACTAATTGGTTTAGCATCTTTCATGCCAAACCTCTCCAAGTGTCACGACCCGAAAGAAAACAGTAGGACATAAAAGATAGACGGGGACTTCAAGGTCTGTGAACGACGACAGATCTACTTGAGTCTATGGACAGCGGACCAATAGCAAAAATCTCGATCAACTTGAGCTGGTACCAAAATCTGCATAGAAAGTGCAGAGTGCAACATCCGTACAACCGACCTCCATGTACTGGTAACTGTCGAGCCTAACCTCGGCGAAGTAGTGACGAGGCTAGGACAAGATACCCACATATGACCTGAACAGTATAATCATGCTAGTAGCAACAACAGTAAATAAAAAAATAATGTAGAAATAATGGGAAGGGGCATACAGTGGGGGAATATAATGTAAAGTGTGAGAATAATGAAAAGACAGAATTAAACCGAAAATCCTTAAACAAATTGAGCAAATAAAACAGCAAAGGAAAACTGCACGGCATCACCCTTCGTACTTTTGCTCTCAACCTCACCAAATAAATAAATAGAACGGCACGGTATCACCCTTCGTGCTTTTACTCTCAACCTCACCAAATAAATAAATAGAACGGCACGGCATCACCCTTCGTGTATTAAACCTCTCATAATATACACGGCATCACCCTTCGTACTTTACACTCTTCCTCACAATATAAATAATGCATTTATGGCATTACCCTTCATGCTTTACACTCCTCCTCACAATATAAATAATGCATGCATGGCATCACCCTTCGTGCTTTACACTCCTCCTTACAAATCACAGAATCAATAATAACGGATAGATAGAAGTATCACAAAGAAACCAGTATTGAACCCATAATCAATAGAACAATGTAACCTCAACCTTAAATCAATATTCGAAAGTTACCAATTCTCGGTGAAACCAGATATAAGTCACCCAACATTTCAAATAATCCGCTAAGCATAGATAGTAGAATTTAAGGCTACAAAATAGACAAAAATAGAATTTCACTCACATGCTATGACTCGACAACGACGCATAGATGCTCGTCACCTCACCTATAAATCGTATTTAACAACCAAACATGTAGCAAATGAACACATAATACCTATTCCCTCAAGCCAAAATTAGACACGACACTTACCTCGCTCCGAAGGCCACTTAATTCTCAATTACAGCTTTTCCTTTGGAATTCACTTCCAAACCACTCGTATCTATTAAAAATAACTCAATAATATCAAATATTGCTAAAGAAATCAACTTTAATGAATAACTACAGATTTCCCAAATTTTTCTCCAAAAAATTAAAAAATCGACCCCGGGCCCATTTGGTCAAAATCCGAGGTTCGGACGAAAATCCATTTACCCATTCATCCCCGAGCCCGAATATATAATTGATTTTGGAATCCGATCTCAAATTGAGGTCTAAATCCCCAAATTTCTAAAATCCCTAGTTTCTACCCTAACCCCTAATTCTACCATGAAAACTCTTAGTTTTAGGTTGATAATTCAAGAAATGCAATGGGTAATTGAAAGAAAATAATTTAGAATCACTTACCAATGCTTTGGGGAAGAAAATGACTCTTGAAAATCGCCTCTACCCGTTTGGTTCTTGAAAAATGTTGAAGAAATGGCTTAAACCCGTGTTTGATTCTGTTTTATGCACAGGGCGACAGTGTGCATCGCGTTCGCAAGGCCACTGTCGCATTGGCGAAGGGTACTGGCTGCCAAGTCTTTGCGTTCGCGAGACCAAGCTCGCGTTCACGATGGTTACTCCCCCTAGCCTTCGCGTTCGCGAGCTATTGCTCGGGTTCGCGATGAAGGAACGACCAACCCCCCCTCCCCCCAGGTCCCCAAATACTTCGCGTTCGCGTTGAGCCAGTAGCGTTCGTGAAGGGTAAATCCCACATCACTTCGTGTTCGCGAAGAAGAAGTCTCAGCCTCATCAGTTTACTCTTCGCGTTCACGAGAAGACCTTCACGAACGCGAAGAAGGATATGCCAGACACCAGAATCTACAGAAAATCGTGGCCTATTCGAAACTCACCCGAGCCCTCGGGGCTCCAAACCAATCATGCGCACAAGTCTAAAAAATCATACGGACCTGCTCGCATGATCAAATCACCAAAATAACACCTAGAACTCTAAATTTAGCACCAAATCAAATGAAATTTTCAAGAACACTTTAAAGTTACTATTTTCTCAACCGAAGGTCTGAATCACGTCAAATCAACTCCGTTTCTCACTAAATTTCACAGACAAGTCTTAAATATCATAATAAACCTGTACCGGTCTCCGAAACTAAAATACGGACCCGGTACTCACAATGCCAAACATCAATCAATTCTTAAATACAATTAATTTTAAGACTTTTAATTTTCATCAAAAATTCATAACTCAAGCTAGTGACCTCCGAATTCGATTCCGGGCATACGCCTATGTCGCATAATTCGATACGAACCCACCGGGATTGTCAAAATACGGATTCGGGTCCGTTTATCAAAAATATTGACCGAAGTCAACTAAAATTAATTTTTAAGGCAAAAATTCTTATTTTCATTAGTTTTCAATATAAAAGCTTTTCGGAAACATGCCCGGACTGTGCATGTAAATCGAGAAGAGAAAAAATTAGATTTTTAAGGCTTAAGAGCGCAGATTCGAGTTCTAAAACATAGGATGACCTTTTGGGTCATCACACTAAGACTTTCTCCAAGTACTTCTTCTGGGTCAGAAATAGCCTGTTGGCTTTTCGATCTCTTTTGATCTCCATGCCAAGGATTTTCTTAGCTGCTCCCAAATCTTTCATCTAAAATTCACTTTTCAGCTGACTTTTCAAGTTGTGAATTTCTGTTAAATCCTTAGCAACAATGAGCATGTCATCAACATATAATAATAGGTACACAAATGAACCATCATTTAACTTCTGGAAGTAAACACAACTATCATACATGCTCCTCAAATAACCATGACCCAACATAAAGGAATCAAACCTTTTATATGGTCTTGGAGACTACTTTAATCCGTACAAGAATTTCTTCAACAAGCAAACATGATCTTCTTTTCCTTCAATTTCAAATCCTTCGGGTTGATGCATGTATATTTTTTTCTCAAGTTCGCCATGTAAGAAAGCTGTCTTAACATCAAGTTGTTCTATTTCCAAATTATGCATGGCAACGAAGGCAAGCAAGACACGAATAGAGCTATGTTTAACAACATGTGAGAAAATTTCATTAAAATCAACTCATTGTACCTGACTATAGCCCTTTGCAACTAATCGTGCCTTATATCTCGCATCTTCAACCCCTGGAATGCCATCCTTTTTCTTGAAGACCCATTTGCAACCAATAATTCTTTTTTCCGATGGCGGCTTCACAACAGACCAAGTACCACTTTTGTGGGGAGACTCAATTTTTTTATTCATTACAATCAGCCACTTGGCTGAGTCAGCATCAGAAACTGCTTCTAAATATTTTGATTGTTCTCTAATTTCTTCAGTTTCCTGTGCAATTGAAAAAGTAAATGCAACATAATCTCCAAACCTTAATGGTTGTTTACCTTCTCTTCTTGGTCTATATTTGGATATAGAATATGCCTCTTCTTCTGGTTCAACTTCAGGAGTCTCAACTTCAGGAATTTCAGTTTCTGGCTCAACTTCAGGAGTTTCAACTGTATTTTGCTCTACAGTTGATGAGCTTGGCTTAGAAGGAATGCCAATCTCAATCTCCACCTGGTTCTGTGTACTCTTTCCTTTATCTGTATTATAAGAACTAGAAGACTCTTTTCTAAAATGTAACATAGAGGATTCATCAAAGGTTACATCTCTGCTAATTATAAATTTTGGTGTCGTGGGATCAGGATACCATAGTCGCTATCATTTCACCCCAGATGCACACCCAAGGAAAATACACTTTTTAGCCCTTTGCTCTAATTTTTCATCATTTACATGCATGTATGCAGGGCAACCAAATATCTTTAAATCAGAATAATTAGCAGGAGTACCTGACTACATTTCCTCTGGAGTCTTAAAGTTCAAAGGTGCAAAACGAGCTCGGTTGACAATATAACAAGTTGTAGAGATAGCTTCTGCCCAAAAGGCGTTTGTCAACCCAGCATTTGAAATCATACAACGAGCCCTTTCCAAAAGAGTTCTATTCATCCTTTCTGCCACACTATTTTGCTGATGTGTCATTTTCACAGTAAGATGTCGAGCAATTCCTTCATTCTTGCAAAATTTATTGAATTCATCATTACAAAATTCCAACCCATTATCTGTTCTAAGCCGCTTAACCTGTTTTCATGTTTGCTTCTCAATCAAAACTTTCCATTGTTTGAAATTTAAGAAAATATCACTTTTATCTTTCAGGAAATAAACCCAAACTTTTCTTGAATAATCATCAATGAAAGTTAACATATACCTGGCACCACCTTTTGATGGGGTACGCGAAGGACCTCAAAGATCTGAATGAATGTAATCCAAAGTACCTTTTGTTCTATGAATCGCTGGAGATTTGAAGCTGACTCTTTTCTGCTTCCCGAACACACAATGTTCACATAACTCCATATTTTCGGTACTTTGGCCACATAAGAGACCTCTTTTGCTGAGGATGGAAAGACCTTTTTCACTCATATATCCCAATCGCATATGCCGCAATTTGGTGATGTCAGAATCTGATTTATCTGATATTGAAACTGCAGCAGCACCTGCAATAGTAGATACCAAACGAGTATACAACGTACCAGATCTGTGTGATTTCATGATCACAAGAGCACCATGAGAAAATTTCAGAACTCCACCTTCACCTGTGTACTTGCACCCATGAGATTCTAGAGTGCCCAAAGAGATGAGGTATTTCTTCAAGTTAAGAACATGTCTAACATCTGTGAGAGTTCTCACCACACCATCGTGCATTTTGATTCGGACTGTACCTTTTTCAATAACTTTGCAGGCAACATTGTTTTTCATCAAGACAACTCCACCTCCAATAGATTCATATGTGGTAAATAAATCCCGATTGGGACACATATGATAAGAATAACCCGAATCTAAAATTCACTCATTGTTAGATTTGAAACTATTATTAGTTGCTAAAAAAATAGTTCCCTCAATCTCATCAGCAGCTACACTTGCTTCGGTAGTGTCAGTATTTTTGCGCTCATTTTTTTTTTCTGTATGCTTTTCTTTGTTTTTTCAATTTAAAGCATTCAGAAATAATGTGACCTTTCTTATGACAATATTTGCACATGACATTTTTGTATCTGGATTTTGACCTTGATTTAGGTTTCTCACTACTTGAATCTTTCTTATTGGATCTACCTCTTATTAATAAGCCTTCCCCTTGGTTCCCACTAGTTTCTCCAGTAATATATCTATCTATTTATTCTTTTGATTTCAAAATAGATTTGATATTTTTATAAGAGATATTATCCTTTCCATAAAGCATAGTATCTCTTATATGTTTAAACGACTGGGGTAAGGAAACAAACAATAACACAGCTTGATCCTCATCTTTGATTTCAATATTTATGTTACTTAAATTCATAAGAAGAGAATCAAAAGTATCAAGATGTGCAAGTATAGAGGTACCTTTAGCCATACGAAAAGTGTAGACTTTTTGCTTTAGGTAAAGCTTGTTTTCTACTGTTCTTTTCATATATAGGGTTTTAAACTTTTTCCATATGCCTTTGGCTGAGCTTTCTGTTGCAATTTCACGCAAAACCTCATTTGAAAGATTTAAAATAATACATGATTTTGCCTTTTTGTCTATGACGGCAAACTCCTCGTCCGTCATTTTATCTGGCATCTTCTCCTTTCCTTGCAGTGCCAAATCTAAGCCATCCTGAATTAGGATAGCTTTCATCTTTAATTGCCACATTCCGAAGTTTGCGCTTCGGTCAAATTTCTCAACATAAGACTTTGTTAGAGTCATTTTTGGCTATTTAAACTAACCCGGTTAGATCTGGCTCTGATACCAGTTTGTTAGGATCGGGTTACCGGGTAGTGCGAAATTTAACCAAACAACATTATAATGACAATAACAAAGACAATGCAAGTTGAAAATAACGGCAATTAAAGAAGATAAAGAAGACACAAATTTAACGTGGTTCGATCAAGGTGACCTACGTCCACAAGCGGAGATGAGCAATTTTACTATACCAACAAGAGTACAAAAAAGAGTATAAAATTAGTGTAAATACTTTAATTACCAAATACCCTAAGAGAATAACCTCACAAAATTACTCCAAAGAAAGGGTTCACACAAGTGTTTTCCAACACTCACTCTCTTACAAAATACTCTATAATGAAATAAAGGAGGAGAAAGAAAGACAAGAGTGAAAAGCTCTTGAATTTGTGTATTTGCAAATGAGGAGAAGCTCATCTATTTATAGCAAGAAATCCTTGGCCTAATAGTGGATATTATGTCATGGCAAATGTCATGATCTACAAATTTTGTTATAATGGATATTATGCCATGGCAAATGTCATAAAAATTTGGCCATATTACAAACTTTAATATAATCTTCACCAAACAACCTCAAGTTTGAGATGTAAACTCTAAAAGAATATTCCCAATCGTTTGCAATAATAGTCAATTCAAACAAATAATAATTTGAGAAAACTCAAATTCGATATTAAAGATTCAAACCTTTTTAATAGCAGTTAATGGTGGAGAGTCAACGACTGATCTGTTGCGATGATGTGAAATCCATTGTTGAATTTTCTGAAGAAGAAGAAAAGAGAAACGAGATGGAGAAGCAAAGAAATGAAGAAAAATGTGTGTGTGGGGGGGGGGATGCGTTTGTATTAGTTGTTCCCTATTAAGTGCTTAATATTAAGATATCCTTATTTATAACTAATTTTTATATAAATGATAAATTGTATATCAAATTATAATTAAGTTAAAACCTCTCTTGTAGGAGTAAGTAAAATTATATATAGTATAGCTAGGTAAAATTTTCTATCCACTATTGGTGATAAAGTTAGCCCATTAAATTGGGGTCTTTATAAAAATAGCCGGCTAGATTCATTGTTTATATTTTCTAACGAGTATACATTAAATTATATATACAGTTACACACATACGATACATAAATATACATATGTTATATATCTTTTGGCTAATTTTAGCTTAAACAATTGGGTGGCCGCTATTTAGGTTAATTATTTCATTAAATTAGGTTTTGGGTTGGGCTATCCTAACTATTGCAACTTGTTCATGATTAGTTAAAGGATCTTTACATCAATAGCCGGTCGAATTAACTGTTTATTTTTATTAGTCAGTAAACATATATTATACACTGATTATATATGATTATAGACATATATTATACCTCCACCAATGATTTTTTAATTAAGCAATTGGATGAGCAACTATTTAAGTTAATCCTTAGTAAATATTCAGTTGTCAAACTTATGTTTTGGGCTTTGAACTTCTCGTTGGTTCACCTAGGAGGGAAAATGATACAAATAGAGTACTTTTGCGCTACTATTGGTTTTCTGACCCAATAACATAATTTTTTTTAAAAAAACATGTCCGAATTTTAAAACATGGCGGTTAGGATTTTTTAGATCGCCAGAATTCTGAAGCACGATGGATAAAATTTTAGCAATTAGGTGATCGACAGGATTTTGCCACAAATCCTGACGGATCACCAGAAATTTCAACATTCTAGCTGAAAAATCTGACGGTCGTCAAAATTTTTGGTGCTTCAAAGTTCTATCTTTGAAAATTCTAGTGATCGTCAAATTTTATAGTGCTTCAAAATTCAGGCGAGTGTGCTTTAAAATTCTGACCAGGGACAATTTTTTTCTTAACATGATCAAAATATAAGCAGTAATTTAGAAAAGGTTCATCCGGCATCATTTTGGGCACTTTGGAGTCCATGAAGCTTTGCTTTAGCCGTTGGGTTGGGTCTCGAAGTGATTATGGCCTCCATTTCGTCTAGGAAGATGAGGCCCACTTATTAGCAATTATTTTCTCAATTTCAAATTAGATGAATTATTTTTTTTTAGTCTGTTTCAAAATAAATGACATATTTTTAAATTTGGAAATAATTCAACTTTAAATTCTTCATTTTACTTATTTTACCCTTAATGAGAAGCTTTTATAACCACACAAATGTCATGACCCTACAAAACTTTTACCCTAAAAATTTTAATACCATAAGTTTTAAAAGTCTTCTTTTTTTTCCTTAAACTCCATGCCGAGTCAAACTACCTCATTTAAATTGAAACGGAGGGTGTATTATTCAGAAATGAACTTTATCAAAAGAGTAAGTTAAAGAAGGAAATGTACTTTACTACATTTTAATTAGTTTAAAAGATTTCTTGCGAAAAGAAAAAAAGTTTATCTATAATGGGATAATATTAACCACAGCTGAAAGGTTTCGAGTGTCGTTATAGCTCAGTAGAAACAGTTAATCCAATAGTATTCACTGAATAGAAAAAACTTGCAACCTTAAGAATTTCATTGGAACTTTTTGAAACTGTAATTGACTATATTCCAAGATATTATAGTCTAGGGTAGTAAAAATATAGTAGCAACACCTAATGAACTAAAGATGCAGGATAGAAGACAATCTAAGACTTGATTTTAACAATGAAGTTAATCGGAGAATTGATCGACATTCATCACTGTCGATTGACAAAGGAAAACATAAAAGAGAAGATATTGGTTTAAGACTCAATGTACAAAAGCATTCCTTGAGATATCCGAAGTAGTATTTTGTTTTCAAATATAATGGGAGTGTGAAATGACAATTCTATCCTTGAAGGAGATTATGTCACATGCTCTACAATCCAGCTATCCATAATAGCAAAGGAAATCATCCATATCTAACAGATATTTTGCAAGAATATTCTAGAGATTCCTTAGCTGTATTTGATATTTCCTTGTATATATTTTATTAACAGTAGGACAAAATCTATTAGAGAAATGCAAATTATATATGGATACGTATAAGGATAGTACATAGAGTAAACTGTATAAATTAGCTACATTGTACACAATATTTCGATTCAATAAAACATACACTAATTCATATTGTGTTCAAATTTTCTCTGTTTCTACATGGTATCAGAGCAGGTCGAACAACCTGATATTTGAAACCCTTATTCATTTTTCAACTTTGATCTATTTCTTACAATGGGAGAAACAACAGAAGCTGTAGCTGCAGCAATAACTGATTCAACCAAAAAATGTGTGATTGATTCAACACACCCTTTCTTTCTTCATCCTTTAGATTACCCAGGCATGAACCTTGTTTCCTCAGCTTTTGATGGAAAAAGGTATAGAGCAGTAGTTATAGTTGTTTCTGCCAAGAATAAACTAAGTTTCATAGATGGAACTCTTTCCATTCCAGATGAAAACTCTGGTCTTCAAAGTGCTAGGACTAGAGGAAATGACATGATGTTGTCTTGGCTACTTAACTCTCTGTCAAAAGAAATTGCAGAAAATGTTCTTTACTCACACAGTACAAAAGATCTGTGAAATAATTTAGAAGATAGATTTGGTCAAACAAATGGGGCTAAACCTTTTAAACTGCAGAAAAAACTAAGTGTTGTGGTTCAAGGTAACTCTAATGTTTTAAGTCATTTCACAAAAATAAAAAGTTTATGAGATGAACTATATACCTTGATCAATTTTTCTACTTGTTCATGTGAATGTGTATGTGGAGCTAAAGGAAAAGAATCTGAAAATGCACCAAGACCAGAGACTGCTACAATTTTTAATGGGCCTGAATGACACCTACATATGTGTGAGAAGAAATATACTATTGACTTCCCCTTTGCCTTCTCTTGGACAAGCTTACTATATGGTTATCCAGGATGAAAAGCAAAGAGAAATACATGCTTCTCCTATTTATCTTGGAGAATCAGCCTCCTTTATTGCTGCACAACATGGGACAGTTGGTAAGAGAAACAATGTGAGGGATTTTAATGGAAAACAACCTGGGTATGAGGGAAAGAAAAATAACTCTACTTGTTCATACTTCAAGAAGCCAGGTCATGTTGTGGAACAATGCTACAAGCTTGTTGGATTTCCCTCAGATTTCAAGTTCACAAATCAAAAAAAATACCAGGGGTCAGTTCAAGGTAGCAATGCTTTCAGCACTGAAGAAAATGCAGTACAGACTACGGGGATCAAGTCACTTAGGAAAATATCAGGCAGATCCTACAACTCCTTTAGCAAGTTTAGATGGGAAAGCAGGGAACCAACTGCTCTGAAAATAATACAGATGTAAACTGTGTTGGTATATATGTTTCTCACATAATTGCACTACTTGTTTTGTACATAACAACAATGAGACATGTATATTAGATAGTGGTGCATCTGAACATATGACTTTTGATGAAACTGCTCTCTATAATATAACTCCTTTACCTAAACCTTTGAATGTAAATTTACCCAATTCTCATAAGGTCAGAGCCACACATTCAGGTTTAATTTCACTTTATCCAAACCTGATTCTGCATAATGTATTGTATGTCCTTGCATTTAGATTCAATTTTATTGTAAGTTCATAAATTGTGCAAACAGAATAACTATCTCATATTATTCACTTCTCTTTTCTTTTTTTTGCAGGCCCCTTCAATGAAGAGGCCTCTGGTGATTGGTAGGGAGAGTTGTGGTCTTTATGTTCTGGAATCAAGGCATTTGGAACTCATTTCCAAGAAGTCATCTTCATCTAGAAATTCATTTATGTTAGGAAAAAATCTATGTAATTAGAAAGTTCCTTCAGTTTTATTTTCCTTCTCTAGTAATTCTGATGTAAAGAACAAGTTGTGGCACTATCATTTAGGCCATATGCCTTTGAGTAATATGAAGAATATTTCATCTATTCCTAATTCTTCATATGATAATTTTTCTGTGCCTTGTGTGATATGTCATATGGCCAGACAGTCGAAATTATCTTTTTCCACTAGTTCAACTACTTCTAAAGCTATGTTTGATTTAATTCACATAGATACATGGGGTCCCTACAACACAACCACTTATGATGGATATAAGTACTTCCTAACTATAGTTGATGACTATAGTAGGAGTACTTAGACATATTTTCTTAGTACAAAATCAAATGCGTTTCCAGTATTGCAATCTTTTTTAGCTATAATAGAGAGACAATTTCACAATAAAGTCAAAATCATACGTTCAGATAATGCTTCTGAGCTTGGAACTGGGAATGCACATGCAGAGTTTTTTTCAAAATAAGGAATTTTGCATCAGACAACTTGTGTTGGGACTCCTCAACAAAATGGAATTGTAGAGCGCAAACATAAGCATCTTCTAGAGACTTCTAGGGCTTTGCTCTATCAATCACATCTACCTATTCATTTATGGGGAGATTGTGTGTTGACTACAACATATATAATTAACAGGTTCCCTTCAAAGGTCTTAAAGCTTAAGACACCTTATGAGATCTTATTTAAAACTAAGCCTAACTATTCCAGACTTAAATATTTTGGATGTTTGTATTTTGTTTCTACTCTTTCATCTCACAGAGCAAAATTTGATCCAAGGGCCTTACCTTGTATTTTCTTAGGATATTCATATGGTAAGAAAATAGTATAAAGTCCTTAATCTTGACATAAAGAAGACTTTTGTTTCTCGGGATGTGATATTTTATGAGGACATCTATCCTTTTTCTTCAATGAGCATTTCAAAGCCTCATAGATCAATTTTTCCTACTTCAAATATACCTGAAGTGAATCTTGAAGTTCCTGATTTGCAGACTACCAATTCAGTTGAACATTCTGATCATCCGAGCAATCCTTCAAATCAAGATGTTACAGAATTTCCTACACCACTTTTCAGTCCACAACCTGCAAATGAAAATCTTAGTAACTCACCAGTTGCACTCATAAAATCCATTCGGATTCACAAAACTCCCTCTTACCTAAGTGACTACATTACAAATGTAGTACAATTAACTGATGTTAGCACACCATGTTTTCTTTCTCCTATAATACATGCTTCTTACTCTTTTTCTGCCCTCTCAACTTCAAATAAGTCATTTTTAAATTCACTTTCAAATGTTCAAGAACCACTAACCTTCAGCCAGGCAGCTCATCACCCAGGATGGCAAGAAGCAATACAGAAGGAGATTGAGGCACTAGTCCAGAATGAGACTTGGGAAGTTATTGAACTTTCTGCTGATAAAAAGGCCCTGCCATGCAGATGGGTATATAAAGTTAAACATCATTCAAATGGAAGTATTGAACGACTCAAAGCAAGATTACTAATCAGAGGTGATGTGCAATGTGAGAGTATAGATTTTAATGAAACGTTTTCTCCAGCGGTTAAAATGACCACAATCAAATGTCTTCTAGCTACTGCATTCAAAAAGGGGTGGGAATTATATAAATTTGATGTTAACAATGCTTTCTTACATGGAGATTTAAACAAAGAGGTATACATGAAATTTCCAGCAGGTATGAACTCTCCAACACCCAGACATGTGTGCAAGTTAAAGAAGTCACTTTATGGACTTCGTCAAGGATCAAGACAATGGTATTCAAAGCTTACATGTGCTCTTAGTTTCAAAGGCTATTCACATTCCCTAAATGACTACTCTTTATTCTTTAAGAAGAAAGGAACTTCAATTTCTCTTTTAGCAGTTTATGTTCACGACATCGTGCTAACTGGTAATGACATGGAGGAATTGAATGCCTTGAAAATTTTTCTTGATCAAGAATTCAAGATTAAGGACCTCGGAAACTTACATTATTTTTTGGGGATGGAAGCTCTTTGAGAATCAACTGGGTTAATTCTATCTCAACGCAAATTCACCTTGGATTTGCTAAAAGAGTTTGACTGCATGGATAAGCAACCAACTTCTTCACCTTTGGATCCGACACAAAAACTTCTTGCACACACTCGAGAAGTCATTCAAGATCCAACCTTATATCGTCACTTGATTGGGAAGTTGAATTATCTTACTCATATAAGATCTGGCCTTTCCTTTACGATCCAACATCTCAGTCAATATATGCAGGAGTTGCGACAACCACATCTCGAAGCTGCTCTCCGAGTACTTCATTATCTTCTTAAAGACCAGGACTTGGGATTTTCATGACTGCATGATGGTAGGCTATAATTACATATTTTAGTCGCTTATTTCACTCTAATTTACTGTACTTTAACTGAGTTTGAGCTTTAATCGCTAGTGTTTTGCACTTATTGTGTGTTTTATGTCTTGTAAAAGTGATTCCGAGCGATATAGATGTTATGGAGCTAATTCGAGAGATTTGGAGATTTAAAGTCTGAGTAAAAGCCCAAGGGATTAAGCCGGGATCGTGTTCGGGGGTCGAGGACCAAGTCTGGATGTCAAAATCAAAGCAAAATTCGTACTCTGAAAATTTTTCACTAATGCGACGCACTGTGCGACGTGCTAGTGCAAATTCTGCCCAGAACTCAAATTGCAAATCGTACTGAAAATATCCACTACTGTGTCGCATAGTGCGGCGCAGTAGTACAAATTTGTTAGAGTATCGTCCCATTTCCTCTAAAAAGGGTATTTTCGTTCGGGGTTTATTGGGGGGATGGCTTAAATACACGAGAAAATACCATTTTCGGGACTTTTGACAAAATATCGACTTAAGGAGGCCAAGGAAGCTAAGGAGGGTTGGAAGAACACAAGCACAAGTATTTCATCATTCCTTCCTCACTCAAGATCCGGGTTTGGATTGTATTTATATTTTCTTATACTTTTGTTACATTTGTGAAGAACTTCTCCATGTCTTTGGAGTAGATCCTTTTGGGTTTTGATGGATTTTGTGTATTGATGATTGTTTGTGGATTATAACTCTATTTTTATGTATTTGAATCATTTTCGGAAGATTTAATTATTGTATCTATATTCACTTGTTCTTGTAATCGGAAGAGGCATAACTTGTGATATTTTTGCACTATGTTGTGGTTGAGTCCATAGATTCTTCAAAGTAATCGAAATAGGCTAGTTGAATAATTGATTAAATCTAGTTAGGAAAATAATCAAAAGAGGTTTTCCTAAAGACCGATCCACTACACATTCTTGCATATCTTCACAGAGCTTAAATTGGTTCATATTGTGAGGTTGAGACTCAATCGAGAGAGGAGTTTCTACTAAATATTTGAACTAATAATTAAGTGAATTCGAGAGACTTACTTGAACATTAGAAGTGAATTATTTAGAGTTAAATCCCAGACAATTATCTTGCACCTATCCGATCAAAACCTCATTTTCTCCCATTAGTAACTTCTCCTTACTTACCTTTGTTGCGATTGTCATTAGTCAATAGCTGTAGATTTTAGATTATTAATAATATAAATCTCAACTGTTGATCCTCCTAGATAGAAATTAAGCTGCAAACTACGAGAATATTGTTTAAATCCAATCCCTGTGGACACGATATTATACTATACTATCTTTGACTAGCGAGCACAATTTAAGTGTGTGTTTTGCACTCGTCACTGCATCACCATCTTTTAAACTCAAAGCTTTTTGTGATTCAGATTGGGGTTTATGTCTAGATTCTCGAAGATCAGTGAGTGGTTTCTACATCTCATTAGGATCTTCACCAATTTCCTGGAAATCAAAGAAACAAGCCTCAATTTCTCCCAATTCCGTCGAAGCAGAGTATTGATCGATGCAGAGAGTTGTGGCGGAGCTTACCTAGTTAGTCCGCCTCTTCGATGATTTTTCAGCACCCATCACACTTCCAGTTCCACTTCACTCTGACAGTCAGGAAGCTATTTATATAGATAAAAATCCTGTCTTTAATGAGAGGGCGAAACATGTTGAAATTGACTGTCATTTTGTGCGACAACGGTTCATCTCCAGTCTTATTTCTCTCTCCTTCATTAGAATTGACTCTCAGCTAGCCGATTTATTCACGAAATCACTCACCAGACCTAAGCATCACACCTTACTGGGCAAGTTGGGTGTTTTCTCAAACCCCTCCAACTTGAAGGGGAGTGTTGAAGAAAGGATAGAAGACAATCTAAGACTTGATTTCAACAATGAAGTTAATCGGAGAATTGATTGGCATTCATCACTGCCGATTGACAAAGGGAAACATAAAAGAGAAGATATTGGTTTAGAACTCGAAGTACAAAAGCATTCCTTGAGATATCCGAAGTAGTATTTTGTTTCCAAATCTAATGGGAGTGTGAAATGACAACTCTATCCTTGAAGGAGATTATGTCACATTCTCTACAATCTAGTTGTCCATAATAGTAAAGGAAATCATCCATATTTAACATATATTTTTCAAAAGTATTCACTACTAGAAACACAGACTTTTCCCACGGAAGAATCGGTGGAAAATCTGTGTGAAATTTCAATATTCCCACGACATTCCCAGGGGAGACGCTCGGTAGGAAAATGGCTGGTGGAAAAATAGTTTCCCAGGACATTCGTGGGTAATTCCCAGGGCGTTTCCCACTGAGGGTTTGACGAGAACTTGGTTGGGTCACTAGTGTAATTTTCCACTAACGTCGTGGGAAAAGTAAGAAAATATAATTATTTAATTTTCTTAAGTTTTCCACCGAATCCATGGGAATTATTAAAAATAATTTAAATATTTTTTTTATTTTACCCATAAAAGCAGTGGAAAATATTCACAATCTGGAAATAGACATATGAACATTCCCACGAAATTCAGTGGGAAATGTTAAAATTCTGGAAAAGAATATGCACAAAATTCCTATGGAGTCGGTGAAAAATTCGTGGGAAATCTCGAAAATATTTTCATGGCCAAATCTATTTTTAGAATCACCACCTGCCAGACAGAAAGTACAACCAACAATACAAGACTAAATCCAATTACACATTCAAATACCAAATTCAACATGCAATCCAATTCATTTCATAAACAATAACTAATCAATCTATTTCATAATCAATATCCAATTAATCAGAAAGTAGAATAAAAACTCAAAAAATCCAACATTCATCTGATTGACTTGGTTGCACTGACTGGGCTTGTTAATAGCCAAGGTCATCTGATTGACTTCGTTGGCCAATGTGGCAACATGCGCTTATAATGCTGAAACAACGTCTAACTCAAGGACGCCCACAGTATTTTGTACTTTGTGTCTGCCCATCTCTCCTTGCCAATCAAGATTGCTTTTGGAGAATTTATTCAATAATACATATATCTCATAGAAGCTTTTCTCCAACGTAGGCTGTTTAGGCGAAAGTTCAATTCCGCAATAAACGATGCAGTCCGCGAAGAGGTCGAACAATTGTTAGAAAATGGCTCAATCAGAGAATCAAAATACCCCCAATGGGTCGCCAATGTGGTCATGGTGAAAAAGAAGAACGAAAAATGGCGGATGTGCGTAGACTTTACGGATTTAAACAAAGCATGCCCCAAAGATTCATTCCCTCTACCTCACATTGACCCGCTCATTGACGCAACGGACGGGCATGAACTGCTGAGCTTCTTGGATGCCTACTCGGGCTACAATCAGATCCTCATGGAAGAGGAGGACCAGGAGAAGACCACCTTCATCACCCACCAAGGAATGTACTTCTACAGGGTGATGCCCTTCGTACTGAAAAACGCAGGTGGCGACATACCAAAGGTTGGTGACCAAAATGTTCAAAGACCAACTCGGCAAGACCATGGAAGTCTACATAGACGACATGTTTGTCAAGTCCAAAAGTAAAGAAGATCACATCAACCACCTGAAAGAAGCCTTCGATATACTCAGGCGGTACGAAATGAAGCTGAATCCTGAAAAGTGTTCATTCGGCATGACCTCAGGAAAATTCTTGGGCTTCCTAGTATCGTAAAGGGGTATTGAGGTCAACCCCGACCAAATAAAATCCATTGAAGGAATACCAGATTACTTAACCAGCAAAAAACATATTCAGAGGCTGACCGGCCGCATCGCCGCCCTGTCGAGATTCATCTCACGATCATCTGATAAATGCTATAAGTTTTTCGGCGTACTCAAGAAAGACAACGACCTCTAATGGACTTCCGAGTGTGTTCTATCCTTGAAGGAATTAAAGGCTTATCTGTCGTCACCTTCGTTGCTTTCCAAAGCAGAACCGGGGGAATGCCTTCTCATCCACTTCGTTGTATCTGAAGTAGCGGTGAGTGCAGTCTTGGTCTGAGAAGATAAAGGTATGCAATCCCCCATCTATTACATTAGCAGAACCTTAATCAACGCCGAGACGAGGTATCCCCTCCTCAAAACATTGGCCCTGACCTTGGTCTTAGCTTCACCAAAGCTTAGACCATACTTTCAGCACCACCCCATCTCGGTAGTCACAACTTTCCCCTTGCGAAGTATTTTGCATAAGCCTGAACTATCGGACATGTTAGCCAAGTGGGCCATAGAATTGAGCGAGCACGATATTACATATCAACCACGGACGGCGATAAAATCACAAGTCCTTGCCGACTTCGTCGCCGACTTCAGCGCAAAAATAATGCCCGAAGTCGAAAAAGAAGCCGCCCACGCTTCTCCGCGAGCACAAGATCTTTGGATTTTGTACACCGATGGTGCTTCCAATGCGTTAGGGGCCGGACTCAGACTTGTGCTCGAAGTCCCGACAGGCGAAGTGGTTCACCAGTCCATAAGGTGCCCGGACATGACTAATAACGAGGCCGACTATGAGGCCGTGATTGCTGGGTTAAGGCTAGCACTCAAGTACGGGGAGAGGCAGGTCATCCTACACTGCGACTCTCAACTCGTCGTCAACTAAGTCACAGGGACTTTCCATATCAAAGAGCAAAGGTTACAAAAATACCAGGTCAAGACCTACAAACTACTTCCCGAGCTCGACGAGTGCCAGCTCGACCAAATCCCTCGAGCACAAAACATCGAAGTAGACGGCCTCGCCAAATTGGAGGCAGCAACTAAAAGCATAACCAGAGAAGGAAACGTGGTTACCCTCCTCCACTCATCGATAGATCAAATCGAGGTAAGGACTATAAATCTAACTTGGGACTGGCATAACCGTATTGTTACATACCTTTAGGACGGTGTACTCCCAGATGATAAAAAGGAAGCCAAGAAGCTCCGGATGGAAGCGGCCAGGTACATCATCATTCACAATGACCTATACCAAAGGACGTATGGCGGCCCCCTAGCAAAATGCTTAGGCCCGAATCAAACGCGACGCATCCTAGAAGAAGTCCACGAAGGCCACTATGGAGCTCACTCAAGCAATCGAGCTCTGGTCAGATGTCTCATACGGGCAGGTTACTACGGGACTACCTTGAAAAAATAGGCTGCAGATTTCGTGAAAAAATGTGAACAATGCCAAAAATACACCCAAATGATCCATCAAGCGGCCGAGCATCTCCACTCGTTCACCTTCCCTTGGCGTTTTATCAAATGGGAAATGGACATCGTCGGCCCCCTCCTTGCGAGGCAAGGTAACGTACGATTTCTTTTGGTTTTAACTGACTATTTTAAAAACATGGGTAGAAGCAGGAGCATTCGCCCAAATACACAAACAGGAAGTGATTGCCTTCATATGGAAAAACATTGTGTGCCTCTTCGGCCTCCCCAAAGAGATCAGTTGCAACAACGGGCCCCAATTTACTGGAAAGAAGGTCGCCGAAATTTTTGAGAAGTGGCATATCAAAAGAATACTCTCCACACCATACCACCCCACGGGAAACTGCAAGCGGAATCTTCCAATAAATCAATACTGAACATCATGAAGAAAAAGCTTGAGGACACCAAGGGATTATGGCAGGAGCTATTCCCATAAGTGCTTTCGACCTATCGCACAACGCAAAGGACAAGCATAGGAGACACACCCTACTCTTTAGTCTATGGGACTGATGCGGTAATATTGGTCGAAGTTGGAGAGCCCAGTTTGCGATATTCCCATGAGAGCGGGCTGAGGAACGATGAAAACAGAAGTCAAGAGCTCGACGAAGCCGAAGAACGGAGAGATATGCCCTACATAAGGATGGTCGCCCAAAAATAACAGGCAGAACGCTATTATAACAAAATGGCCAAGATCAGACCACTCAAAGTCGGGGACTACATGCTCAAGGCCAAAACACAAGCAAGTAAAGACCTGCAGGAAGGCAAACTAGGGACGAATTGGGACGGCTTGATGTGTGGCTATAATTCCATAGCTTTGTACATTATGTGCCTTGCATTTACATGCTTTAATGATAAATTGTACTTTATTTGCGCATAATGAAGTCTATTTTATGTGTAGGTGAATTGGAGATGAAAGTAGAGCAAAAGGAATACTTAAACGTTGAAAGTGTGCTCGAGAACAGTGAAAAGGAGAGACCTGGCGAGGCCAGCCAAAGGCCAGGCTGGACGAGACTTAGCCTGGTGAGGCCAGCCTAAGGCCAGGTTGGACCAGGCCTTAGCCTGGCGAGGCCAGACTAATTCCAGGCATTAGGCTGGCGACGCCAGGCCTAACGCCAGGTCCAATCCGAGTTTTGAAGACTTAAGTTGTTCTGGGTTTGACTGGGACTCGGCCCACACGTTTAGGGTTTCTTCTACACATATAAATAGACCTAAAACACCACTTGGAAGGACGGTTTTTTTTTAGCAGCCAGAGGCTGGAAGCCAGAGGCAAGGAAAGCTGGTGGAATCACCTCTTGGGAGTTAGAATCATCTATTTCTACATATTTTTATCTTTACTTTATATTTTAATCATGCAAAATATTTGGGATATTGTTACTATGAGTATGAGTAGCTAACTTCCTAATCTAGGGTGTTGATGGAACCTATTGAAGGATGATTTTCTTATTACGTTAATATAGATTTGCCGTAGTATTTTCTCTATTTGTTCAACTATATTATTCTTGTGGTTGATTGAAGGGCCCTCAATTACCTGTGCTTATTTAGTATGTATTACTCGGGAGAGAGTGTATATTTAGGTAGTTGTTGAACAACATCACTCCTAAACGTATATGAGGGATCAATATGGAGGTTTAAAGGTGGGTTTAGGGATAACGAAACCTTGATGCGATCTGAGTGAGCTGTACTTAATGCCAGCTAGCGTAATATGGGAGAATATGCCTAGTAAATTATGGTAATTACTCGGGAGAGAGTTACGACAGTTAGAGTGCTCATGGTCGATAGAGAAGACTTAGGCAAATTTATAGAAAACGTAGCAGAAAGGATTCCGACAATTCCGGAAATCATAAATCTAGACTTCCTTAGTCTTGTCTATAATTTCATCCATGTTAGTTGATAATTTTACTGCTTTATAATATTTTCTAGCTAATTAGTAGAAATAAAAATCTAATCTTTATAACTAGAAAATTATTTGAACTTGTATTTCTTTGCAATATTGAATAGTTGTAGCTAAGCCTTAGTTCTCTGTGGGATTCAACTCCGGACTTGTAAACCGGATTATATTTGCAACGACCGCTTAAGCCTTTTTATAAGGCATAGTAGGGCGTGATCAAATTTTGAACCAAACATGGCTGACGGAATAGAAAATCCAATAAACAACAGAAACAATGAGAATGAACCAAACATTCGGGGTGTGGTGCCTCTTGTACCAGAAATATCATTATATGATTGGGCACAGCCCACCGCCGACAATCTGGCAACCGTAATTGCAGTCCCTCAGATACAAGCAGAATCATTCCAAATCACAAATAACATGCTACATTTGTTGAAGAACAAGGGACTGTTCTCAGGGTCACACATTGAAGATCCTCAGCAGCACCTGAAGAATTTCCTATCAATATGTTTAACGCAAAGGCAACCTAACGTAACACCGGACGCAATAAAGCTTTTGCTGTTCCCATTCTCACTAACAGGAGAAGCTCAGACTTGGCTTAATTCACTCCCCATAAATTCCATCACTACTTGGGAGGAATTAGTCAAGCAATTTTTGAACAAATTCTACCCACCAAATAAAACTGCCCAACAGATTGATGATATATTGAGCTATAGGTAGAGACCAACAGAATCACGACAAGAAATATGGGAGAGGTTCAAGGGCATGCTGGTTAAGTGTCCACATCATGGTATTCCAGATCAGATGTTGGGACAGAGATTCTACATGAGACTGGCTGACAGCTTAAAGGCCAATGCTGATACTTCAGCAGGAGGAGCATTTCTGAGTAAAACATTCGCAGAATGCAAGATCCTACTTGATAAGATGGCACAAAACTCAGGATGGATGACTAGAGCCTCCACGATCGCTCCGGTAGTTCACTCAGTGGCGTTGGACCCAAACAACTCCATAGCTGAGAATGTGGCCACTCTAATGACACAAATGAGTATCCTCACCAAGAAGATTGATGAATCAGGCCAGAAGTAGCAGGTTCACATAGTTGACACAACTAATGGGGGCTTATGTACACCATGCATTAACCAACCATATGTTTGCTCGTGGAGTGCGGAAGGTGACAACCAGCAATATTATGAAGATATGAATTATGTAGCTAACTATGGGGGACAAAGGCAAAGTGGTCTGAATTGGGATCAACATAATCAACAATATAGACCAGTGCAGCAGTATTACAATAACAACAACAATCCTGGAGCTATGCAACCAATGGGTCAAGTTGCACCTTACCCAAGGCAACAGGGCTACATCCAGCAAAATCAGCAGCTAACTTATCAACAACAGATTATAAGATCAGATGATGGGTTTACTAAACTTGAGGGAATGTTGGACAGCAACAACAAAATGCTGCAACAATTGATTGGATCCACAGGAAAAATGCAATAGAGGGTAGACTCGCATGAATCAACGATAAAGGGTATTGAGATTCAATTAGGACAGATTTCTATGGCCCTAAATAATCATCCCCAAGGGACGTTACCTGCAGATACACAAGTCAATCCAAAATAACAGGGCCTGAAACAGCTTATGGCAGTGAGTCTATAAAATGGTAGAGACCTAGATCTGGAGCAAGAGATGGCTCGCGAAATCCGGCCTACTGAAATACTTGTGCCTATCCCCATCGAGATAGATGACTCAACAGGGTTGACAGAGGTGATGGTACAACATGCGCAAGCTGAAACAAGCAAAGAAAAAGAAGTCGCAAAGGAAACTGAGTCAGAGCAAGAGAAGGCAGCAGAAACAGTGCCAGAGCAGGTTCAAAATCAAACCACATTAAAGAAGCGGCCTCTAGCACCTTTCCCCCAAAGATTGGCCAAATATCAAAAAGATGAGAAATATAAGAAAATCTTAGAGATGTTGAAGCAAATTCAGGTAAACATTCCATTGATTGATACCTTAAAGGAAATGCCTGGTTATGCAAAAATAATGAAGGACTTGATATCTCGTAACTTTGACTTTCAAGACTTGGCCACAGTTACACTAACTAAGACATGTAGTGTTGTTGTGACAAGACCCATAGCTGAGAAGTTATCTGATCCAGGGGGTTTCACAATCCCATGCACAATAGGCAACTATGCATTTGCTAAGGCACTCTGTGATTTGGGGGCAAGCATAAACTTGATGCCCTTGATTATCTACAAAAGGTTAGGCATTGGAAGAGCTAGACCCACGTCTATGTTGTTACAGCTGGCCGATCGGACAGTGAAGAGGCCCTCTGGTATCCTTGGTGATGTATTAGTATATGTGGGGAAGTTTGTTTTCCCAGCAGATTTTGTCATTTTAGACTGCCGGGTTGACGAGGAGATTCCTATAATTTTGGGAAGGCCATTCTTGGCCACTGGGAGAGCCCTAATTGATTATGAAACTGGAGAGCTAAAGATGAGATTGAACGATGAAGAGATAACATTTAATGTGCAGAAATCTATGCGGTGACCCAGTGAGTTTGTTAACTGCTCTCTAATAGAAGCTGTGGATGTAATCTTGGAGAAGGAAGATAAGACTCTGAATGCAAAAGACCTGATGTGTGGCTATAATTCCATAGCCTTGTACATTATGTGCCTTGCTTTACATGCTTTAATGATAAATTACACTTTATTTGTGCATAATGGAGTCTATTTTATGTGTAGATGAATTGGAGATGAAAGTACAGCAAAAATGATACTTTAACGTTGAAAGTGTGCTCGAGAATAGTGAAAAGGAGAGACCTGGCGAGGCCAGCCAAAGGCCAGGCTAGACCAGGCGTTAGGCTGGTGAGGCCAGCCAAATTCCAGGCGTTAGGCTGGCGACGCCAGGCTTGAGGTCAGGTCCAATCCGAGTTTTGAAGACTTAATTCGTTCCGGGTTTGACTAGGACTCAGCCCACACGTTTAGGGTTTCTTTTACATATATAAATAGACCTAAAACACCACTTGGAGAAAAATGTTTTTCAGCAGCCAGAGGCACGGAGAGCTGGTGGAATCACCTCTTGGGAGTTAGAATCATCTATTTCTACATCTTTTCATCTTTACTTTGTATTTTAATTATGCAAAATATTTGGGATATTGTTACTATGAGTATGAGTAGCTAAATTTCTAATCTAGGGTTTTGATGGAACCTATTGAAGGATGATTTTCTTGTTACGTTAATATAGATTTGCCATAGTATTTTCTCTATTTGTTCAACTATATTATTCTTGTAGTTGATTGAAGGGCCCTCAATTAGCTGTGCCTATTTAGTATGTATTACTCGGGAGAGAGTGCATATTTAGGTAGTTGTTGAACAACATTACTCCTAAACGTATATGAGGGATCAATACGGAGGTTTAAAGGTGGGATTTGGGATAACGAAATCTTGGTGCGATCTGAGTGAGCTGTACTTAATGACAGCTAGCGTAATTCGGGAGAATATGTCTAGTAAATTGTGGTAATTACTCGGGAAAGAATTACAATAGTTAGAGTGCTCATGATCGGTAGAGAAGACTTAGGCAAATTTATAGGAAACGTAGCGAAAAGGATTCTGACAATTGAGAAAATCATAACTCTAGACCTCCTTAGTCTTGTCTTTAATTTCATCCATGTTAGTTGATAATTTTACTGTTTTATAATATTTCCTAGTTAATTAGTAGAAATAAAAATCAAATCTTTATAACTAGAAAATTATTTAAACTTGTGTTTCTTTGCAATATTGAACAACTGTAGCTAAGCCTTAGTTCTCGGTGGGATTCGACTCTGGACTTGTAAACCGAATTATATTTGCAATGACCGCTTAGTCCTTTTTATAAGTCATAGTTGGGCGTGATCAAATTTTAGCGCCGTTGCCGGGGAACTAACAGTTTAGTTGTAGGTGTTTATATTGCAAAAAAATACATTGCTAGGTTGATAAAGAAACACTTATAGCTGTAGATGTATATATTGCTAGGTTGAAAGTTTGAAATTTTATTTTTGCTTTCTTGTATTTGATTTTTTTTTATTTTTGTTTTACTTGTTAATGTTAAAAACATGGCATCTTGGAATTATGTGAGTGTTGATGTTGGTAATTCTACCTTTGATCCTCCTTATGCATATAATGGAGGAAACCACCCTGGGCAAAATTGTCAAAATATTTCCGAGAGCGAGTTATGTGCACCAACTCAATCTTATGTATGGAATGTGTGTGATATGTGTGGTGGTCAAGATGGTCACTTTCATGGTTGTTCTTATATTTCTTATGTTCCCCCAACCCCTTATTTTGATGGTTCTTCTTTTTCTTGTGAAGTTAATAGGAATAAAGAACCCAGGGATGATGACCTGAAAGAGATCAAGATTATGTAAAAGTGTCTTATGGAACAATATGATATGTTAAAGTGCCTTGTGAAACAAAATAGTAAATGACAACTGCAAATAGAAAGGCAAGAGGAAACTATTCACAACTTAAAAGTGCAAGTGAATCAACTGGTTGAAGATCTTAATGCTCAACAAGCCAATATTCTGAATAGTATCCAAGAAGAGCATGAATTAGATGCAGAAATTAAGGTACCAATAGAGGGGTCCATAGTAGAACACTAACAATCAATCAAACTAGAATTTGAGGATGCCGATATTGTAGAAGAGATACTAGAGTCAAGCAAAGACATTGATGATACATATTTAGTTGACTCTAGTGTCATTAGTGTTGAGGATGCAGATAGTCCCAATATTCATGTAGTTGAGCGCATTGGTCTACACTCCAAGCATTTTTCCACATTGTGTTTGGATGATGATATAGAAATAGAGTCATCCGAGCCACTTGAGGAGTCAAGGAATGAGGAACAAGGTGCTACATTCTGAAATTCTTCTTGCCAAAAAGTCGGGAATACACATCTCATCTAAAGGCCAAGAAATGCATAATACTACATTGTTTTATTGGGCCAGTCAGATTCATTCCACCACCCCAGGAGCATGATCATAGAGCAGAATCAAAACTTGGGGTCCAATTCATAAGTTCAAAGTGGAGGCAGAAAGTGATTCGTGTCATGCCGCGACATTAAATCAAGCGCTTGTTGGGAGGAAACCCAGCTTTACTGCTTTATTTTATTTTTTATTTTTATAGTGTCAATTTTTGCTTTTCTAGGAGCATGGAAAGAAAAGCTATTGGAAGGATGCAACAGCAAACCAGATGGTTAGAACTAAGTGTGAGGTACCCGCACGAAGGACCAAGCCTGGGACAAGTCTGAGTACCCCATGAGTTGCTAGTGCTTCGGCCTTTGGCCTACCAAGGAGTTTCTTTTACCTTCTTATTAGTTATGATGTACATTGGGGATAATGCACAATTTTAAGTGTGGGGTGAGGAGATTGTCTAGGTGACTTTCTATGCTATTTTAATTGTGTTAGTTTAATTGAATATTTTTTTTTAGAGAACAACAATAGAAAAGATTGGACTTTTCCTGACGATGGATCTATTAGACAATTTTTTGAGGGATTTAAGTCGAAAGGAAAAGGACAAAAATATTTTCTTTTGTTAGGTAGTGTAGCAATTCCCCCTTGATTTTTCTTTGTACCGCGGTTCTTTTTCAAGGGTTTTGTTTGAACCGGGTGTAGTTAGTTTTATTTTTTTTAAAAATAGGAACCATTGTGCCATGAATTGAATTGAAGCAATATCTCTTAGCTTTGTTATGCCTTGAGAATAGTTAGTACTATGGTTGTGATGCTTAGGCTCGATTTTTGACTCTCGCATAAGTACCTTAAATCGTAGTATCCTAACTTTGCTTAACTTCTTTGACTGGAGTGTCGCGATGAAACCAATCCTGAGTGAGTTATGTGCCATGTCTGTGTGAGTTTTTGTAAGTATTCTATGCATTGCATTTGATGTCTAGAACTTGCCCTGTATGTTTGCAAAGTGAAATAGTAGTATTGTTCAGTCTAGGAAGTGATATAGGCGTTTCTTTGTTAAGCCAAATATATAAAGTTTACCCACCTAAATGTTATGTACCGTAGTTAACCCCGTTCAGCCTATAATCTTGTTTCTTTGGTAACCACATTACAAGTCGTACCCTTTTATTTTAATCGACCATATATTTGAACCTTTTCACCTCTCATGAGCACTTGAATTGTTATGAACTTTGTAAAAGTTAAAGTGTGGGGTGGTTGGTTCGGCTTTGACATGGAACTAGTGAAATAAGGAGAAAGGTGCTATGTTTTAAAAAAGTAAGAGCCACTTGAATTGAAAAAGAAAGAAAAGAAAAATTAGTTGTATTGCTTTGAAAAATATCCCTTGATAGTGGTGACTCTTTATGTAATTGTTCTTAAAGAAATATGGAGTTAATATATATTGAGGTGAAGGTGAAGTTATGGTTTGACATAAGTATGGGATGTGTGTTAAAGTATATGTATTAAAGTGCTTAAGGGAGGTGTAGTCACTCATATCCAAATGTATCCTACCCGACCCGCAGCCTACATTACAACCAATGAAAGTCCTACTTGATCTAAGACTGAATGAACTTGATTAGTAGAGTATTACACTACGAGCAAGCCAATGGTGCATCTTTTGTAGCATATGAATGTTATTTCTGAGAGCGAGTGAATTCTTCCTATCTTGAGTTCCTACGGTCTTAAAATTAATTGTGTGTGGAACTAATCTATTTTGTTGTGTGAGGGCACGTGATTCATAAAGGAAAGGTAATGTTGTTGACATCCATGTCAGAGTAAGTAAGTGAATTATGAATAAGGCATGGTATTTATGAGTCGAATCTTGAGGCGAGGAAGTCACACTTGTGTGCTTAAACTATTTTAAAAATTCTTGGTGTAATGAGTTAGGAGAATTGCTTAAAAAGGTCGTATCTATAAGTGTAGTTTGATTGCTCGAGGACGAGCAATGTTTAAGTGTGGGGTATTGATGTGTGGCTATAATTCCATAGTTTCGTACATTATGTGCCCTGCATTTTACATGCTTTAATGATAAATTACACTTTATTTGTTCATAATGGAGTTTATTTTATGTGTAGGTGAATTGGAGATGAAAGTAGAGCAAAAGCGATACTTAAATGTTGAAAGTGTGCTCGAGAATAGTGAAAAGGAGAGACCTGGTGAGGCCAGCCAAAGGCCAGGCTGGACCAAGGTTTTGCCTGGCGAGGCTAGCCTAAGGCCAGGCTGGCGAGCCTAAGGCCAAGCTGGACCAGGCTTTAGCCTGGCGAGGCCAGCCAAATTCCAGGCGTTAGGCTGGCGACGCCAGGCCTGAGGCCAGGTCCAATCCGAGTTTTGAAGACTTAATTCATTCCGGGTTTGACTAGGACTCGGCCCACACGTTTAGGGTTTCTTCTACACATATAAATAGACCTAAAACACCACTTGGAGAAAAACATTTTTCAGCAGCCAGAGGCACGAAGAGCTGGTGGAATCACCTCTTGGGAGTTAGAATCATCTATCTCTACATCTTTTTATCTTTACTCTGTATTTTAATTATGCAAAATATTTGGGATATTGTTACTATGGGTATGAGTAGCTAAATTCCTAATCTAATGTTTTGATGGAACCTATTGAAGGATGATTTTCTTGTTACGTTAATATAGATTTGCCATAGTATTTTCTCTATTTGTTCAACTATATTATTCTTGTAGTTGATTGAAGGGCCCTCAATTAGCTGTGCCTATTTAGTATGTATTACTCGGGAGAAAATGCATATTTAGGTAGTTGTTGAACAACATCACTCCTAAACGTATATGAGGGATCAATACGGAGGTTTAAAGGTGGGATTAGGGATAACGAAACCTTGGTGCGATCTGAATGAGCTGTACTTAATGCCAGCTAGCGTAATTCGGGAGAATATGTCTAGTAAATTGTGGTAATTACTCGGGAGAGAATTACGATAGTTAGAGTGCTCATGATCGGTAGAGAAGACTTAGGAAAATTTATAAGAAACGTAGCGGAAAGGATTCCGACAATTGGGGAAATCATAACTCTAGACCTCCTTAGTCTTGTCTATAATTTGATCCAAGTTAGTTGATAATTTTATTATTTTATAATATTTGCTAGTTAATTAGTAGGAAAAAAAAATCAAATCTTTATAACTAGAAAATTATTTGATCTTGTGTTTCTTTGCAATATTGAACAGCTGTAGCTAAGCCTTAGTTCTCTGTGGGATTCGACTCCGAACTTGTAAACCAGATTATATTTGCAACGACCGCTTAGTCCTTTTTATAAGATATAGTTGGGCGTTATCAAGACCCTCTAGCAGTATGCCTCATGAACTTAGAAGAGATGAATGGTGAAAACTTGGCAGAGTGGGTTTTGGCCCTTGAAGGGCGAGGGTACTGGAAAAGAGAGCTCGAGTTTGAGCCCTTACACTTAGAAGAAAGAAAAATACCTCCAGCTAAGCCGTCAATTGAAGAACCACCACAGTTGGAACTAAAACTGTTACCTTTTAACCTTAGGTACGTTTTCTTGGGACCTAAATCCACTTTACCTATTATTATCTCATCCAGTTTGTTAGATGTGCAGGCAAAACAACTTTTGCAGGTGTTAATGGAATGCAAGACTGCAATTGGCTGGACCATTGCAGATATTAGGGGGATCAGCCCGACATTTTGTATGCATAAGATTCTATTGGAAGAAGGGCAAAAACCTTCCAGAGAACATCAAAGAAGGCTAAACCCCAACATGAAAGAAGTGGTGAAGAAAGAAGTGATCAAGTGGTTAGATGCGGGAATCATCTTCCCAATCTCTGACAGTAACTGGGTTAGCCCAGTTCAGTGTGTGCCAAAGAAGGGTGGAATGACTGTAGTGCCCAATGAGAATAATGAGTTGATCTCAACTCGTACAGTTACGGGTTGGCAAATTTGTATGGATTATAGAAAATTAAACACAGCCACCCGGAAAAGACCATTTTCCTTTACCATTCATTGACCAAATGTTGGATAGACTGGCAGGGAGGTCTCACTTCTGCTTTTTGGATAGGTATTCGGGGTAGAATCAAATTTCCATTGCCCATGAGGATAGAGAAAAGACATCATTCACTTGCCTGTATGGCATCTTTGCCTTTCGAAGAATGTCGTTTGGCCTATGCAATGCACCGGTCACCTTTCAGAGGTGTATGTTAGCCATTTTCACTGACATGGTTGAAGATATTATGGAAGTTTTTATGGATGATTTCTCTGTGGTAGGGGATTCGTTCGAATATTGTCTGCACAATTTAAGAAGAGTGTTGAAAAGGTGTTTGGAGACAAATTTAGTGCTGAACTGGGAGAAGTGCTATTTTATGGTACAAGAAGGCATAGTGCTGGGGCATCGAGTGTCCAGCAAGGGTATTTAGGTTGACCATGCTAAGGTTGAGGTGATTGAGAAGTTTCCACCGCCCACTTCAGTTAAGGCAGTAAGAAGTTTCCTCGGGCACGCCGGGTTCTACAGGCGATTTATAAAGGATTTCTCTAAAATTGCTAACTCCTTATGTAAACTCCTTGAAAAGGATCATTCTTTTGTGTTCTCTGATGACTGTAGGTTAGCATTTGAGGAGCTGAAAAGGAGACTGGTGACTGCACCAATCATCGTCGCACCCAGCTGGGAGACACCATTTAATCTCATGTGTGAGGCGAGTGACTATGCTATAGGAGCAGTCCTGGGGCAGCGGAAGGACAAACTGGTGCACCCAATTTACTATGCAAGCAGAACCCTAAGCGGTGCACAACTCAATTATACCGTGACTGAGAAAGAGATGTTGGTTGTGGTATTTGCATTCGACAAATTCTGGTCTTATTTGATTGGTTCAAAAGTGATTGTTTATACTGACCATGCAACACTTAGGTACTTGATAGCAAAGAAGGGGTCAAAGCTACGCTTTCTCCGTTGGGTTCTTTTGCTACAAGAATTTGATTTGGAGATCCGCGATAGAAAAAGGGCAGAGAACCAACTGGCCGACCACCTTTCAAGGTTGGAGGGAGCTGAAAAGAAAGTCGAGGTAGAAGATATAACTGAGACATTCCTAGAAGAACAATTGCTAGCAGTGACATTGGAGGAAGCACCATGGTATGCAGACATTGTAAACTACCTGGCAAGCGGTATTGTCCCCTATGATCTTTCCTCTGTTCAAAAGAAAAAGTTCTTTCGTGACTGTCACGTATATTATTGGGATGAGCCTTACCTGTTCAGGATTTGTGTTGATAACATGATCCGGAGATGTATCCCCGAGATAGTTTTGCAGGCTTGTCATGCATCACCATATGGTGGCCACTTCGAAGGAGTAAGGACCGCCGCGAAAGTGCTGGAATCGGGCTTCTACTGGCCGACAGTGTTCAAAGATGCACACTTATGGGTGAAAGGTTGTGACGAATGCCAACGAACTGGGAATATTTTTCGTCGACATGAGATGCCTATGAACCCAATTCAATAGGTAGAAGTGTTTAACATGTAGGGAATCAATTTCATGGGGCCTTTCGTCAGCTCATATAGCAACAAATACATACTCGTAGCTATAGACTACGTGTCGAAATGGGTGGAGGCTGCAGCGCTCCCGACAAATGATGCTAAGGGGGTAATTGGTTTTTTGAGAAAGAACATATTCACCCGATTTATCACTCCAAGGGCGACAATCAGTGACGGAGGCACTCACTTCTGCAATCGAGCCTTCGCAAAGCTGTTAGAAAAGTATGGTGTACGTCACAAAGTTACCACCCCATATCATCCACAAACGAGTGGGCAAGTATAAGTGTCGAACAGAGAGATAAAGAGTGTTTTGACAAAGACTGTGAATACTACAAGAACGGATTGGGCAAGGAAGTTAGATGATGCACTCTGGCCTATCGTACCGCTTTCAAAACTCTGATTGGTATGATGCCATATTAATTGGTATTTGGAAAGGCATGTCACCTACCAATGGAGTTAGAACATAGAGCTTTATGGGCACTGCGACAGTTGAATCTTGATATAGAAGTTGCGGGCACAAGTAGAGTCATAGAGCTGCACGAGCTTGATGAATTTCGTTACCACGCTTTTGAGAGCACAAGATTATACAAGGAGAGAATGAAAATAATGCATGACAAAAATATTCTTGAGAGGAGTTTTAAACCCGGAGATAAGGTATTGCTATACAACTCGAGGTTGAGGTTATTCCCGGGTAAGTTAAAGTCATGATGGTCAGGACCATTTAGTGTGGTGGAGATTCACCCCACCGGAGCCATAGAGATTGCTGCATCAAATGACTCTCGCACGTTTAGAGTCAATGGGCACAGGTTAAAACATTATTTGGGCATGGAAGATGCGAAGGTAGTGTTGGTGACTCATTTGCTCGAGCCACCAAGGTTAAGCGAGCCTTTAAGTGCAATTATCTTCATCGTGCCACGACATTAAATCAGGCGCTTGTTGGGAGGCAACCCAATTCGTAGTTGATTTTTAGTGTAGTTTGAATTTTTCCTTTCTTTTTTGTTGTTGTTGTTTTGTTTTTAGGTACTAACAAGTTTGCAGGCGAGTTGGGCAAGTCGAACAGGGTTTAAGCATCACCTGACACACCAGGCGTTGGGGCTGGCGACGCCTGGCTAACGCCAGGGTCTGCTTGGCCTTAGGCTGGCAACGCTTGGCTAACGCCAGGGTCTGCTTGGCCTTAGGCTAGCGACGCCTGGCTAACACCAGGGTCTGCTTGGCCTTAGGCTAGCGACGCCGGGCTAATGCCAGGTACTGGGCCAGGCAACGCCAGATAAGCTATTTCGGCCCAGATTAAGTTATTTTAGTCGAACCTCCAAACATTATACGCCCTAAACACTAAACACAATATAAACAACCCTAACCTCACTTAAACCAAAAACACATCAAGCTTTAGGAAAGAAATTCACAAGCACACACATCTTCTCATCATCGTTGCTCTCAACCAAACACACTGATGAATTGTCCTCACCCACAAACACTCAACAACACATTGCCATAGTGGTCTCCCCCATCCCCATTGAAGTCAAGTTTAATCTTGCTATTCTTTCACACTAATCAAAAATTCTTAGGCAGCTCCCTCTTCTCAAAATCTTCAAAGGTTTGATTTAATCTCTTTCCTTGGTAATTTCAAGAGAGGTACAAGTATACAATTACACAAAACAATTAGTGGTTGTTCTTCATTGTGGTATTGAGTTTGTGTGCCCCAACCATATGAAACCCCATAGGAATGGTGCTGCGATTATGACAACATGTGGTAGTACGGAACGCCCAAGACGATTTGGGAGGATGAGGCAATCCCTCATGTCCATAAGAAATTCCATGGCACTAATGCATGTTAAGTGTTTGATATAATGCCTCAATGACATTCCCTGTCCCCGTTAGAGCCCGAGTCTCCGGGATTAATAGACTAGTGTTATGAAGTCATACACCACGATAAAATCTTAAGTATGGGGTGGCTCGCAGGTAGCCCATGTATTGTTCTTTGATTCTAATATTAAGAAAAGACGCGGTGAAGTCTGAGTAACCTCGGAAAGTTGGGAAAAATTATGTGTGTAGTGTGTAATGCAGGTTTATCTGACTACTGCTTATTTGTGTCGGAACAACGATGCCTCCTAGAAAAGACACAGGCAAAGCCAAGGCTACTTCCACTGCGCCGGCTAAAGTAAAGGCGACCTCAGCACCTCCCCCAAAGAAGAGAAAGGGGGGGAAGCTACCTCCAATCTAAGTGGAGTACAAGTTGTAGCAGCTATAGAAGCTATGCGTCAACAACCACAAGGCCAACGGGAGTTTGGCATCAACAGCATACCACCGCATACTAAGGATTGGTACAAGCGTCGTAGGCCTAAACATGTACACCCGGAAGCAGCTATCAATGAACGCAGCTTGAAAGCAAAGTATCAGGCAATTTGGAGGGGCATTCAGGATATGGGGTTGAGCTATGTATTCAAGAACACAGGGAACATTAATCTCAACTTAGTCCGAGAATTCTATGCAGGGTTTGGTCCGCAGAGTACTGAACAGTTGGTGCCGATTCGTGGGCGATTGATAGATTTTTCACCCACGGCCATATGTAACTTTTTAGGTGCTCCGGATGTTCCTGTGGAGCCATTGGACCACTTCATTTGCTGGCCTACATACAGAGAGTTGAGACACATGCTTTGTGGTGCCAATTCTACGGCAGCATGGGTCCGGGATAAGATAACTAATCGGCACAAGAGGTTTCCCAAGAAGAAGATGAGGGCGGAGGCTCAAGTATGGCTTAAACTGATAAATGCACGACTCCTACCGTGCAATCATGACACACTCATTAGCCGTGAGAGGACCTGTGTACTCTACTTCCTCATGACAGGTCAAAGGGTAAATGTGGGTCATCTTATCCGCTACCAGATGTCTGTAGTCAGAACGAGTAAAAAGATTGATCGAATGCCATTTGCCAATTTTCTAACTCAGTACTTAAGACACGAGGAGGTTGAGGAGGAGCCAGAGTTTGACCACATCATTGATTAGCCCCTATGACAAACGGACATCACTAGCCTCCGACTAAAAGAAGAGACTGCCATGACATCTTTGACAAGTACCGAGCGCAACGCTCGGGATGATAGTTTTATGGCCCATCTTTATGGGATGATGGATTTGCAGCTAAGGATAGGAGGTGGACAAGCCACATCTGAGGAGAGGACTGAATTGGAGCACCGGTACCCGCTTAATGCTCATTGATCAGCCCCTACGACAAACGGACTTCACTAGCCTCCGACTGAAAGAAGAGACTGCCATGACATCTTTGAAAAGTACTGAGTGCAACGCTCGGAATGATAGTTTTATGGCCTATCTCTATGGGATGATGGATTTGCAGCTAAGGATAGGAGGTGGATAGGCCATATCTGAGGAGAGGACTGAATTGGAGCACCGGTACCCGCTCAATGCTCATGCCCAGCAGCTGGTTGGGTTAGGAGATGGGTACAGACTCCCCAATGATGAAGATATCAACACACCGGAGCAGTCTGAAGCTGAGCCAGAGCAGTCAGATGGTGAGGGAGATGATGATGATGAAGAGGAGGACGAACAGGATGAGGAATGGAGAGCGTCAGAGGATGAAGACGTTGCTTGATCGGGGAGTTTCTTTACACCCTACTCATTTTTTGTGTTTTGTCATTTTGTGCATGCACTGAGGACAATGCATGATCTAAGTGTGGGGTGGGGACTTGTACATGTTTAATTTTAGTTATTTAGTTATTTAGTGTTAATTGTTTTAGTACCGTTAAAAAATAATAATAATAATAATAATAATAATAATAATAATAATAATAATAATAATAATAATAATAAATAAATAAAAAGTTGAACTCATCCCGACGATGGATCTCCCAGACGGTTTTCTTGAGGGAAGTAAGTCAAAAGAAAATACCAAAAAGATTTTTTGTGTGCAGGTATTGTAGTAATTCCCCCTTGGATTTTCTTTGGGCCGCGATTCTTTTCCAGGGGCTTTTAGTTGAACCGGGCGTAATTAGTTCTAATTTTTAGGAGTAGGAACCAAAAAGCTATGCATTTAATTGTAGCAATATCTCTTAGCTTTGTTAAGCCTTGAGAATAGTTAGTACTATGGTTGTGACGCTTGGGCTCGATTTTTGACTCTCGCATAAGTACCTTAATTCATAGATTCCTAATTTTGCTTAACTGCTTTTACTGTATTGTCGCGATGAAACCAATCCTGAGTGAGCTATGTGCCATACGTGTGTGAGTTTTGTATGTATTTTGTGCATTGCATTTGATGTCTACAACTTGCCATGTGTGTGTGCAAAGCAAAATAGTAGTCTTGTTCAGTCTGAGAAGTGATATAGGTGTTTCTTTGTTAAGTCAGATATATAAAGTTTACCCACCTAAATGTTATGTATCGTAGTTAACCCCGTTGAGCCTATAATCCTGTTTCTTTGGTAACCATATTACAAGATGTACCCCTTTGTTTTAATCGACCATATATTTGAACCTTTTCACCTCTCATGAGCACTTGAATTGTTATGAACTTTGTAAAAGTTAAAGTGTGGGGTAGTTGGTTCGGCTTTTGTGTGAAACTAATGAAATAAGGAGAAATGTGCATTGTTTTGAAAAAGTAAGAGCCACTTGAATTGAAAAAGAAAGAAAAGAAAAAATAGCTATATTGCTGTGAAAAATATTCCTTGATAGTGGTGACTCTTGATGTAATTGTTCTTAAAGAAATATGGAGTTAATATAAATTGAAGTGAAGGTGGAATGTTTGGTTTGGCACAAGTATGGTATGTGTGTTAAAGTATATGCATTGAAGTGCTTAAGGGAGGTGTAGTCACTCATATCCAAATGTATCCTACCCGACCCGCAGCCTACATTACAACCAATAAAAGTCGTACTTGATCTTAGACTGAATGAACTCGATTAGTAGAGTATTACACTACGGGTAATCCTATGGTGCATCATTTGTGGCATATGAATGTTATTTCTGAGAGCGAGTGAATTTTGTCTATCTTGAGTTCCTATGTTCTTAAAATTCATTGTGTGTGGAACTAAGCTCTTTGATTAGGTGAGGGCATATGATTCATAAAGGAAAGGTAATGTTGTTGACATCCATGTCAGAGTAAGTAAGTGAATTGTGAATAAGGCATGGTATTTGTGAGTCGAATCTTGAGGCGAGGATGTCACACTTGTGTGCTTAAACTATTTTAAAAATTCTTGGTGTAATAAGTTAGGAGAATTGATTTAAAAGGTCGTATCTATAAGTGTAGTTTGATTACTCGAGGACGAGTAATGTTTAAGTGTGAGGTATTGATGTGTGGCTATAATTCCATAGTTTCGTACACTATGTGCCTTGCATTTACATGCTTTAATGATAAATTGCACTTTATTTGCGCATAATGAAGTCTATTTTATGTATAGGTGAATTGGAGATGAAAGTAGAGCAAAAGGGATACTTAAATGTTGAAAGTGTGCTCGAGAACAGTGAAAAGGAGAGACCTGGCGAGGCCAGCCAAAGGCCAGGCTGGACCAGGCTTTAGCCTGGCGAGGCCAGCCTAAGGCCAGGCTAGACCAGGCTTTAGCCTGGCAAGGCCAGCCTAATTCCAAGCGTTAGGCTAGCGACGCCAGGCCTAACGCCAGGTCCAATCCGAGTTTTGAAGACTTATTTCGTTCCGGGTTTGACTAGGACTCGGCCCACACGTTTAAGGTTTCTTCTACACATATAAATAGACCTAAAACACCACTTGGAAGGACAGGTTTTTTTCAGCAGCCAGAAGCAATGAAAGCTGGTGGAATCACCTATTGGGAGTTAGAATCATCTATTTCTACATCTTTTCATCATTACTCTATATTTTAATTATGCAAAATATTTGGGATATTGTTACTATGAGTATGAGTAGCTAACTTCCTAATCTAGGGTGTTGATAGAACCTATTGAAGGATGATTTTCTTGTTACATTAATATAGATTTGCCGTAGTATTTTCTCTATTTGTTCAACTATATTATTCTTGTGGTTGATTGAAGGGCCCTCAATTAGATGTGCCTATTTAGTATGTATTACTCGGGAGAGAGTGCATATTTAGGTAGTTGTTGAACAACATCACTTCTAAACGTATATGAGGGATCAATACGGAGGTTTAAAGGTGGGTTTAGAGATAACGAAACCTTGATGCGATCTGAGTGAGCTGTACTTAATGCCAGCTAGCATAATTCGAAAGAATATGCCTAGTAAATTATGGTAATTACTCGGGAGAGAGTTACAACAATTAGAGTGCTCATGGTCGATAGATAAGACTTAGGCAAATTTATAGGAAACGTAGCGGAAAGGATTCCGACAATTGGGAAAATCATAACTCTAGACTTCCTTAGTCTTGTCTATAATTTCATCCATGTTAGTTGATAATTTTACTGCTTAATAATATTTGCTAGTTAATTAGTAGAAATAAAAATCTAATTTTTATAACTAAAAATTATTTGAACTTGTGTTTCTTTGCAATATTTAACAGTTGTAGCTATGCTTTAGTTCTCTGTGGGATTCGACTCCGGACTTGTAAACCAGATTATATTTGCAACGACCGCTTAGGTCTTTTTATAAGGCATAGTTGAGCGTGATCACGGCCCGTACAAAATCATGGCAGCAGCAAATAAAGGGTCATTTTAACTAGAAACAATGGAAGGAAAACTACTGCCAAACAATTGGAAACGTCGCCCACCTCAAGTACTTCAACTTTTAAGAAAAAACGTCCTCCAAATCGCACTCTTTTTTCCTCACTTGCATTTTGTCCCAATTGGGCTTTCTCGAGGAGGTTTATAACGAGGCGACAAGGGGGACACTTCCAAGTCAAAATACGAACGGAAAGAGACACTAGACGATTAGTTCATTGCCCAACCTCTCAACACGTCTCCAGGTCACCCAATGAAGGGACTAGATAGACTGGGATTGGAATACCAGCCCGAAAAACATGTAAATTTCTCCAAGTATATGAGCAAAACAAAAATGTATGAAGTTCGCCCATTTTTTCGCCAGAACAACATCGCCTCAATATCTACCCGGCCCCCGACCACAATTAAGTAACTCACATTCGACCTCGTTCGAATCAACTCATATTCGACCTCACTTGAATTAACTCATATTCGAACTCGCTCGAACTAACTCACATTCGACCTCGTTCGAATCAACTCACATTCGACCTCGTTCGAATCAACTCACATTCGACCTCGCTTAAACCAACTCACATTCAACCTCGCTCGAATCAACTCACATTCGACCTCGCTCGAATTAACTCACATTCGACATCGTTCGAATCAACTCACATTCAACCTTGCTCGAATTAACTCACATTCGACCTCGTTCGAATCAACTCACATTCGACCTCGTTCGAATCAACTCACATTTGACCTCATTCGAATTAACTCACATTCGACCTCGCTCGAACCAACTCAATACAGGTTACATTCGACCTTGTTCAAATTAACACCTACTAATACCCGACCATGACCAAAACCAAATTTTTATGATTAAAACGACAAAACAAAAGAAAGAAGCGTGCAAGCCCGAACAGAAAGAAATAGAATTAGATACGAAACAACGAAAATGACATTTCTTACTACAAATATATTCCTTACAAAGACTAAAACAGATGCCAGCAAAAGTATGTACAAGAATTACAACAAAAGAAAGAAAAGTAACTACGTGCTACCAAACTCAGCAGCACCATCTCCACCCATCTCTCCACCATCGCCGCCGCCGCCGGGATACTCATATTCGTACCAGGCATCCTGCTCAATCACTTCCACGTCTTCCTCAGCATCACCAGCTTGTGGTGTAGCGGGGTCATAGCCATAAGCAAATCGAGCTTCACGTGCCTTAGCACGTGCATTCTCTAAGTCGGCTTCCGAAACACCTCCCGTCCCCATCAGATCCCTGAATATATCCAGCTGGGCCTCGGCGTGAATCCATTCCTCATACAGATCCCGAGGAACATTAGGAAAAATAGTACGGGATAAGGATGGTTGCGCCAATAACTGTGCCTTTTCGGCCTCGAGGGCAACACCTCGATCACTAAGGTCTGCAACCTCTTTTTCTAACTCCTCAATCCGCTCATCAAGCCGTTCCTCTCTGAGCCTAGCCGTCTCCATGACGCAATCCCGTTCAGAACGGATAACACGGATCGTGTCCTCTAAATCTGCAGCTTTACACACAGCTCATAACTGGGCCGACTCTGCCTTCTCCAAATCCGCTACATTCTCGGCGACCTCGCCACTCAAAACGGCAGCTCAAAGTTGACCCTCCTCCAGCTCGGCACGCAGCGAGACCACTTGGGCCTAAAGGTTGGTGCATTGGGCCTCAACCCCCCTACTCACCTCGAGCTCCTCCTCTTTGTCCTTCAACGCCCCCTCGAGCTCACTACATTTTCCGATGACCTTCACCAATTCGTCATCCTTCTCCTCTAGCTCGTTTCGGAGGGCCCGGAAGTTGCTACTACAACCAAGTTGCTAGCAAAGCTCACAGTGTTTATCACGATATTCGCTATATTTCCACTCCATCTTTTGGAAGATAGCCTTACGCCTCTCCTCTCGGCAGAAACTTTCAATCTCCAAGATCACGGTCTGAAAAGAAAGCCAGAGCGGGTAAGAACAAAGTCCGAATCAACATAAAAAAAAGACAAATATGGAAACGGAATACCAAACATACCGTAAGAGCAAGGTCGGCTATGCTCTTCGACAAAGTGGAATCCTTCAGCTTCTCGAGGGTCTTACCCTCCACATCGGAACAGAGTGGACCAAGAGAAGGGACCACGTCCTCCGTGTCAACTAATAGATCCCGGTCCAAAGGGATCGCAATAGTCCGTGTGCTCCCTTCCAACCTCACCTCAAGCCAGGTGAGTTCTTCCCCCATCATCCTAACCTCCCCGGTGTCCATATAGGTGCCCGTCTCATAATCCTATTCGACAATACTTTTGCTCTTGATATCAACCCGAGAGGAAGGGTCCTCGGTTGGTAACGAGGTTGATGTTTCATCCCCTTGTAAGGCGTCAGGGACTCGCGCCGACGACCCTTCAAAACTCGTTCCGACCTCAAGGAGCAACGTACATCCCTCGGCCCCCCATGGCGGCGGGATTGTGGACAGCAACTCGGCATCAACTCCGAGATCTATGGTTACCATTTCTCTGATGACAAAGCCATCCATCACCGAACTTCCCACGCAGACACTTCCCTCGCCGATACCGACGGATCACCTCTTGCGGGGAAGTAGATTATCATCAGTCGGCGACGATCCTTCCTCATCATCCTCGTCAACTAGATGACGCAGAGGGGAAGTGGAAACACCCACCGCAGTAGTCGACGACCAAGCAGGTCTCACCGCAGCAATAGGAACAGAAACGACCTTCCTCTTACGGAATGCCAGAGCAAGAGCTTTCCATCTCTTCGAAGACCCTCGGCCTGCAAAAATGATTAGAACGTCGATTCTCAAAGTCATGACAAAAACGCGACCACAAGGTCAGGACGACATATGTCAAAAGTCACTATATGGACGGACAAACTCACCGGTCGCTGAAAGCTTGGGCCCGAACTTCTGGAAAAAGGCCGGCCACCCACGAATCCCCGCTGTGTGGGGCAAGATCTGGCTAACCCGTTCGTGAATATACGCGACCAAAGGAAGGGGCTCGGTCTCAGCTGAATGAGAAAAAGACAGAACTGTTAAACTACGACTAGAACGAGCAAAATGAGCACTTAGTGAAAATACTTACGCGCGTAATTCCACGTCTCAGGAAATACATTTGCGTTTGCCACCACGTCCTTAGTCTTGACGTAGAAGTAATTAAACTAGAATCGACGATTTGATTTATCGTCCATCTTTACTACCAAGCTTTTGCCTCCACGGTGACGAAGGTGCAACATCGTCCCTCTATGGAAACTCGGCGCGAAGAGGTGCATCAGGTGGCGAAGAGAGACCTCACGGCCAACCAATTCTGCGTACTTCGTCAGCATGAGGATGAGCTTGTAGATATAAGGAGAAAGCTGAGTCGGGCAGACGCCGTAGTTGCGGCAGAATTCCTCTACCAATGGGAGAATGGGAAAAAAATATCCCACGTAAAATGGATATGCGTAGAACGCACAATATCCAGGGCGATGAATCTGCATCACATCGCGTCCAGTCGGGACCAGATCGATGTGGACTGGAATTTTGAACTTCGCCCTGAAATTAGTAATGACAGCCGCGTCCATCTCAGTCTCTACGGCCTCAGGGTTATCCTCAGGCAGCTTTGAGAAGTCAGTTCTAGCCTTCTCGCTACGGGAAATTATTTCCTCCACCGTAGGAAAGGCTTCATCTTCTGCAGCAATGACACCATCACCGTCATGGGGAGGTATGCACACTGCTAAACGAACAGGGTCAGATACCCCCACCCCCACCCCACCCCCAGAACTGGAAGACACATTAACCATTTTAGTTTATGAATAGAGGGGATGTAAACGCAGAAGAGTCGAGTAGCAGGAACCACCGAAATCAGTGAAGGCAGGAGTATGAAGCAAGGTCAAGAAAGTAGAGATTCTGATTGAGGAAGAAGAAGATATGAAAATCCAATTTTTAGAAAGTAAAGAGTGAATCGAAGGATCGAGTATCCCAATTTATAGGAGTTAGGGCATCAATATCGAGGAAGAAAACCACAGTTGCCCAGCTCAAAAATCGAAATGGTAGAGGCACGGGAAACGATACAGGGTATCGGAAAAATGCGTAATAATGATGCATGATGACATGACGTCACTCTGAAATGACGTGACCCTAGGTTGTGGCTCACAGAAGGCCACGTTTCCTTCCCGTCCGAAGCGCTACTACTCGACCTGCTCGCATAAAACTTCTCAACCCTAACTGACAGAGTCCGCTCATCAAGGTCGCCCAGGGTCGACATCAATAAGCGGAGGGACTAACTGTATGGGTCAAAATCTGCCTCAGTGGGATTTAGCATGAAGCGGTATCGTAGAAAGCGATATGGTCGAGGTTGATTAGTAGATAACGGGGCTCGTAACCAAGTAGTCAATAACGGCCGAGATCGAGTATCAAAGGCAGTGCTAACAGCTAGTTTTTGTTATAGAATATTCAGGAGAATATTCTATTGAATATTCTTGGTGTCTGCACTTTTAGGGTTGAATGAGGAATGTCTCATATAAATAGAAAAAGAGATATTGGGAGATAGATATGTAATATTCTCTAATAAGAACATTCTTTGAAAAAGTAGACTTTCTTTCTAGATAAAAGACAATCACTACATTTCTAAAGAGATTCGATTGTCTACTATTCCACACTTTTTCCATTAGATCCAAGAAGGGTCCAAACATTCTAGTATTTGTCTATCATTTATCATTGTCAGAAAGAAGAATCATCCACCTCATTCAATATTGGGTGAATCATTTTTCTTATTTACTTTAATGCCATTTATCGTTATTTATTGCTTGATATTCCCCATCATTAATGATCTTAAAACATTAAATGTACATCACATTTAATCTTCTCTCAATACTGCTCTTGCGTTATTTGCGTTAATCGATTATAGATCTGAAGTTATTATCATTAACTAGGTTTAGCCCTTCGTCATATAAAATTAATTAGTTTAATCAAACGTCTACATATTTTGGTCAAACGGTATGGGTACTTGCATAATAATGTCCAGATAGTGATTTAGCTTCCCTAAGTCTGTGGAAAAAGGATTCGCGGTAATGAAAGTGGCAGGAGAAAGAAGATTTGAGTCTTTATTACTACTCCCTCCGTTTCAATGAAATAATTTTCTTTTTAGTATGTTTCAAAATAAATAATACATTTCTAAATTTGGAAATAATTCAATTTTAAATTCTTCATTTTATCAATTTTACCCTTAATAAAAATCTTTTATAATCACACAAATATCATGGCCCCACAAATCTTTTACCCCTTAAACTTTTAACACCACAAGTTTCAAAAATTTACTTATTTTTTTTAAATTTCATGTCGAGTTAAACTATTTCATCTAAATTCTCCCTCTCCCTCTTGAGGGAGAACTCTTGGCATCCCGCAAACCAGGCCAGTTATTCAAATTTGAGAATTGTTTCTTTGACTTTGTGCTACAAAGTAACCAATGAGAATAAAGATGGTGCAAAAGGAAAATAGTCACTACTGCAATTCAATTGAAAAAACATACATACACAAAAAAGCATATGTAGAAACCCAAAAAGAATATCTCAGTGTACCAAAATTTGCATCTTTCCAACATAAAAGTATTAGCAGATTAATGCACTTGTTCGTCTTTTATTCCTACTGAACTCTAACAAAAAATATCCTCATGAAAAATTCTTAGAAGCTCTCTAATATAACTCCAAAAATAAAAGAAGGGATCTGCATACTATACTGCAACTGATCTCTACTTCTCTATTATTCCAGAGCTTCTTCAATTCGTCTAACCAGCCGCCATTGATAAAAAAAAAACTCTTTATGCAACAGTCGCCATGTGACGAATCAAGTCGATAACACGGTTACTGCAACAACAAAAAGCGTACATACAGTATGTTGTTAGAAATTTCATGAAAACAGTAAAGGTAGATGTGTCTCAAACAGGATCTAAAGTCAATGGATTCAGAATTATATATGTTTCAGATTTTTCTTTTCCAACAAAAAGTACTGTAATAGATTCAGCTAGCGTTACATAACCTTTGGTCACAAAATAACCTTATACCATATTTTCTAGTCCAATACAAAGTAAAAACTCTGGTAAACGCTTACCTGTAGCCCCATTCATTGTCATACCACGAAACAACCTTAACAAAGTTCCCATTGAGAGCAATACCAGCCTTGGCATCAAAGATGCTTGACCTGACATATGCAACATATTAGAATATTACAGTATCAGCAAATCCGGAATTTAGAGTCTAGTGAGTTCTGCTCTTTATATATATGTGAATTTCTCTCTCTTTCTCTCACACACACACATACATAGTCCGAGCTAAATATATATACGCAGTACGAGCTAAATATAGTGAGTTCTATTGAACCCGCTGCATCTAGTCTAGAGATCTGTTAGATGGTAAGTAATGTGATAGGATTATCACCTGCAATCACCCACAAAATCAGATGAGACAACATCATCTTCAGTGTAGCCAAGAATTCCCTTCATTTTACCCTCAGACTCAGCCCTGTACAGAAATAAATTAGTTCACGAAAAGTAACTACTTGCAAAATTTCTGGACCTAAGATAAACTAAAATCTTCAATTAGGACAAAATTTCAAAATGGTTAGTACTTGATAGCTGCTTTGATTTCATCATAGGTGGCTGCTTTCTGAAGCCTCGCTGTAAGATCAACGACTGAAACATCAACAGTTGGAACACGAAAAGACATCCCAGTCAACTTTCCATTCAGTGCAGGCAGAACTTTGCCGACAGCCTGCATAATCCAATGTAAAATATATACTAGTTAGTAAGTACTCAATTTCCACTGAAGCGCATACGTTTGTATAATTTTACATATAGGGAGAAAAAGGGTAAATTATGCTAGGCTTTTTGGAGCATGGACCGGCTCATAAAGCATACAGGGTATATGAAATGTACAAAGATAGTTCTATTAAGTATATTAGGGAAAAAACTTATTTTTCCACAAAACAAGATTTCCATCTCACTTCATAAGAAACGCAATTTGGCAGTTAATTATACCTTGGCAGCTCCTGTACTGCTAGGAATGATGTTATGAGCAGCAGCTCGTCCACCTCTCCAGTCTTTCATCGAAGGACCATCGACTGTCTTTTGAGTTGCTAAATAACAATACATCATAATAAATGATCCATAAAGTCAAACAGAAGAAATAATGCACTATTAAGTATACTAGCTAATCAGGGGTTTAATTTACCAGTAATAGAGTGGACTGTGGTCATAAGTCCCTCGACAATAACAAATTTGTCGTTAATAACCTTAGCCAATGGAGCAAGACAATTGGTAGTGCAACTAGCATTAGAGACAATGTTAATATCTCCTTTGTATTCCTTCTCATTGACACCCATAACAAACATTGGCGCATCCTTGCTAGGGGCTGAAATGACAACCCTCTTTGCACCTCCCTAAGAAAAATAGACGGAACATCGGGATCAACATTAACATAAATTCTTAAGACTGTCAGCGTATAGATACTATGAAAACCTTCAAGTGAGCTGCAGCTTTGTCTTTATCAGTAAAAACTCCAGTGGATTCTACAACATACTCTGCTCCAGCCTCACCCCATGGAATTTCTTCGGGGTTCCTGTTCGTCACACCAAGAAAAGTAAGAAAATAAAAATGAAATAAACTCCCATTGTAATGCGAGGTTGAAATCTTGGAAATAGAATTAATTACCTAGCACCAAATACTTTGACGGGCTTATCGCCAAAGAGAAGAGTCTTTTCATCCTTAACTTTAAGTTCGTGTTTCTTCCATTGGCCATGAACAGTGTCATATTTGAACATGTAGGTCTAGAAAACACAAAAATACACATTAGTGATATAGGTATGAAAATCTAACACCGTCAATGCATATAGTACCTTAAATTCATTGAAATACATCCAAGAACAATGCACCGTCACAAAAGTGAAGTCAGTATGACAACTATATACAGAGGCAGATCCACGATTTAGATTATGTGGGTTCAACTTTTAAGGTTTTTAGCATTGAACCCATTGTATTTTCAAAGTTATGGGTTCGGACCTACTAATTGTTGCAATTCTAATGAATTTTTAGACATAAATTTATGTTATGCGTCGAAAGTACTGGGTTCAAATGAACCCGGCGACCAAACTCTACATCCACACATGACTATATACAAGCAATCAAAACATAGACTTGAAATTACTATTATAATGAAGTTTCACCATCTGTAGAGACAGTAATTAACAGAAAATTGAAAATTTAAATTTCTAGACCCAATCAAGTTTTGAATTGATAACTAGCCTCCAAAGGAAAAGCGACTAAAAGAAAATGCCGGCAGGAAAGTAATAATCATACACACCTTTGGGCATGCTACATTTCGATTCAGAAGATTTTTCTGATTATTTAGAAATGCAATACTGACAATCGATTAAGCCTCAATTAGGTTTGCCAGAATAATAGGAGTAGTTGGTAAATTATAAAAGAAGCACTAATTTCCAACTTAGAAATGATTCACATGTACAGAAACGTAAGTGCAGACTCAATGTTTTTAACTCAAAATATGTAGTAAGTAGTATTTAAATTGTTACTACAACATAGTACTAGATGCAGTAATACTTTACACCTGATTAAAATTCTGACTCGGTTGTGCACAGATCCAAGAATAGGGAATATCCCGTTTTTCTCATTTTGTGCTTATATAAGCATCTGCTTTTCAAAATTCATGATTCTAAGTTATTTAAAAATATGGGTTCAAGATTTAATATATTTAAACTACTTTTCACATATATATTCTTGGTCCATGGTGAAAATAACGGGTTTAATTGAACCCACCACCTTTGATAATGAATATGGAACATATATTCTCAAGTCATGAAAACTAATATGAACAACAAGGAATTAACATAGGGGTCGATAAATCAACAAAAGATTAGTCGGATTAGTAAATTTCAAATACGTAACCATGTAGTCAGTGGTGATGAAGGGGTCATTGACAGCGACTAGTTCAATGTCATCACTCTGCAGTGCCACCCTAGCAACCAACCTACCAATTCTTCCAAAACCTACATGCATTAAATAAAAACCAAGAAATCATTAGAAAAAGAAACCTAAATAAACAAATGAGGACACTAAATCACAATGAAAATACCATTAATTCCGATCTTGACTTTGCCCATGATGCTTATAAATAAATTAAACGAGAGAAAAGAGTTATAAGAATTGAGTATTCTTTTTTACCAGGGTAAGTGTTTGGCAGTAGAATGCAGTGAATTGATGTTGCTTATAAATACAGAATTAGAGCGGAATTCTCGAAGCTTTGAAACAAAAGGAACCGCTAATTTACACAAAGTGGTTATCGGTTTTTGTGGGTAATACTTGGCCTGCTGGTTTAGAATTGGCTTTAGATTCAAAGTCATATATATTCTTTCATATGGAGTACTAATAGTACATTTACTTTAATAAAGTAGTGCACTTTTAGTCATAACACTGAAAAAAACTCAAAAACATACATTATCTTTGGCTTTAAACTCAAAGTCATGCATACATATTCTTCTACATGGAGCACTAATAGTCCATTTACTTTAACAAAGTGGTGCACTTTTAGTCATAACATTAAACACATTTTAATTTTTAATAGAAATCTAAGATCTGACAAAATATCTGTTCCCTTTATTTTTTTATTTACCGAAAGAAATAAAGATGACATATTTATCTAGATAGCAAATAGTAAATATACATAGAATTTAATTACTATTTATCTATTTACTGTATGTAAAATATATATTTTACTAAGAAATGTTAAACATCGTTAATTTTTATTTGCAATAATTTTTATCTAGATAACCTCAAATGGTATCTAGATTTTTTATTATATACATAATATTTACTATACGTTGACATAAAATAAATATACGTAAAATCATTGCTGAGAGTAAAATAAATGTTATTACTAATATTTGATTTTTTCAAATATTTGATTTTTTGCGTTTTTTCTTGTGGTCCATAATATTTGATTTTTTCAGATATCAAAAAGGAATTAACTTCTTTTTACCAAATTTATCTTTGGATTAAAGAGTCTAGGAATATTTGTTATATTTTCAATGAACAAATTAAGGTTAATATGGTCAATTTTATTATTAATTAATGCTAAAAGGTAAATTTTTTAATATACATGAAAACAGCTAAAAATCAATTAAAGTGGACCGGAAGGAATATATTTTCAAAATCAACATTTGAAAGTTTCCATTTTCTTTTGTGTCTCTTCGCATTAACTGTGCATATAAAAAAAGCTCAGTTTCTATGGTTAGCTTGTTGCTAAGATAACAAAGTGAAAGAATAAGTAAACAGCACAATTACTCAATTGCAAGAATTTGAAGCTAAAATCTAGGATAATCCAACTAATTGCCAATTCACTAGCTATCTATTGAAAATGTCGAACCAAAAAGAATGATTCAAACCCGAAGAAATACAATCATCATCCGTAGATTCGGATCCAGATATGATTTCCTTCGGGTTTGAACGAATGGCCTTCTAGTCAAGGCTCACTTTTTTACTTTATATTTCCTTTGTTTTAATTTAAGGAAATGACATTGTCAAAATAATAGTAAAGAAAATGTATATTTTTTGTTTATATGTATATATTTATATATTATATATAAAAAAAAAATATAAATTTTATATACTTTTGCGATTATAGAATGTAAATAGTTTCGGCCACGAGCTAAAAGTGAGAATAGTTTCGGTCACGTGCTAAAATGATCTTTCGCCTTTAACTTATATGTAGTTAGATAAGGAATGGAGTTTAACAAAAAAAATGAATATTTTTAAAACTTGTGATCTTAAATAAATCATACAATTGTGTTGTTATAAGACTTTTGAAACATGTATAACTACAAAAACTTGACATTAAAGGTAAGAGAGAAGTTCAAGCTATAACGATTTCTCCATCTGCAATGAAATTTCAGTATCAAAAACTAAAAAAGAAACAAACCAAAGTAAAACTTGCTGTTCACAGTATCAATCACTCATTTTCATAATAGTTATACTGTTTGATTATTAAAGGTTTTCAGTTACCTTCCCAGTATCTTTTTGCTTAAATTGCCTCTTAAAGTTGCTTTCACATAGATTTTGAGGTGCCACTTATTTATTGATTTTTTACTTATGCGGACTTTAAAATTGATGTACAAGCACGTTTTTTTCATTAGAACTAGGCGTTTAGACAATATTTAATTAAACTTGAGAAAAAAAGGATATGTATAAGTGAAAATAACAAATTAAAGAATATTTGGAAGTTGTGCTTAGATTTGAATTTTACTTAGGAAAAAGGTTTGGAAAAAAAATTACTATTTCACTTGATTTGCTACTCAAAACAATAAGATTTCAAAATTTTCCAAATATTAAAATTCAGTATTTCCAAGCACCAAAAATTAGTAATTCAAACATCAAAATTTCAGAAAGACAATAAAAACAAGCTCATGGAGTCATGGTACTTGTGGGACCAAATAGGTATGCAGTATTCTTGCTACGGATTGTCTGATAATCTTTTAGATGATACATCGTACATATAACAAGATTAGAGTACCTAATGTGCTTTGCGAATTGCCATACCCGAAACTCTTATAGTGTATTTTGGTATGATATAAAAAATTCTCTTGAAAAATATTTTGTGGAAGAATTTTACTATGAAAATTTAATATGTACTTTAAGGATCAAAACACCTTATAACCGGGTAACTTCTACCACTGGATTACCAACTCACTTATTATTCCTTTCATTAGACGATATTTAATTGCTTTGGAATACGTGTTACAATGGATGTCGTGAACTATCAGACCATCTTTATATAGTAGGGGAACCCTACTCTTAGTACAATTCTATAAAAGGTAAAAATTCTTCTGATTAATTAATTGTCGGTTCTTCATTGATACGTGTCGAGATCCCCGCCGTGATATCCGACCGGTCAAGGATATAATGGCCTTCCGTTGGCCGTGCTTGATTGCCCGGCAATATTCTTCGAAGTCGTTCAAGGCTAGGACTGATTCCGAACCATGACTCCGATATTCTCGAGAGCGGGCGTCATGCCCCCGGATTTTGACTCGATGAGACTTTTACCTCGATTTCGGTCCCCTGTCATCATGTCTCGAGTTTGGCTTATTTTATCGGAGACCGGGGTGTACCATGAGCCCGGTTTTACCCGTATACAGATAGTCCCCTCGTTTCTCGGAGGGTAAATGATGAGAAACGACATGAGATCCTGATTCTGTCACGACCCAATTTCTCCCTCCGTGAACCGTCGTGATGGCACCGAGTTTCTACGACTAGGTAAGCCTAACACTTTGCGAAAATAAAATAAAAGAATGAACATTAACTACTAACAGTAACTAATATCTAATAAGCAACTGAATTCCACTCGGCATATACAATTATCACCTCTGAAAAAGTACGAAAAATATTCCCAAAATCTGGAAACCCGCAAGTCACAAGCTACTAAGAAGTCTTAACTCTTCTATACATCATTTCTACAGAAGGAAGAAAAAATGAATATAGGAGGATAGAGGGGGACTCCGAGGATCTGCGTGCGCGGGCAGATGTACCTTGAAATCTCCAATAAGCAGCAGGGACTGCAACTAGTGATGAGGCTGGTAAGATGAACCTGGATCTGCACACAAAAAATATGTGCAGGAAAGGGCGTGAGTACACCACAACGGTACCCAATAAGTGCCAAGCCTAACCTCGATCGAGTAGTGACGAGATCAGGTCAGGGCCCTACTGGTATAAATATAATGAAATAAGACATAATGAAATACCGCAGTAAAAAAATAAATACGGAAATCTAACAGGAATAAAATTAATGAAAGACAACAGCTCATAACACAGTGATAACAACAGAGGATCTCGCAGGATACTGTCCCGTAGTCCCAAACCTAAATGTGTAGGGGGGATCTACCGGAATACCGTTCCGTAGTCCCAAAGTAAATATGCAAGACAGGGGAATCTACCGGAATACCGTTCCGTAGTCCCAAAGTAAATATGCAGAACAGGGGGATCTACCGGAATACCATTCCGTAATCCCAAAATAAATATGCAAGGCAGGGGGATCTACCGGAATACCGTTCCGTAGTCCCAAAGTAAATATACAGAACATGGGGGATCTACCAGAATACCATTCCGTAGTCCCAAAGTAAATGTGCAGCACAAACAATAGAAATACAACTACATCATGAAAACTTATGATTTAGACTAAGTACCAGTCAAGGAGGAAGCAGGAAATTCATTAAGCATGCTGCACAGAGTTTCACATAAATAATTAAGACACGTAGACATGCAGCTCTAGACTAAACAGGATAAATTCATATGCTAGTGTAGCTCAGTTAAAGGAAGACATGTATTTTACTTAATGAAAATGGAGTTTTGCAACAATAGCCCGTGTACGTACTCGTCACCTCACGTACACGGTGCTCGCATATCAAATAGTACCTAGTCCTAAGGGGAGTTCCCCCACACAAGGTTAGGCAATCCACTTACCTCGAATCAAGCTCAAATCAAATCTGAAATCACGCTCTTGCCATGAGTATCCAACTCCGAGTGGCCCAAATCTAATCAAATCAATTACATAACGTAAATATAGCTGCAAGTAACTAATCTAGCTAATGAAATCAAAGCTAAGGCAAGAAAATAAAAAAATGCCCAAAAAGCCTCCCTGGGCGCACATCTCGGAATCGGGTAAAAATCATAAAATACAATCACCCATTCACTCACGAGTTCACTCATACCAAAATTACTCAAATCCGATACCAAAATCTCGATCAAAACCCCAAAATTTGACCTAAGAACTTTTCTCAATTTTTCCTAAGTTTTCACCCCAAATTCGAAATTAAATGATAAAATTAATGATAGATTAGTGGGATATAACTATAAAGGAGTTAGGAATCATTACCCAATGACTTCCTCTGAAAATCTCTCGAAATTTCGTCTTCTACCGAGCTCTCAATCAAATTTTGTGATATGAACTTAAACCCTCATTTTTGAACTTTAAATTCTGCAGAGTGGTTCCTTAATCGCGATCGCGAAAAAGGCCTCGCGATCGCGAAGAACAACTTTGCTCTCTCAGAAATTTACTCTACGCGAATGCGTAACACCTCACGCGAACACGATGCACTAGTTGTTCACACCTATGCGATCACAATTGTCCTCAAGCGACCGCGAAGAGTAACACTCAAACTCCATTGCTGCCTCACTTCTTCTTCACGAATGAGGCCTAGCCCACGCGTTCGCGGTGCACTGCCTGAGAGCAATTTTAGCTGACCTCTCAGATGACCTACGCGATCACGAGATCTCCCTCGCGAATGCGATGAAGAAAAATGTATGCAATAACACCAGAAAATCTGCCAACTCCGTAAGTCCAAATATGATCCGTTGAGCAACCGAAACACGCCCGAGCCCCCCGGGACCTCAACCAAACATACTAACCAAATCCTAAAATACTATACGAACTTAGTAGAGCCTTCAAATCACGTCGAACAACATCAAAAATATGGATTATGCACAGATTCAAGCCTAATAAACTTTGAAATTTCTAAATTCTACAAACGACGTCGAAACATATCAAATCTCATCTGAATGACCTCAAATTTTGCACACAAGTCATATTCAAACTACGGACCTTCTCCAACTTCTGAAATCAGAATTTGACCCCGATATCAAAATTTCTACTATCGGTCCAAATCTTCAAAAATTTGACTTTCTCCATTTCAAGCCTAAATAAGCTACGAACCTCCAAAATACAATCCGGATACGCTCCTAAGTCTAAAATCACCCAACGGAGCTAACGGAACCGACGAAACTCCATTCCGAAGTTGTCTTCACACAAATTTGACTACGATCAAAATCCTAAGACTTAATCTTTCGTTTAGGGACTAAGTGTCCCAAATCACTCCAAAAACCAAAACGAAACCTCCCGGCAAGTCACAATAGCAGAAATAGATATGGGAGAAGCAATTAATAAGGTATCGGGACTATAACTCTAAAAATGATCGGCCGAGTCGTTACAGATTCTTACTTCGACACATCGTGACAGAAATGACAAAATACCCAAAATGTCTTGTCAGTCATGTCATAACGACATTAAATGCATATCAGCCACCAGTCGGTTATCCCTGGATGCGAAACGTCGCTGAACTCCTAGCGTTTTTACCTCCGTTACTCAAGGTTCTTCAGTACTTTGCAAAAACTTTTACTCATCTCCTACTCAAGGCACCAAGTCTGATCTTTCAATTTTCAATCTTTCTTCATCTTTTCCAAGCTTTTTCTTTCATAACAATGGCAAAAACCTCAAAATATGTTCCTCAGAAGGATGCTCCTTCTTCCTCATGATCGACCACTGAGGTCGAGGAGACCGTCCCCGATACGGTTGTTGATGAACCAGCAGAAGATCTCTCCTTGAAGATGTTCATTCCTGGTGGTGGTTCGATCACCGACGACTTCAAGGTTGAGAAACCTTCTTCTGAACAAGGTCGGCGTGAGGAGGCCTCGAGATACATCTTCTCAATTACCGAAAAGGTCCTCCCCACGGTCCCAAACGACTACAACTGAGCCGACAAAGACATAGTGGTCCCTGACTCCGAAGAGGCCATTACCACCCATGTCAAGGGATATCTAAGTGTTTACACTTATCCCTTTACATTGGGCCCGATAGACCCGGTCATCTTAGACTTCTGCAGAAGGTATAACGTATGTCTTGGCCAGATTCATCCATCACTATGGAGGATCGCGATCCTCCTCCGATTCATTGTGAACAAAATCGATGGGTGCTCGTTCACCATCGATCATCTACTCCACTTATACAGTCCCCGAATCTTCCGAGGGGACTAATAAAGCTAGTACGCCGGGCCAGTAAAGCCCCGTTCTCGAGCATCGATGAGGACCGGGATCAGGGTTGGCAAGGACATTTTGTTCGGGTGAGGTCCGCCGACCTAGTACCTGCCGAGTGGAGGTTGTTCCCCGAAAGGTGGAACACATCACGTAAGTATTCTCTTTAAGCGTCGATTTTATGCCTTATATTCCCTTTTTCTTATCGGTGCTTATTATGTTGTAGCCCTTTCTCGAGTTCCGAATGCTATCCCCCGGCTCAAGGAGTGGGTCGAGGGCATTGTGTCACAGATTCCCTACTCTAAGCGCTCATGGCATAAACTTTCAAAAGGTCATTGGGAGGCCCGTTCCCATGGTAAGGTTCTTTTCCCGAACAAGTCGTATTGAACTTTTTCTTCTAACATCGCGTCCTTATTTCCTTTACTTTCTTTTGCAGGTTTGCCTAAGAACGTCGAGCTTAGGCCTCAGGTCGGAGTCGAGGACTTGCCTGTTGAGTCTCCTACTCCGGGGCAGGCCGGAGAGAGGAAAAGGAGGAGGGCTCCAAGTTCCCACAGAGTGGACGATCCCTCTGCTGCTTTTTTGACGGCGTGGATTCCACCGCCATGGAGGACGCCACTAGGTTAGGTGACTTAGAGGTACCGAGGAAGCGTTCATCCTCGGAGGTAGGTAGACCTAACTCGAGCCTGAGACTGGTCAACCGGTTCCCTGCCCCGAGTTCGAATCCTGGTCGAAAGCGGTCAATTATCATTATCGTTCCGGAGGATGCCCGAGTTCTTTTCGCCCCTGTTGGGGTAGCTAGTTTACCTCCGGTGCATGGTAACCGATAAAGACCAGGCAAAAATGAACGTGGTGGATGCGCCATGCCTGTTCAACGAGGTACAACGGGCGCTGAACCAGGTATGGTATTGCCAAATATTTTCATTTTCAGCTTTAGTTCTTGCTGATCCTAATATTTCTTCTCATATTTGTAGGCCTCGGTGCTTCACCATGAAACCTTCCTCCGGTATCGGGATGAGATAAGCCAACTCGAGGCCGAAGTCAAAGAGTTTGTTGAGAAGAGAGACATGTACAAACTACTCAGTGAGCAACGTGAAGGAGAGGCTAAGAGCCTTCGAGTCGAGTTGGACGCAGCTCAGAAAGAATACGCTGACCTGGTGGAATAGGTAAAAATCTTTGAAGTTAGTGATGATGAGCTAGACACGATGACTAATGGTCAGAACCCGCAGATCCAATAGAAGATTGATTGGATCGACCAACTCCGGGCCGAGATGGATGTAATCAAGGTCGAGGCCAAAGAGTGAAAGGGCAAGATGGATTTCTTGTCCTCGGAAAAGGAGACTGCCCGGGCTCAATTGGCCTCGGCGGAGGCTCAACTTCGAGCGATGAGGGAGAAAGATGAGGCCTGGTCCCAAAAAATCGAGGAGCTCCAGTCTCAACTGGCCTCGGCTGTTTCGATCGGGATACCCTCGCCAAAGAGCTTAAAGTAGCCAAGTTAGTGGCTGAAATAACCAGGGCCGATGTCGATGAGATGGTGGCCCAGTACAAAGCTGATGCTGAGGCAGCCTAGGACTGCCTGAAAAATATCGTTGAATATGTTAAGTGGCAGTCCCGAAGGGAGGCCCTCGAGGAGGTACATGCTAAGGGGCTCGAGGCTAAGGCTAAGAAGTTGGCATATCCCGAGGACGAAGGAGACTCCGAGGGTTCTGATGGATCCATGGCCGGAGAGGACTCCGATGGTTTTGGTGATAAGGCGGGCTCCGGCGAGGACTAGGCTACTTAGGTATTTTGTAGATGTTTTGTACTTTTGTATTTTTTAGGCCGTTTGGCCTTTGTAAAGATCTTTTATATATATATATATATATATATATATATATATATATATATATATATATACAAGGATTTTTTCCTTCAACAAATTTCAAGCTTTTAGCTTCTTTGTTTTACGATTGCAAAGATTGTGAATGCCTTAGCACATAATAATTAGGTCTTCTTTGGAGGTCCAAACAAGGCTCGTTCTCAATATTATTTTTCTCAAGATGATCGGAAGTTTTCCCTGAAGTATTTACTTAGGATTTTTTAGGTTATAATTTTGCCGAAGGTAGCCTTTGTACCAGTTTAGAAATTTTGAAGGCCTTATATTTTAGTTACGGGTCTCGAACATGTCCGAACTGTTCTAGGACGGCCGTAGCCTTTAAAGTTTGGGTGTTTCCCAATGGGCTTATTATCACGAGTCATCCGGGCTTTCCCAAGATAACAGTCCCCGAATGGGGATGGCCGTAGCCTTTAGAGTTCGGGCACTACCGAATAGGTTTTGCGCCCCCGGGCTTCGATAACCCAGGCCGCCCGAGTTTGTATTTGGACGACAGTCCCTAAGTGAGACTGATCCCTTGGACCCAAGTTATCCGGTCTTTCCCAAGATAACAGTCCCCGAATGGGGATGGTCGTAGCCTTTAAAGTTCGGGTACTGCCTAATAGGTTTTGCGCCCTTGGGCTTCGATAGCCCAGGTCGTCCGAGTCTGTCTTTGGACAACAGTCCCCGAATGAGAGTGATCCCTTGGACCCTAATAGAGGTGGCCCTTGGGCTCAATGTCTTAAGGGAACAAAATGTAATAATTTTTTAGAGACAAAATATTTTTCTGCAAGGTAGAAACTTTCTTTCATTTCTGTGCGCAATATACGAAGTTTCAAATGTGTTCAAGCTTTTTGTTATGGCTTGGGTGGTCTATGTGGGCACGGTTCATTTGACCTTTTGGCCCTACAGTAAATCCTATCCACCGAGCCTAGACTGTTCGAGCACAAAGTTTCTTTACTTGCTAAAATCATTGTCCGAGGTTGATACCCCCCAGTATTCGAGGTCGAACTATAAAGAAGCCTCAGATACTGTTGACGTGATCTTTGACACCGATTCATAGTTGGTCTTCAATTCTAATTTAGCACGATCCGATGTTGTCTCGTTAAAAACATTGTCGGAAAACCCATTTGGGAAAAAATTGATTCAAGAGAAAAAGAGTACAACGCATGCTTTCATGCCTAAAAGTTGTATCATTCCTTGACCGTTACCTGCAAGTACTAGTCCAATATGTAAAGAAAAGAAATGAATGGGGTGTACCTTAGTAGTAATATCGTTTTAAGTGAGTTACATTCCAGTTGTTCGGTAGTCTCTCACAGTTCATTGCTCCAATTTGTACGATCCTTTTCCGGTGATCTCGATAATTTGATACGGACCTTCCTAGTTTGTCCCCAGCTTCCCTTCGTTCGGGCTTCAGGTGCTTAGTGTGAACTTCCTTAACACCAAGTTCCCGACATTGAAGTGTCGAAGGTTGGCTCTCCAATTGTAATACCTTTCGATCCATTATTTTTGGGTAGCCAACCGGACGAAGGCAGCCTCGCGCCTTTCGTCTAAAAGTTCCAGGCTCGTACTCATGGCCTCTTCGTTTGACTCTTTGGTGGCATATCGGAACCTAAGACTCAGTTTTCCCACTTTGACCGGTATTAGACTTTCGACACCGTAGACCAACGAGAACGGGGTGGCCCCGATACCAGATTTTGAGGTCGTACGATATGACTATAGGACTTCGGGAAGGATTTTTTTTCCATTTTCCTTTGGCGTCTGTCAACCTCTTTTTGAGGTTTTGGAGTATGGTTTTGTTCGTGGAATCCACTTGCCCGTTCCCACTAGGGTGATAGGGTGTCGATAGGATTCTTTTGATCTTATTTTTCTCGAAAAGCTTGCTCACTTTGCTGCCGATGAACTATTTCCCATTGTCGCACACGATCTAGGCCGACATTCTGAACCGGCATATCATGTGGTCCCAGATGAAATCAATAACTTCCTTCTCCCTAACTTTCTCAAATGCCTGGGCTTCCATCCATTTAGAAAAATAGTCAATCATAAATAATATAAATTAAGCCTTATCAGGTGTCCATGGTAGGGTGCTGATGATGTCCATCCCCCATTTCATGAACGGTCAGGGTGACAAGACCGAATGCAGTAGATCCCCGAGCTGATGAATCATCGGAGTGTTCCTATGACATCCGTCACATTTTTGTACGAACTCCTTCTCGTCTTTTTCCATGTCGATCCCGTAGTAGCCGGCTCTGATTATTTTTCGAATTAATAATTCGGCGGCCGAATGATTTCCACAGGTGCCTTCGTGGACTTCCCTCATGACATACTCGGTATCTCCCAATCCTAGACATATTGCGAGTGGGCCATCGAACGTTCTCCTGAATAAGGTATCGTCTCCGGACAAGCTGAACTGGGTCGCCTTTGTACACAGAGCCCTCGATTCTTTAGGATCTGAGGGCAATTTTCCAGTCTTCAGATACTCTATATGTTTGTTTCTCCAGTCCCAGGTTAGGCTTAGTGAGTTTATCTCAGTGTGACATTCTTCCACTACCGATCTCATGAGTTGTACGACCGTCCCCAAGTTGAACTCATCTTCGCTGACCGACGATCCCAAGTTAGCAAGAGCATCGACCTCACTGTTTTGATCCCGAGGTACATGTTGCAGAGTCCACTCCTTGAACCGGTGTAGCGTTACCTATAGTTTATCCAGGTATCTTTGCATTCGCTCCTCTCTGACTTCGAACGTCCCATTAACTTAGTTCACCACAAGGAGGGAGTTGCACTTAGTTTCGATCACCTCTGCCCGTGGCTTTTATCCAGTTCGAGACCTGCAATCATGGCCTCATACTCGGCCTCGTTATTAGTCAATTTTATAGTCTTAACAGATCGTCTAACTACATTACCCGTTGGTGGCTTTAATACGATGCCAAGTCCGGACCCCTTTGCATTCAAGGCACCATTTGTAAAGAGGGTCCGGATTCCCAAAGAAGTCCCCAATTTCAACAACAACTCTCTTTCGACCTCCGGTATTAGGGCCGGCGTAAAGTCGGCCACGAAATCTGCCAAAATTTGAGATTTGATAGCGGTCCGGGGTCGATATTTGATATCGTACCCGCTGATTTCCACGGCCCATTTGGCCAGTCTCACGAGAAGTTATTCTTCAATAATAAGAAGAACCTACGGCTCTTGTCGGAGGACCTCGAGATAAATAGTCCCAAAGCGGATATGCGTACGGTTAACCTTTGTACAACCTTGACGTTATCCACTATGGTAATGTGCTATATGGCCTTGATTTTATCATGATTGATTTCGATCCCCCGGTTGGACATCATTAATCCGAGAAATTTTCCAGATCCGACTTCGAATGCATATTTTTCTCGGTTTAACTTCATATTGTATTTGTTCAATATGTCGAAGGTTTCCTGCAAATGCTTCAAATGGCCCTCTGCTCGCAGGGACTTAACAAACATATCGTCAATATAAACCTCCATTGATTTTCCTATCTGTTCTTAGAACATCTAATTTACTAAGCGTTGGTAAGTGGCAACTGCATTTTTTTTAGTCCGAATGGCATTATGTTATAGCAGTAGGTACCGTACTTGGTGATGAAAGATGTTTTTTCTTGATCGCCCGGGTCCATCCAAATTTGGTTATACCCAGAATAGGCGTCGAGAAAACTAAGGATCTCGTGGTCGGCCGTCGCATCGATCATGCAATCGATGTTGGTCAAAGGGAAAGAGTCCTTGGTACATGCCTTATTCAAAAATCTTTATAGTCTTCACATATTCTTAATTTATTGCCTTCTTTAGGGACTACCACTATGTTTGCTAACCAATCAGGGTACTTAACCTCCCGAATAGACCCTATTTTAAGGAGTTTAGATACCTCATCTTTGATGAATGCATGCTTGACTTCGGACTGAGGTCTCCTTTTCTGTTTGACTGGATGGAACTTCGGGTCCAGGCTCAGCTTGTGAGTAGTTATTTCCAGGGGGATCCCTATCATATCAGGGTAGGACCAAGCGAAACAATCCACATTAGCTATAAGGAATTTAACGAGTTTTTTCTTGAGCTCGGGACTTAACCCCGTGCCCAAGTATACTTTTCGATCGGGCAAATGCTTGATCAATATGACCTGCTCCAGTTCTTTGACCGTCAATTTGGTGGCGTCGGAGTCATCGGGGGTTATAAAAGACCTGGAAACCCGGTAGTCATCATCTTCATCAGTCCCCTGCTTCTCCGGTTGGGTCGGGGCCGGTGTTGGTAATTGCTATTTGGCTTTTTCCTTGGACACCGAACCTAGACCTTTTGTCATTGTAAGTGCGGATATCGGGATCGCCTCTTCAACCACGAATATTTTCTTTGCGGCTGATTGTTCTCCGTAGATTGTTTTAATCAGGCATTGGTAATTTCAACACTTGGTGCAGAGTCGAGGGTACTGCCCTCATGTTGTGGATTCATGGCCTCCCGAGCAGAGCATTGTACCTCATATCTGCTTCGATTACATAGAACTTGGCTTCCTGAATGGCCTCGACGGCGTTCACCAGTAAAGTTAACTCCCCTTTAGTGGTCTCACATGCCATGTTGAATCCATTTAGAAATCGGACTACAGATACTATTTGATCTTGTAGATCGAGCTATTCCACGACCCTCAATCTGATGATGTTGGCCGAGCTACCTGGATCAATTAACACATGCTTAACTCGAAATTTATTTATGAGTACAGATATTACCAGTGCATCTTTGTGGGGCTGCACGATCCCTTCAGCTTCCTCATCATTGAAAGACAAGGTTCCCTCTGGCATGTAATCCCGAGTCCATTTTTTCCTTGTGATAGATACTTTGGTGCGCTTCAGCATTTGACCCTGGTGTACATCGACCCCATCGATGATCATGTTAATGACGTGCTGAGGTTCCTCCTGCTTGATCTCTTTATTAGAATATATATTCCTAAAATAATTCTTGGCTCGATCGCTCAGGAACTCTCGAAGATGTCCGTTGTTGAATAGCTGGGCTACTTCCTCTCTTGTCGGCAATCCTCTATTCTGTGGTTGTGAGTGCCATGATATTTTCACATTAGGTTAGGATCCATTTGGGATGGATCAGATTGTATAGTTCGAGGCCATTTGGTGTCTTTGATGCATCCGATGGCAGATACGATGGCGGCAATGTCGATGTTAAAGTTGTACTCCGATAACCTTGGTGCTTCCTTAGGCCCGATAGTCCTATCGAAACTGTTTTTGTTCATGAGTCCTGGTTGTTTTGACCTCGATCACTCCTTCTTTCATTTCTCATAGGGTTTTGCCCAAACCCACTACTTCTTCGGTCTCCATTGTATGATTGATACCGATCCCTGTTTGATCTTGGTTCACGATCAACATCTCTCTTGACTCCGTCGACATCTCTGACGGGATAAACGGACCCGGAAGGGGCCCCAAGCTGATTATCTTTGACCCTGATTTTTGATTGATACCGATTATGCACGTCGGCCCAAGTAACAGTCGGATATTCTACCAGATTTTGTTTTAACTACTGTGAAGCCAATGAGCTTCAAACATTGAGTCCTTGGGTGAAGGCCCGAACGACCCAATCGTCCGCGACCGGAGGCAGGTCCATCCGTTCTATTTGAAACCGGGACACGAATTCTCTAAGCATCTCATTATCCCTCTGTTTCACTTTGAAAAGGTCTGACTTCCTGGTCTCGACCTTGATAGCTCCGGCGTGTGCTTTTATGAAGGAATCTGCAAGCATAGAAAATGAGTAAATAAAATTAGAAGGTAGGTTGTGATACCATATCATAGCTCCCTTTGACAGTGTTTACCCGAAATTTTTCAGCAGGACAGACTCGATCTCATCATCCTCCAAGTCATTTCCTTTGATGGCGCACGTGTAGGAGGTCACATGCTCATTCAGGCCGGTTGTTCCGTTGTACTTAGGAATCTCGGGCATGCGAAACTTCTTATGGATCGGTTTCGGAGCTGCGCTCGGAGGAAAAGGATTTTGAACAAACTTCTTGGAATCCAGGCCTTTTAATATCGGCGGTGCTTCTAGGATTTGGTCGACCTTAGAATTGTAGGTTTTCGCCTTTTTGTCATTGGTTTCGATTTTCTTCTTTCCCGATTCTACCCCGTTTTGTCAGCTCCTTGAGCATCTTTATGATCTTGGGGTTGGTCCCCGGTTCATTTTCATTCGGCCTCTTTGTGACTGATTCATTTTTGCGGGTGACTTCCCGGGATAGCTCATGCTCAATTCTGCTCGGCGCGCGGCTTTGGTTATGTAACTGGGCTATCGCTGCCTGTTGAGCTTGTAACATTTCGAAGTTCACCCGCAAATTGATCCCATCACCTTCACCGCTGTGCGTATTTTGGGCAATCGATCGGACTTCCCTAGGACGCTGTTCTCAGGATCGGTAGGCAATTTTGCACGGATGGCCACAAGCGAGCTAGCGTCGTTCGGCTTCGCGGCTGGAACTCCGCTGAGATCGACGGGGGACACCTTGTTACCGGGTGCTACATTGTTGTTCTCGCCATGGTGGCCGGATTCGGCATCCACGTTTAGAGGGGCAAACTGGGAATTCGACATTTCAAACTTTAACTTGGAATCAAAGATACTCCAAAGAACAAGTGTAAAGTAGGGTGTGTTATGGGAATTTGTATCAAATTGCCGCTATTATCCTTAGCCCCACGGTGGGCGCTAAACTATTTACCTCAAAATCGGATAATAATAAAATTTGTATGTGGTTTTAAAGATACGCGTATTAATTTGATACAAAGCGATAAATTAAGTCAAATTAAACCAACAAAGATAAAATAGATTCAAACCACACGAGGAGGATAGTTTCAGCCTTAGCGAAATATTCACCCTCGATCCAGGCTCGCTATGGCCAGCACTGATGAACAAGAGAAAGAGTTAATAACATTGAAAATAATATATTGCTTTGGAATGTGTGTTACAATGAATGTCATGAATTATCAGACCCCCTTTATATAGTAGGAGAATCCTACTCTAAGTACAACTCTATAAAAGGTAAAAAATTCTATGATTAACTGATTGTCGGTTCTTCATTGATACGTGCCGAGATCCCCGCCGTGATATCCGGCCGGTCATGGATATAACGGCCTTCCGTTGGTCGTGCTTGATTGCCCGACAATGTTCTTCGAAGTCGTTCAAGGCTAGGACCGATTCCGAACCATGACCCCGATATTTTCGAGGGCGGGCATCACGCTCCCGGATTCTGACACGATGAGACTTTTGCCTCGATTTCGGTCCCCTGTCATTATGTCTCGAGCTTGGCTTATTTTGTCGAAGACCAGTATGTACCATGAGCCCGATTTTACCATATACAATATCACTCTTTGAAACATACTAAAAAATATGATACGTAAAATAAGACATAAAAAGTAATTCCCAACGTTTTGGGCTCCACTTCTTTTCTTCTCTTTTCGTTTGCAATCTCGGTAATATAGTAGAAGCAATCGATAAACTCCAAAGGTAAATACTGTACGCGATGTACTAAAATTTAGATTAAAGAAAGCCTCTTCGATGGACATGTGGGAAGCAACGAACTAGTGTGTGGCAATGAGGTGCGCTTAAACAGCTTTTAGAAAGCGAATTTTCTTTTGTCGTACATTAGCAGGATATGGTATCAGATGCGGTAATTAGGCAATTATATCATACTTCCAAAGAAAAATAAATAAATTAACATATAAATATTACTAAAAGTTAAGAAGTATCAGAATCAACACTAAAAATATTGTGTTTTTTCTTTTTAGGCCAGCTGGAAGACGGCATCTAACAAATAGTACTAGAATTTCAAACTCGTTTTTTGTTAAATGAGGTTTACTGGACAAACATAGTTATAACTCGTAAACGTTCAGATTTTGAATTCACGTATGTGTTAAGGGACTCAGAGAAAAAATGTGGAGCTCAGGATTGCTGATAATAGCACTGCTATTGACAGTAGAATGTATGGAAGTAGGTTTAAACACACTGAATAAAGCAGCCACCACCAGAGGAATGAGCAATTTCGTTTTCATCTTCTATTCCAATGCCTTGGCCTTGTTCTTCCTCCTCCCTTCCACCTTCATCTATCATAGGTTATTATTTAATTTCTCCAAAACTACTATATTACCACACTTCATTGGTTCTTTTCATTTTTGTCCTTGTATTTAGAATCCGACCTTGATTAATATATGTTAACTGATTCTTGATTAATATGCATACAGCAGAATCAAACCTTGCAGAAAACTCTATTTCTCTATGTTCTGTAGGATGTTTCTTCTTGCTCTTCTCAGGTACTACTTGATGAATTGCAACATTTTCTTTTTTTCTTGTTGGTTGTTATTATGACAGTTTAAATAATGGTTTTAAATGTTGTGATTTGTGGCAAAAAATTAGCTGCTCTGTGCAAATACTGCTGTACTTTGGAATAGAGTATAGCAATCCAACTCTGGCCTCAGCAATGACAGATCTTGTTCCGGCTTTCACTTTCCTAATTGCTTTAATTGCCGGGTAAGAGCAGTTTACTAACTCCATTCATTTTCACCCACTTTGATACCTACTTTGTTGTTTAAGTCTCTGTTTTAAAAAAAGTCGTTTCTGGGGCGAGACCTGGGGCTATGGTGTGGGGCGAAAGTCTCAAGAGGCGTACGCCCCGTAATTTGGGGCGTACGCCCGGGCGTTCGGGGCACGTTTTTTTAGTAAGGAGTAAGTCCCAGAGACTTTTTCAAATTAAAACAAAATTTGTTGAATTAGTCTTTCATATAATACCCAAATTCTCAAAAATCAGTTTGTTAATTACTCAAAAGGTTTAAAAAAGAACTCAAAAGTATTAAATTTAAAAGTAAAGACCTTTTTTTATTGATTTAAGCCCTAATTCATGGGTTTCCCAATTTTTATCTTGTCCGCTAGTCTGCTAATATCTTCCAAAAGCAACGAATATATTTTTTTTTTTTTACAAATACAAAGAGAACTACATTCTTCTTTATAGCAGCAAATTCAAAGTTCAAATTGCAGGTTAATCATCCTTTTTGTTCCTTCATATAGAAAACTTTATTCTTTGACTCAAATTACTTGTGCTTGTAAGTAACGTATAATAGATTGCTTTGATTAGTTTTTTGTGGGGATGGAACACACATATATATATAGTTTTCTTCAATATTTATGCAATTTTATCTGTTTATAAATATTTACTGTCATTATATTATTTTATAAAATATTAAAAACTAAATACCTATGGGGCTTACTCCCCACGCCTCGGGGCTTATGCCCCGCTGAGGCATATGTAAAACGCTCCGCCTTACGCCCACGCCTTTTAAAACACTGATTTAAGTTACCCTGACAACATTATAATTTTTACACTATTAGTATAATTTAATTTCTTAGCTTTATTTTTCACCACTTGGGATGTGTTTGAATAGTTGGTGTTTCTCCACCCTTAATTTGAGTTTGTGGTCGTGTCTTGGGAATAAAGTCCGGTTTTATAGCGAGCACTAAAGAGGAAAGCCCTGGACTTTCTATGGCATGTTTTGGGTCACACCAACCTCCTGCCTATGGCAAGGCCCATGAGGGGGTTGGGGTGGCTCTCGTAGAAGTAATAGTCGAACATGACGCTTGCTTGATGGGCTTGGTTAAGAAATAAAGTTGTGTCCTTACTATCAGCTATATCTTTTGGCATTATGGTAAGCGCTTGATCCTAACAACGCAATTTTAAATTAGTTAGATAGTGAATGGTTAAAAACGAAAAAACTATATCTTTTAAGTTATCAAATCATAGTTGTTATGAACATTTGTGTTGGTGTAAGTAAATTAACCTAATGGTGTAATTCTATTTTGAAATAGAAGGAATTCGCGTCTATTTCGATTCGAATATCTTTTTTCGCATTTCGTTCGGTCTCAATTAGTTCATATACTTTCCTGATAACTACAGAGTAGATTCTTTAATGCTTCTTCTATAGTATTATTTTGTGATATTTGGCATTGCAATTTGGTCTTATGAGCAGGATGGAAAAGTTAGGATTGAAAGTGAAAAGCAGTATGGCAAAGTTTATTGGGACAATTACATTACTAATTGGGGCACTGCTTATGACATTTTATAGAGGCCCTCCCATTTTTTCCAATAAATCAAAATTTTCTAAATCTTTTCATCAACTTCTCATTACTACAAAATCAAATTGGATTATTGGAGGATTTCTTCTTGGTGCTGCTAACTTCTTGCTTGCACTCTTATACATCGTCCAGGTAATTTCTCATGTACTTTCCCGAGTTTAATTTTTATATACTAATAGTATACAATATTTAATTTTAATGTCGAGATTATATTGTTTTATGTTCAGGCTTGGATTATAAATGATTTTCCAGAAGAATTTATGGTGACAACAGTTACTTGTGGCTTAGTAACAATTATGTCAGCTGTGGTTGGCTTATTTGCTGAGCGAAATCCAAGTTCTTGGAGACTTAAGCCAGATTTGGAGTTGATTACTATTTGTTATGCTGTAAGTAATTAACTTATGAAGAAAATTATATTTAATTACTAATCTGAAAGTTAGGCTAATAGTTCCAATATATATATTCATATCACACGTTAGTTAAGCCTGCTCAACTAGCTGAAGTAATAATCAAACTGCTGCTAATTAAATATGGATGTACATAACACTATAATAAAAAGAGCTTACTTTTATGTTTTTGCAGGCAATTTTGATGGTTTTCCTTAGAAGTCTTATTTATGTTTGGGCATTAAAGAAGAAGGGACCTGTTTTTGTTGTAATGGTTAAGCCACTTGGAATGGTAGCTGCTGTGATATTGGGGGTTACTTTTCTTGGTGATGTTCTTCATGTTGGAAAGTTAGTAATTCTCCTTCCTTGTCTTTTTAACTCCATAAACTTGATGATTAATTGCTTCTTTTAACTTTTAATTAATTAGTTGATGACTAATTGCTCTGTGAATAAAATATTAATATTTGTAGTGTAATTGGTGGAACGATCATAGCTTTTGGTTTCTACTCTGTGATGTGGGGAAAAGCTAAAGAGGAAATTTGTGTTGAAGACATAGGCATGGATTCTGGTTCCGCCACTACCACAGTACCTTTGCTAAGTAGGCAAAGTGATAGTGCCTAAATATAGGTGTTTTTCTTTTTTTTCTTTTTAGTTGTATTTATATTTATATTTTTATTTTCTTCTTAGTGAATGAGAAAATACATGTATGTGCAGGTGTTTTTCAAAATTTTGAAAAGAAATGAGGGGCATAGTCAGAATTTCACTAAGAGAAGTTAAAACATAAAGAAGTAAACACATGAAAATGTCAAAGAAATTCAACAAATAGTATATATACCTATCTACACGCATGTAATTACCTTTGGGAAAGGATAGCTCCGTCCCGAAAGGAATGAGAAAAGATGGTGGTGGAACTCATACATCTTATTGATACTTTTTTCATTTGTATGTATTTAATTAGCGAAATTTAAGTACGAAAAATCATTTTGTTACGTAAGTTATGTCAGAGTATCCTTAGACTTTGTAGTTTCAATAATGTCATGTCATTTTTATAAGGAATAAGTCGTTCAAGGTAAAACAAAAATATTAAAATTAATAATTTGTAAGTATATGTGCAATTCTTATTTTAGCAAACTTCAAAAGAAATTGTATCATATAAAATGAAAGTGGAGTCTACAAGCTTGGAAGATTTAAACTGTACATCATTATATATTTTAATAGCACTATATTAATTGTAAAGCATTATATCCCAAGAACTTTATTTTTTGAGAAAGTGAATATTATACTAATAATAGAACATGTTCAAAATATTACATCCTATAGAGATGCCCCCAAGTATATTTAGGTTGCTTATACTGGCAAGAATATTACAAACGTCATTACATAGATACTTCACAAAACAAACTAAATCCATCACGGTGTTTTACTAGCTTTGATTTAACAAAAATGGTGAGCTTCCTTTGCTACTATAGGTGAGTTTCCTTTGCTACTAGGTGAGTTATGCCTGACCATTATCCTCAAGAACCTGAGAAAAAGCACTATATTCCTTAGTACTTTTATTTATTTTTATAAATATTTTACATTATTACCGATTGCCTGTTTTTGTTGTTTGCTTTGGCAAAGAATTAAAACACGTTGGCTAGCTCTGTTTTATGAAAACGACAATTTTTGGACTAACCAACCCATCAACATTTTTAAAACATTGAAAAAAGTGTGATTATTTTAATCACACAGGCAACGTAACGTAAGGAAGTAGTTTAGAATTGCCAGACCCAAACAACAATTACATGCGACTAAAATACAAGTTTAATGCCGGCCAGTTCAATATCTTCCCATGAATCTGACAGAATTAGTTTATTCAAAACAAGAAGTAATGGGTCAGTTTCCATATAGTTCATCATAAATCTTTGAGCATTGATTACGAACGAACAAAATTCTAACAAATAAAGTCCAAGGATTAGGGTTCTATTAGGTACATTTTATATGTATATGGGTACTAGCGGTGGAGTTTTATTAGAGTCATTTTATATGTAGAGAAAAAGGCTAAAAATACCCCTCGATTATAGGAAATAGAGTAACTTTACCCTTATTTTGAATCTGATACCAAATATGCCCTTATTGTTAGTGGACGACTTAGATATGCCCCTCAACTATGAGAAATAAAATTTTAAAAAATCACATCTAGCCACTTGGTGAAAACTAATGCCGGTCGGTAGCCATATATAAAACCATATAATTCAAAGCCAAAATAAATTATAACGGCTAGCAACGAAAACACAAAAGTACTCTAGCAGACACTCCGACTCCTAAATACATAATAACAGCTAGCCCAATCTTTGACAACCGCCTTATATTCTTCTCCACTTATAATTAGAAATTACAAAACTGCCAAATCTTCTAAACCCAGTGAAACCCCCCATCGAAGCCCACCTTTCAGCCCCAAAAATCCATCAAATCCAATCGACTTCTTTGTAACCACCGATCTCCTTCCTATTACACAAAAGTTGTTATTCTATTTTTATTTTTTACTGAAAGTTTTATTGATCTAATCTAAGAAAATATGATATTACATAAGCAAAATTACCCATGATAGAAGAAGAAGAAGAAGAAGAAGAAGAAGAAGAAAGAGAAGATGATGATGAATAAAAAGGTTCAGTATACACTGTACATGCAATATACAAATTATACACTAGTAAAAAATGTATATACTTTTTATACATTGTTAAATAATGTATACATTTTTGTAGAACAGTATAATCATAATAGCATAAATATGTAGTATTGATCTTCACAAAGAGAAAAAATTAATAAAGTACTAATTTTATTTCTGTTGACTAAAGTTACACATATAATCATAATAACATAAATAAGTAGTATTGATCTTCACTAAGACAAAAACTGAAAGAGAGTCATTCCTAAAGTAAAAAGAATTTATATGGCAAAATTGGTTTATATTAAATGATCAAATAATTGCGTGACACGTAGAAGCAAAAACAGACGAAAGATGAGTTGAGTAAGAATCAAGACCGGAGGCAATAGCTGCAGTTGGTGTCAGATAGATCCCGAAGGAGCGTAATAAATGGGAGCAACACGAATGTTTGTCATTAGATGACATTTAATGAAGAATATTTCTTAATATTAAATAGGCAGCCGTTGCAGAGAATTTTGGCATTCATGGCCTGCCGTTACACCTTCGTCAATGGCCCCCTTTATTGTCATTAACGAGGGGCTTGATCCTAGAATCTTGTTCCCTAGGTATAGATATAAATAATAACTTCAACAACCATTGTAGGACACAAAATCTCTAGCAAAACTTATGCTATACTTTGTTCTCAAGCTAAATAATACAACTTTACTTTATGTCTAATATTGTTCTTACTTCTGTTCTCGGAAGCGTCGCTCCCGGAGCTAGGCCTGCCATTTCTTTTGATTTTAACGCCAAGTCTTATTTTTAATTTAGTTTATTTATCGCTTTAGATCAAATCAATTCGCTTGTCTATAAATCACATAACAAATTCAACTGTATCGTTTTACAAGTAAGCAGTTTGGCACCCACCGTGGGGCTTAGACAGTTGTATAATTGAGTTGATCCTTGCATCTATTTCTAACTCGTTTGATTCTTTGTTTCATAGCAAAAAATTAATAAAATGGCAGCTAACGATGTCAACATCATGCACAACGTTGAGGCACGCGAAAATCTGCCTCAACATGAGGATTCAATTAGTGACACCCACAATGAGGAGGGCGTGGAAACTCCAGTCCATGGTGGACAATTTCCCCGACATGTGCGGGAGATGACTCCTGACAACGCCAAGGACGGGCATATTGGGGAAACGGTAAGGATCTTGAGGGAGCAGCAAAAGGCCATCATGGGCCATCTCTCAAGGCAAGACCAGGTCATGACAGAACTGAAGCAGGCATTATCAGGTGCTTCCAACAACAAAAACGGAAGAGGCCCCATTCCTCCCAATGCTCCTGCAAATCAGGCGGCTCAAAGAGTTGATAACAACACCCCGAGGGGTGAGGTCGGCTTCGATGAAGCTGGGGGGACTGGCAACGGATCTGATGACGACAACGGTAATGATCCCTTCAAAATCGAACTCATGAGATTAATGAGGGAAATGAATGAGCGGATGGATCAAAACGCGAAGGAGTTTCACGCCCGAATGGATCAAATTTCAGATGCACCACCAGTTTTGAAGGGCCTAGATTCGAAGAAGTACACCCAGTTATCATTTAAGCCGAGTGCAACACCGGAATTATTTCTGTAATGGTTCAAGATGCCATACATACAAAAGTACGATAGGACTTCAGATCCTCAGGAGCACATCACAATTTACACAACGGCGATGAAAGGAAACAACTTGGCTCAACATGAGATTGAGTCCGTTTTACTGAAAAAATTCGGAGAAACCCTCACGAAGGGAGCACTAAAATGGTATTCGCTTTTACCCGAACACTCAATTGATTCTTTTGAAATGCTCGCAGATTCATTCATAAAGGCCCATGCCAGGCCAGAAAGGTCCAAGCCCGGAAGGCAAACATATTCAGGATCATACATGGTGAGACCCGAATTGCTGCAAGAGTTTGTTATTAGGTTCCAGAAAGAGAGGATGCTGCTAGTGGCCGTACCAAAGGAGTGGGCAGCGGAGGCATTCACTAAGGGTTTGAACCCGAAGAGCTCCAATACCTCCCGAAAATTGAAGGAAAGCCTGCTCGAGTTCCAAGCGACCACATGGGCGAATTTCCATAACCGCTATGAATCGAAAATAAGGATAAAAGATATCAGCTCGGGTTTCCGACATCAACCAAGGGATGAGACCGAGACAAGAACCTGGATAAGTTCAAGAAAGATTTTGATGTAGACCGCCGATCTTCCAAAGGCCGATTATTGCCTTACGAGAGAGCCGAAAGACGCGGTAGAAAAGGGTTCCGGTCCTCGGATAGGTTCGCTCCCGATAGAAGAACTGACCGTGGTTGGAACAATAGGTCGCTACAAGAAATAGAGGCACCGGGGACCCTGGATTCCTCATATGCCAGGTTGTCGGATTATAATTTCAACATCAGCGTAGTGGCATAGGTATCAACAATGAAACAAATTAAGGAAGCATGGTTCCCGAGGCCAATCAGATTCGATCCCAGCCAGAGGAATCCCAACTTATGGTGCGAATATCATGGAACTCACTGTCACAGAACTGGGGACTGCCGACATCTATGTGAGGAGGTGGCAACATTGCTGAAGAATGGCCATCTCAGGGAGTTCATGAGTGACTGGACCAAGAACAATTACGGCCTCAGTCGAGACAACGCAAAACCCTCAAAGATAGGGGAAAATCCTCCCCGGCTAACTATCAACATGATTTTCTGGGGGAATGAGATCAACGGTGTAACTTTTTTTGTTGCCATGACGACAAAGGTATCAGTAACTCACAGCAAGAGACTCCGGGAAATTGCCAAAGATGACATCACCATCACGGAGGAAGACACCGATGGATTTCTTCTTCCACACAACAACGCCCTAGTAATATTTCTTAATATTCTAGATTTCAAGATTAAACGTGTTTTGGTTGACCCAAGAAGTTTAACCAACATCATTCAATGGAGAGTGTTAGAGCAAGCCAAATTAACCGGAAGTATCATTCCGAAAACAAAACTCATCGTCAGGTTCAATTTGGCCAGTGTAATAATCCGAGGGGAGATACTGTTGCCCACAAATGCCGAATGGGTTACAAAGACCACCTTATTTGAAGTGGTGAATGGCGACATAGGATATAACATAATTATCGGTAGACCCTGGTTACATGAGATGAAAGCCGTACCATTAACATATCACCAACTACTGAAATTTTCGACCCCGTAATGAATCAAACAAATAAGAGGGGACCAACCAGCAATGAGAGAAATGAATGCGGTATCGGTTTCCAGTAGTAAGGGGAAGGAAATCAACAAATAGCAATTACAAGAATCGACGCCTACTCCCGAGCTAAGAGAAGATGATAAAGGAGAGGAATCGTCAAAATCCCACCAGGTACCGAGATACTCTCAGGTACTGGAAGAGACAGACGCAACCAAGTCCACGACAGAAGAACTCGAACAAGTGGCTTTGTTCGAGGAATTCCTGGAGAGAAAATTTCACTTGGGGATAAGACTCAACCCCGAGCTCAAGTCAGGATTTATTAATTTCCTTAAAACTAACGTTGATTGTTTCGCATGGTCGCACGCGGATATGATAGATATCCCACTAAAGGTGGCCATGCACAAGCTAAGCCTGGACCCAAATGTCCCACCGATAAGGAAGAAGAAGCGCCCAATAGCCGAGGTTAGAAACAAGTTTGTTAAAAAAAAGGTAACTCGGCTACTTTACATCGTTTCAATCTGGGAGGTAGAGTATCCCGACTGGCTAGTTAATGTAGTTGTAGTTCCAAAAAAGAATAACAAATTTTGAATGTGCGTAGATTATAAAGACTTGAATAAGGCTTGCCCAAAAGACTCATTCCCACTACCAAACATCGATCAAATGATTGACGCCACGACCGGCACGAGTGAATGAGTTTCCTAGATGCCTATTCCATGTAGATTCAAATTAAGATGAACCCGGAAGATCAGGAAAAAACTTCATTTATAACGAACTTTGGCACATATTGTTATAATGTGATGCCCTTCATGCTTAAAATTGCCGGAGCCACTCATCAGAGGCTCGTGAACAAGATGTTCGTGAAACAAATAGGCAAAACAATGGAAGTATACATAGATGACATGTTGGTCAAGTCTTTGAATGCAGGTGACTATTTAAAACACCTCAAGGAAACCTTCGATATCTTGAGGAAGCACAATATGAAACTCAACCCAAAAAAATGAGCGTTCGGGGTTAGCTTGGGTAAATATTTAGGTTTCCTGGTTATACAAAGCAGGATCGAGGTAAACCCCGATAGGATCAAAGACATCGAGGATATCTCGGACCAGCTGATAAGCGTGAAAGAAGTCCAAAGGCTAACCGGAAGATTGGCCGCTTTGAGCAGATTCATCTCTCGATCTTCGAAAAAATGTAATCATTTATTCTCACTCCTGAAGAAGAAGAACAACTTCGAATGGACTCCAGAATGCCAACAGGCCTTAAAAGACCTGAAATATTATCTATCAAGCCCTCCACTACTATTAAAACTAGGGGAAGGTGAACAACTGCTAATATACTTAGTGGTCTCGGAGGTAGCGGTAAGCACCGTTCTAGTCCAGGAGGACGAAGGTACGCAATCTCCTGTCTATTATATTAGCAAATTTTTTTCAGGAGCGAAAACTCATTATTCGCACCTAAAAAAATTGGCCTTAGCTTTTGTAGTTGCCCCTCCAAAGTTTATTTCTGGCAGACCCAGCCACATCTCAGGCGGGAGGGGGAGCACAGACCCTTACTGCACAGGCTCATGGGCATGTAACTGTGGTATATAAGACCCAGGGTGCACTACCCATAGGCGGGGCCCAGCAGTGGCAGTAGCTACCCCTGAGCCCAGACTAGTTGCGGCCGGCGAGCCGTAAAAGCTATTGGACAGATGGATAAGGATACATCCTCCTATATTTGGGGGTGAGCGACATGAGGATCCCTAATACTTCGTTGATCGGCACAGGGACAGACTGCACAATATGAGGATATTAAAGTCCCATGGGGTAGACTTTTCTACCTTTCAGCTGGAGGGCAGGGCCCGTGGATGGTGGTAGTCCTATCTTCTTGGTAGATCAGTAGATTCTCCTCCCATGACTTGGGATAGGTTCATCTGTATCTTCCTGGATAGGTATATTACACCCTCATAGAGGGAAGAGTTGCGGTTTCAGTCCGAGCAGCTCCAACAGGGTCAGATGTCAGTGAACGATTATGAGGCGCGGTTCTCTGAGTTGTCTCACCATGCACTTATGATATTACCTATTGATGCAGAGAGAGTACGAAGGTTTATGAGAGGCTGAGATGGGGACTTCTTATGAGCTGGTTGTAGAGATAGCCCGAAGGATTGAGGGTGTGCGTCAGCGTAGCTGAGAGCAGGCTATGAGAGACAAGCGGTTTCGATATTATGGAGAGTTCAGAGGTGCCCCGGCTGGGGGTAGAGGTCAGTTCGTGAGAGGTCAGTATAGTAGACCCCCATACCTATCACCACAGCCTCCTCGGGGTGCTCCAGTGTGACCTTATTTCAGTGCTATGCCAGAGAGTTCTTTCCGCCCACTAGCTATTCAGGGTTCCTTTAGTGGGTATTCAGGTCATCAGGGCCAGACTTCAAGTCAGCAGTCCACCGTACCAAGGGATTGTTTCGAGTGCGGGGATTTCAGTCATATGCGGAGGTTCTGCCCCAGGCTTCGGGGTAGGCTAGTAGAGCAGGGTCAGCAACCCATGATTACTGCCCCAGTTACCCTACCAGCCGTCCAGCCGCCCCGAGGTGGAGGGCAGGTGGGTAGGGGCCGTCCTAAAGGTGGAGGTCAGTCAGGTGGCGCTCCATCTCGGTTCTATGCTTTTCCGGCCATACCATATGCAGAGGCTTCAGATGCCGTGATCACAGGTACTATTTCTGTCTGCGATAAATATGCCTCACTATTATTTGATCCGGGGTCTACATATTCCTATGTGTCATCTCAATTTGCTCATTTCCTAGGTGTTTCTCGTAAGTCCTTGGGAACTCCTATTTATGTGTCCACTCCTGTGGGCGATTCTGTTGTTGTGGATCAGATCTACCAGTCTTGCATTGTTATATTCTATGGTTACGAAACTAGAGCAGATCTTCTCCTTCTTGATATGACCGACTTTGAGATCATACTGGGCATGGATTGGTTATCTCCATATCATGCCATCCTAGATTACCATGCCAAGACTGTTACCTTGGCGATGCCAGAGTTGCATAGATTGGAATGAAAGGGTTCATTTGTCAGTGCATCTAGTCGGGTTATTTCCTTTATGAAGGCCTGACACATGGTCGAGAAGGGTTGTTTGGCCTATTTGGACTATGTTCGGGACACTACTGCAGACTTCGACGATTGATTCAGTGCCCATAGTCCGGGAGTTCTCCGATGTGTTTCCTTCTGACCTTCCAGGCATACCACCAGATCATGATATTGATTTATGTATTGATTTGGCTCCAGGTACCCAACCTATATCTATCCAACCGTACCGTATGGCTCCAAAAGAGTTGAAAGAGTTGAAGGAACAACTTGAGGAGTTGTTAGAAAAGGGGTTCGTCAGGCCGAGTGCGTCGCCTTAGTGCGCACCAGTATTATTTGTGAAGAATAAGGATGGGACTATGCAAATGTGCATTGATTTCCGCCAGTTGAACAAAGTTACCATTAAGAACAAGTACCCACTGCCGCGCATTAATGATTTGTTTGACCAGTTGTAGGGTGCCAGAGTGTTCTCAAAGATCGACTTGAGATCGGGGTACCATCAGTTGATGATTCGGGATTCGGATATTCCGAAGACTGCTTTCTGGACTAGATATGTCCATTATGAGTTTCTGGTAATGTCCTTCGGTTTGACTAACGCCCCAACGATATTTTTGGATTTGATGAATAGGGTGTTCAGACCATATATTGATTCATTTGCCATTGTCTTCATTGATGACATTTTGATCTACTCGCGTAGTGTGGAGGAGCACGAGCATCATTTTAGAGTGGTGCTTTAGACTTTGCGAGAACAAAAACTATATGCTAAGTTCTCCAAGTGTGAGTTTTGGCTAGACTCTGTAGTATTCTTGGGGCATATTATATCAGGCGAGGATATTAAAGTTGATTCCAACAAGATTGAGGCGGTTCAGAATTGGCATCGACCCACTTCGGCGACGAAGATGAGGAGTTTTCTGGGGTTAGCAGGTTATTATCGTCGGTTTGAGGAGGGTTTTTCATCTATTGCAGCACCTTTGACCAGATTGACCCAGAAGGGTGCTCTGTTCCGATGGTCCAATGATTGTGAGGTGAACTTTCAGAAGCTCAAGATCGCATTGACTTCAGCATCAAAGTTAGTGTTGCCTTTCGGTTAAGAGATGTATACTGTGTATTGCGGCGCTTTGCCCGTTGGTTTGGGCTGTGTATTGATGTAGGAGGGGCAAGTTATTGTATATGCTTCACATCAGATGAAGCCCCACGAGAAGGATTACCTATTACATGATTTAGAGTTGGCTGCGATAGTTCATGCTCTTAAAATCTGGAGGCATTATCTTTATGGGGTGTCCTATGAGGTTTACATAGATCATCGCAGCTTACAACAATTGTTCAAGCAAAGGGATCTAAATTTGAGGCAGCGTAGATGACTTGATTTACTAAAAGATTATGATATTACTCTCCTTTATCATCTAGGCAAAGCAAATGTAGTTGCAGACGCCTTGAGTAGAAAGGTGGAGAGTATAGGTAGTTTGGCCTTCATTTCAGCATAGGAGAGGCCATTGCTTTGGACATTCAGTCCTTGGCTAACAGACTTGTAAGGCTAGATTTTTGAGAGCCCAGCCGAGTTCTTGCATGTGTTGTTGTCCAGTCTTCACTATTTGAGCGGATCAAGGCTTGCCAGTTTGATGATCCACACTTGTTGGTTCTTCGAGAGACGGTACTATGGGGTGGTTCCAAGGAAGTTACTATTGGCAAAGATGGTGTCCTGTGACTTCAGGATCGTCTATATGTTCCTAATATGGATGGACTGAGGGAAAAGATCCTAGAAGAAGCATACAGTTCTCGGTATTCTATTCGTCTAGGTGCTACGAAGATGTATCACGACCTGAGGCAGCATTATTGGTGGCGGCGGATGAAGAAATACATAGTTGAGTATGTAGCTAGGTGCCTAAATTGCCAGTAAATTAAGTATGAGCACCAGAAGCCAGGTGGCCTACTTCAGCAGATGACTATACGAGAGTGGAAATGGAAAGCGCATTACTATGGACTTCGAAGTTGGGCTGCCGTGGACCTTGCAAAATTTTGAGGCAGTTTGGGTCATTGTCGGTTGACCAAGTCGGCACACTTCATTCCGGTTGTGACTACGTATACTTCAGAGAGGTTGGCCCAAATTTATATTTAGGAGATAGTTCGGTTGCACAGTGTGCCAATTTTCATCATATTAGATAGTGGCCCTCAGTTTATTTCACATTTTTGGAGAGCAGTACAGAGTGAATTTGGGACCCGTGTAGAGCTCAGCACAACCTTTCATCCGCAGACCGACGGGAAGTCGGAGACGGCTGTTCAGATCTTGGAGGACATTTTCAGAGCATGTGTGATTTACTTCAGAGGTCAGTGGGATTGTTTCTTACCTTTGGCCAAGTTTGCTTACAATAACAGTTACCAATCCAGCATCGAGATGGCTCCATTTGAGGTTTTATATGGTCAGCGATGCCGTTCGCCCATCAGATGGTTTGAGCCCGGTGAGGCTAAGTTGTATGGTACTGATTTGGTGAAGGATGCCTTGGACAAGGTAAAGTTGATTCAGGAGTGACTTCGTACAACATAGTCCAGACAGAAGAGTTTTGTGGATCAGAAAGCGCGTGATTTATCATTTATGGTGGGTGAGAAAGTTCTCTTGAAGGTTTCGTCGATGAAGGGAATCATGAGATTCGGGAAAAAGGACAAGTTGAGCCCAAGGTTTATAGGCCCATTTATAGTTTTGAGACGAGTTGGGGAGGTTGATTATGAGCTTGCTTTGCCTCCCAGTCTATCGGGAGTATATTCGATTTTCCATGTATCTATGATCTGGAGGAATCATGCCGACCTGTCACATGTGTTAGGCTTCAGCAAAGTTCAACTAGATGAGATCTTGGGTTATGAAGAAGAACCTGTTGCTATTGTTGATAGGTAGGTTCGTCAGTTGAGGTCCAAGAAGAATTATGCAGTAAAAGTTTAGTGGAGGGGCCAACCAGTCAAAAAAGCGACTTGGGAGGATGAGGAGGACATGCATAGCAGATATCCACACTTATTCAACACTCCAGGTATGATTCTAAACCTGTTCGAGGACGAACGTTTGTTTAAGAGGTGGAGAATGTAACGAACCAACCGTTTGTTTTGCCTTCTAGAACCCTGTTCCCCTAAATAAGACTCTCCGTATGTGCTTTTACTGTTTTATGACTTGCGGGATGGTTAGTTCAGGAATTTGAAGGGTTCGGGTTGAAATCAGAATACTTGGTCCTTTAGTTTGCTTTAAAAGGGTAAGTTTGACTTTGGTCAACATTTTGAGTAAACGACCTCGGAAATGGTATTTGACTGTTCTAATAGGTTCGTATAATGATTTTGCACTTGGGCGTATGTTCGAATCAGGTTTTGGACAACCCGGAAGCGTTTCAACGCTTAACAGTGAAAGTTAGCTATTTGAAGGTTTTAAGGTTCTTTAAATATGGTTTGGAGTAGGTTTTGGAGTAATCGAGGTCCGTTTAGAATTCCGAGCCTGGGAGTAGCTCCGTATGGTGATTTAAGTCTTGCATGCAAAATTTGTGTCATTCCTAGTAGTTTAAGTATGTTTCGGCACGTTCGGAGTAAGTTTGAAGAATTTGAAATTTCTAAGTTGAATCAATTTGGTTTGAGGTATGATTCTTAGTTTTCATGTTGTTTTACGCATTCCGAGGGTTCGAGCGAGTCTGTTTTATGATTTCAAACTTGTTGGTATGTTCGGGCAGGGCCCCGGAGGCCTCAGGTGTTAATCGGATGAGGCTCATACCAAGTTTGGACTTAGGAGCAGTAGCTGAAGCTTCCAGCTTCTGCTGCAATCGCATCTGCTCTTAACCAGCCGCAGTTGCGAGCTCGTAGAAGCGAGCCAAAGCCGTAGAAGCGGCCCAGAGGGGGGTTTCCAATGACGGTAGATGCGGGGAATTTGGACCGCACCTGCGAAGGCGTAGGTGCGAAGAAGGCATCACATGAGCGGATGGAGGTCGCAGGTGCGATGCACGCACCGGTGAAGCGGTCTCGCAGAAGAGAGCCGCTGGTCGCAGAAGCAAGCCACTGGTCACAGAAGCGAAAGAGCCGGCTAAGGGGAAGGACCACATCTGCGAGGCATTTCTGCAGATGCGGTTGTCAAGTCGCAGAAGCAAAAAACAATCGTTGGGCAGAATGTCTTAAAACGGGGCTTAGCCATGTTTGAGCCCATTTTCTTCATTCTTTTGTGATTTTGGAGCTTCTTAAGAAGGGTATTCACCATGCAACTTGGAGGTAAGTTAATTCTACTTATTGTGAGTTAAATACATAGATTATAGGTAGATTTTAACATGTAAATTGTAAAAATCAAGGGTTTAGATGAAAAACCTATGTTTTGATAAAAATGAGATTTTAACCACAAAAATGGTTATGGAATGAGATGAAAATTGTAAATTTGTGTTCTTGAGGTAATGGGTGACGATTTCCTCCAAAAATTTCCGAAATACGGGCACGTAGGCCCGGGGTAAACTTTAGGAATTTTACCAATTTGGGTTGGGTAATTACTCTAATAGAAAAATTATGATATTTTGAGTATTTATTGATTAAATTTTATTTAATATTTAGCTAGTTTCAGATTTTTTGGCACCAATTGAGGCTTTAACGCGAAATTGTGATCGAGAAGTGAACTTTGAACAAGGTAAGTCTCTTGTCTAACCTTGTAAGAGGGAATTTACCCCATAGGTGTTGTAAATAAATATTTATTTCTAATTGTGGGGGGATACGTACATACGAGGTGACGAGAGTCCGTGCGTAGCTACTATTATGCTATTGTTCGGGTAGTTTTAGGACCCAATTCATGAACTATTTGGAATTTTGCACTATACTTGTTAAATTAAAATGCCTAAATTATATTAGAACTTGTTAGAGAAATTTTGAAAGGTAGTTAATGAAATTTATATTACCTTGGATATAAATCATTAATAATGTTTAAGTCAAATGCTTATAAAATATCCTTCTCTTCTTGTGGAGCAGGCCGAACGCTTCTGCAGTAGATAGATGCATCTATGGATCGTGCGGCACGTCCCTCGATAGTGTATACGTCACTCTGGATTGGACCGTACGACCTCGGCATAAATCGTGCTTACTAATAACAATTACACGATGCTTTGACATTTTATTGAAGCTTGTGAAGATAAATGATTTATAGGAAATTATTAAATTATGAAAGAATTATTTATTTCTGCTTGTTAAGAAAATTATTGTTATTCACATAAACCATGTTTATTTAAAAATCTTTATCTTAATATTATTGACCCATAGTGAGTGTCAAAGTCGACCTCTCATCACTACTTCTTCGAGATTAGACGTGATACTTACTGGGTACACGTTGTTTACGTACTCATGCTACGCTTGCTGTATTTTTTGTGCAGGATCTGAGGCAGGTGCATCAGGCGGTCCTACGAGTGCACATCCCCGTTATCCCGAGGCCTAGTGGTGAGCTGCCTTTCCTGAGCCGTTCCGCAACACCTAGTGTCTCTCTTTGTATTTGTATTTTGTCTATTATGTTCAGACAATACTTGAAATTTTGTATAATTTACTAGATGCTCATACACTTGTGATACCAGGTCTTGGCACATACACTAGTAGAATTGTGGTCTTGAAATTATTATTTTGGTTTTTATTTATTTACACTTTCTATTTTTCTTAAATCTTGCAAGTAAAGAAAGTTTAATAACTCAAAAATTTATTAAAAGAGGAAATATACGTTTAATTCACTAGTTGGCTTGCCTAGCGGTGATGTTGGGCGCCATCACGACCTATAGATGAAATTGGGTCGTGACACCTATTGTGCCAAAAATGCCCCCACCGTTAACTTTCTGGCTCACTTATGCCCCTACGACTAATGGTCAATGTCCAATAAAGAAATATTTTATTTAAATTACATGTGGCAAAACTTTATTGGTCCAATTTTAAACTATGACCCCAATTAAATAAAACCACCCTTATCCCTTTTTGTTTTACCCAAACCCCAAAATCCGACCCACCTAAAAAAATAGCCAAACTCTTGATTGTTAAAAAAAATTAACTTCTTCATCTTTTCAACTCTATCATCACCATAGTTGCCACCACCCCCTTTCCTCTATAACAACCACGCTACCACCATAACCATGATTTAAATGTTTGCTCCATTCCTCCATTTTCGAACAATAACAACAGGAATATTATGCTAATCGAAAGGGTCCGATTAGAAATTTTTTAATTTTTTTTCAATTTGACGTCCTTCCTTTGTTGTAAAATAAGGATTTTGTTCAAGGCGGAGTACCTAGGCCATAAAAGTTTTATTTTTACAATAAATTACCATTTGGGTCTAACGACATATTAAGAGTTTTCAAAATTTACAAAAATTGTGAAGAACAAACTGGATTCCGGAATTTAAAGCCCATGAATTCATAATGGGTTCTTTGATTATCTTATGTGATGAGAAAGAAAAACTATTTTCCATTGTAAGTGACATTTGAATGTGAAAATTAGGGTCTTTTGACGAACATTTTCAAAAAATGATAGCTCCAATGATAAATGTAAAATGAATAAGATGATAAAAATATGGAAAAAGAGCAAAACTGCCCCTAGACTAAAAATGTGGTGGCAGTGTGGTTGCTATGGAGGAAAGGGGATGGTGGAAGCTATGATGGTGGTAGAATTGAAAAGATGGAGAAGTTAATTTTTTTGACAATCAAGAGTTTGGCCATTTTTTAAGGCGGGTCGGATTTTTGGGTTGGGTAAACAAAATGGGTTAAGGGTGGGTTTATTTAATTGGGGTCACGGTTTAAAATTGGACCAATAAGAAGTTGCCACATGTAATTTAAGTAAACGTTTTTTTATTTGGCATTGACCATTAGTCGTAGGGGCATAAGTAAACCAGAAAGATAACGATGGGGGCATTTTTAGCTCAATAGGTGGAAGGAGGGAATATTTGTACCAAATTGAATAGTCTAATGGTAGTTTTGGCCCTTTCCGATGAATCAATAGCAACTGCGCTCACTGTGGGTGTACAGACTACGGAGAGGCAGATCCAACCCAAGCGCTATAATAAGCCAAATCCTGGCATGAATCAATAAATTCTGCTGCGGCTTGCAGGCCGATGCAATAAATGTCACTCACAAATAGGCCCACAGCCTCACTCAGTCATCCATCTCTCCAGTCTCTTGGGCTTACAACACTCATGCTAAGCAACCCAAATCAATGATACAATATGTGACATTATACGGTAACAGAGACTAAGATATGATATGCAACAATGAATGCGACTGAGTACATAACAAAAATTAAGCAAATAACTCAATAACAAAGATAGACCACTATGGGTTCCAATAGTACAAGCATATAGCCTAAGCATGTTTCCTAGCATAAATCATAGCTCAAGTGCTCTAACACATATAGTACAGTAATAATGTTCAGATAAGATAGCTACACAGTTCCATGAAATCGACTAAATCACAATTACTATGGTGCACGCCTACACGCCCATCACCTAGCACGTGCGTCACCTCAACACCAATCACATAAACGTAACTCGGGGTTTTATACCCTCAGAACTAGGTTTAGAAGTGTTATTTACCTCAAACCATGCAGATCTCTACTCCAATAAGCCCTTGCCTCGCGAATCAGCCTCTGAATGCCTTGAATCTAGCCATAAACAATTCGATACAATCAACACGAGCTAAAGAAATTAATTCCATATGAAAATACTAAGATCTTAAGCAAAAGTCACAAAGTCAACCCAAAAGTCGACCCCCAGGCCCAGGATCTCAAAATTCGATAAAAGTTACCAAATCCGGAAGCCCATTCGACCACGAGTCCAACCATACCAAATTTATCAAATTCCAACACCAAATCGTCATTCAAATCCCCAAATTTATCTCCCCAACACATGGGTAAAAAATCCCCAATTTTCACTTCAAAGACACCAAATCTATGGGGGAAATTCAACGGGTAAGCAAAATACATGGATAAAAGTGATCAAAATTCACTTACCTTTCAATCTAGGTGAAGGCCTCTCCAAACATCGCCTAGGTTCGCACCCCAAAACTCTCAAAATGAGAAGAAGACTCAAATCCTCGATTTTTAAATCTTTGCCTAGCCCTTTTCACTCCTACGGACTCACCTGCCGCACTTGCTGCTCCACTTCTGCGGAGAGGAGCCTTCTTCTACGGAAATCACTTAAGCGCCGACCAGCCGTACCTGTGGCCCAAACTTTGCATCTGCGCTCTCGCAAGTGCGAAAATACCATCGCACCTGCGCAAGTCCCGCAGCTGACCCAACTCTGCTTCTGCGCCCAATACGCCGCATCTGCGACTATGTAGGGGTGGAAAATAACCTCGCACCTACGATGACTGCCCACTTCCTTCCAACCCGCTTCTGCGATGCCCTACTCGCTTCTGCGAGCTCGCACCTGCGATCAAAATTCCACAAGTGTGATCGCACCAGACCTGGTGCACTTCAACAGTCCTTAAATTCCAAACTTTGATCTGTTAACCATCTGAATTCCACCCGAGGCTCCCGTGACCTCAACCAAACATACCAGCAAATCCTAAAACATGATACGAACTTAGTCAAGGCCTTAAGTCATATCAAAAATACGAATCGCACCTTAATTCAAGCCTAATGAAAACTAGGAAATTCCAACTTCTACAAGCGATGACGAAACCTATCAAATCAAGTCCGATTGAAATCCAAATTTTCACACAAGTCATAAATGACACAACGAACCTACTCCAACTACCAGAACCAAAATCCGAGCCCGTTAACCACAAGTCAGCTCTCGGTCAAACTTCTCAATTTCTAAAACTTCTAATTTTCCAACTTTCGCCATTTCATGCCTAAATCAACTACGGACCTCCAAATCACTATCCGGACACTCTTAAGTCCGAAATAATTCAATGGAGCTATCAGAACCATCAAAACTCCATTTCGGAGCCATTTACACATAAGTCAACATCCAGTCAACCTTTTCAACTTAAGCTTCATACCTTGAGACTAAGTGTCTCAACCCATTCCGGAATATCTCCGGAACCAAACCAACTACCGACAAGTCACATAACGATAATTGAGCATAAAATAAGCAGTAAATGGGGAAACGGGGCTACAACACTCAAAATGACCGGTCGGGTCGTTACAAATTACTGAGAAGAATATTTTGAAAGTTTCCTTATATCTCTGATAAGAGTTCATAGCCTTTAGTGATTTATGTAACCCCAAAAATACTCGTTCCAGAGTAGGAGATTAGTGTACCGTTGGTCGGGCACTATGATAGAAGTTCCCCGGTAAGGCACAAGAATGCGAGCATGCTCCAATCTTGAACTATGGGGCACTACATGAATGGGGTCCAGGCGATCGGGCTAGGATCGTTCATCATATCTATCATATGGTGACATTTTCAGAATCAAAATCAGAAGAAATGTCAAAATCAATGAAACTTCCCATAAAAGAAAAAGAAAAGAAAAAGAAATTTCTTTAGAAAATTTACAAGGATTGTTTAGAGAAAGTTTATATATTTATCACTTTTAATTTTATATTTTTTTAGAAAAGAAGAGAAAAGAAAAGAAAAGAAAGAGAATTTTCATGAATGACATCAAGAAGAATTTTACGATACATATATGAGTTGTCTGTTTCAACTCTTTATCAGAAGCTTTTAGAATTTTCTTTTATCATGTATACATACTTCTTTCAGAGTCTCGTTCCAGCTATAGTGGGAGAATTTCTTTACTTATTGTGTACCGTTGTGGTGTACTTACGTTCTCTTCAATGGAACCTACATTGCCCTATGTCAATGTAGGCACAGATTTTGCAGGTAAGCAGGCTACGAGCTAAAATATTCTCCTTCCATTACCAGAAGATTTGGTGAGATCCATTTTAGTTCGTGGAGTTCGTTGATTCCAAAATTTTGTCTTATTATTCAGTATTTCTTAGAGGCTTCATAGACAGAGTATCATGGGTGTCCACTTTGAATTACATTGGTTTTTCAATGTATTTAAGATACCATAATGAATTGTTTTTCCAGAATATTATTTCATTTGAAGTTTCAGAAAAGAATTTACTTTAAATTATATTGATTTGTATTGAGATGCATAACACAACAGAAAAATAGCAGAATAAAAAAGCAAAATAGTTTGCTCAGTCAAGTTAAGGCACCGAGTGCTTGTTACGACTTGGTTAGAAATCGGATCATGACAAACTTGGTATTAGAGCATCAGGTTGAGAGAATCTTAGGGGTCTATGAAGCCGTGTCAGTAGAGTTATTTATCGTTGTGAGGGCTCCACTTCTATAAACGAGGGACTACAAACAATTAAGAATTTTTTTGCATTTTTCCTTACTCTAGATCATGCGTTAATGCTTAAAGTGAGAATCAGACTTCTGTTTTCGTCGATTAATCAAATGTTTGATATACTGATGTAATGATCCGGCCGGTCGTTTTGAGTATTATAGCCCCGTTCTCTCATTTATTGCTTATTCTGTATTTTGTTATTGTTATGTGAGTTGCCGGGGTGGTTGGTTTGGTTTCGTGGATGTTCGAAATGAATTGGGACACTTAGTCCCAAGGTTGGATGCCTAAGTTGAAAGAGTTGACCGGATGTTGACTTATGTGTAAATGACTACAAAATAGAGTTTTGATGGTTTCGATAACTATGTATGGTGATTTTGGACTTAGGAGTGTGTCCGGATATTGATTTGGAGGTCCATAGGTGATTATGGCTTGAATTGGCGAAAATTAGAAAAATAAAAGTTTGGAGACTTGAGAAGTTTGACTGAGAGTTGACTTTGTGGTTACCAGGATCAGATTTTTTTCTGAAAGTTTGAATAGGTCCGTTGTGTCAATCGGAGTTGGTTTGATAGGTTTCGGCATCGATTGTAGAAGTTGAAAATTCATTAGGCTTGAATTGGGGTGCGATTCGTGTTTTTGATGTTGTTTGATGAGATTTGAGGCCTCGACTAAGTTCGTATCGTGTTTTAGGACTTGTTGGTATATTTGGATGGAGTCCCGGGAGCCTCAAGAGTGATTCAGGTTGAAATCGGAATGAATTGTGGAATTTTGGATTTGTTGAACAACCCCAGTTCTGGTGCGCTCGCACGTGCGGTGGGAATGGCCACAGATGCGGCGCCATAGGTGCATCCTTTCGAGCACAGGTGCGGAAGTGAGTGGGGGGCACTAGGAATGCAAAAGCTTTAAAATCTCAGCAGAAGCAAGGTCGCTTCTGTGATGAAGTGAAGCGCAGGAGCGGGCATGGTCATAGGTGTGACATTTCCTCCGCAGGCGCAGGTGGGGGCGTAGTTCTGCAGAGGCGGATGGGGTGGTTTTGAGTGGGATGCACTGGTGCGCTTCATTTTTCCGCATGTGCGAACCTCCTCGTCGCGGAAGCGTAAATCGCTGGGCAGATAAGGGGTGTTCTATGGTTAGGTTCATTCTTCATTTTTATGGACCTAGAGAGCTCGGTTTTTGGCGATATTTTGAGGAATTTTCAAGGAAATCATCGAGGTAAGTGATTCTAACTCGGATTTGGCTATTATACATGAATCCATCTTTACTTTTGTCATTTAATTAGTGATTTGATTTGGAAGTTTTGGGAAAGAATTATGAAAATTCGTAGACCAAATTTTGGGGATTTGAAAGGCGATTTGAGGTTGGATTTGAATAATATTAGTATGGTTGGAATCGTTATTGAATCGTTGTTCGGATTTTGTAAATTTTGTTGGATTTCGAGACGTGGGCCTGGGGTTGACTTTTGGGTTGGCTTTTTGACTTTGGTTAAAGATCTTAACTTTATCATTGGAAATCAATTCCTATGGCTTATATTAATAGTATTACATTATTTTTTGCAAGATTCTAGACTTCCAGAGATTGATACGCGTGGGAAGGACTTGCTAGCGGAGTGATTTGATTTGTTTGAGGTAAGTATCTTATCTAAACTTGGTTGATGCATTAGTTGCCTGAATTGTTATGATATCCACGTGCTATTGGGTGCACACATGTGTGGGGATGAACCCATATTCAGGCACCGAGATTATTTATTCATGTTCGAGTTGTGGTCGGGCTCTTATTAGCCTAGAATTTGACTGCTAAACCTTAAGCTATGATGCTTCGCACACTTGTGATATTTTTGTGAACTATTTGAGCCATGTTTGAGGCTACATAGGTGCTTAATCCCAGAATGAACTAATGAATGTTATTCTTTGATAAAATTACCGGTTTGAGTTATGATAATATGCTTGCACATGCCTATACTTTAGCATGTCGTTTATACCAGTCCAGGAGGATGAGATTTGATATTCACTCATTTCATACATGTATACTTGTTTATTTACTCCTGTGTGATATGATTGGACTGGGTGCCTATGACCACGCCGGGAAGATTGTGTTTGTTGGCACGTGAGTTGTCCATGCGGATCTAGATATTGATGTTATTAGCACGTGAGTTATCCGTACAACACATGAGTTATCCGTACAGGTTCTATTATTAGCACTTGAGTTGTCCGTGCAGCGTGTAGATATAGATCTATCTCCCTAGGGTCACCCTCTCATGTTTCTCTCTTGATGGTGTACGTGCGGATATTGGGAATACTGATCAGTGGTTTGGAACGAATATGGAAAAGTGAGGGAATCTAGTTAGTGTTTTGTTGGATTTTGCATGTCATCTTTACTTGCAATTTCCTAGATCATTTATCTGATTTAACTGCATATCACCTCTATATGCCAAGATATTGCCCGAGCACAATATTTGAGAAATTGTACACATACACACATGGAGGTTTTCTTACTAATCTTTATTATTTGATTTCAATATTGATCTTTACTAATTTATACGATGAAACTACACAGGTGATAGCTAGTATCATTAATAATTTGTGCTTCTCTTACCTTGCCGTATTTATTTACGATACTTATTGAGTACATTTGATCGGTTATCTTCATACTACACTATGCACTTAATTGTGCAGATCCAGGTGTGGGGACTAGTTATCAGCAGTAGATTGCTTGTTGGACTATCTGCTAAAGACGAGGTAGAGTTGCATCCTTGGTCGCAGTTTGACTTGTATTTTCCTTTCATATTGTTATTATAATTCAGAAAATGTATTTATTGCTTAGTTTAAGACTTGTATCCCGTTGTAGTAGCTCATGACTCCGTACATACCATTTTCTGGGGGAATTTACTTGTATTAGCAGTTTTTATTGTATTGAGACCTCAGGTTTATGTTATTTCTATGAATTTCGTTATTATGTTGCTTTTGTTATCATGTTTCGACTTGCCTAGCCGGTGTGTCAGGCACCATCACGATATATTGAGATTTTGGGTCGTGACAAGTTGGTATCAGAGCCCTAGGTTCATACATATTACGAGTCATGAGCAGGTTTAGTAGAGTCTTGCGGATCAGTGATTACACATGAGCAGGAAAACTTCACTTTCTTGTATTCTTATCATGCAGATTTGTCGATTCCGAAAACTAAACTTCTAATATTCTACTCTCTCACAGATGGTGAGGACACATGCTATCGGATAGGGCGAACGGCCACCAGTACCACTATCTAGGGCCGCGAGAGGCCCGATCGCGGTTGAGGTCAAGGTACAGATGGTACAATAGCTAGAGCGACACCTGTGGAGCCACCAGTTGCTCCAGCTCAGTAGCAGATAAAAGATGTGGTTGAGTTGGTAGGACCAGCTTAGGCACTAGCTGTGCCCATTATGATTCTATGTCTTCAGGAGGCTCTGGCCCAAATATTGACAGTATGCGCTAGCCTTGCTCTAGCAGTTTCAGTTCTGGCCGCACAAGCCAGTTCTCAAGCCGAGGGAGGTTCTCAAACTCCCGCTACCCGTATTCTAGAGCAGGTGGTTCAGGGACATCAGACACCAAGGTTACAACTAGCCCAGCCTGCTGTAGCTGCGCAGGCCCCGGTGGGTCCACCGATGAGTAACGAGGAGTAGAAGAGGCTAGAGCATTTGGGAGGGTCATGCCTCCATTATTCAGTGGGGATGAATTAGAGGATGATCACGAATTCTTAGATCTGTGCCAGCGGATTCTTTATGCGACAGGTATTCTGGAGACTAGTGGAGTCTCATTTACTACGTTTCAGCTGTCTGGGCAGCCTTTAGATGGTTGGAGGCCTATAAGTTTAGCAGGACAGTCGGTGTTGCACCACTTATATGGCATGCGTTCTCCGTTCTGTTCTTAAAGAAGTTTGTTCCACAGACCCACAAGGAGGAGTTGCGTAGGCAGTTTGAGAAGCTACGTTAGGAGGGTATGTCCGTGACCTAGTATGAGATTAGATTTTCAGAGTTAGCTCGTCACGCGATCTGGTTGGTTCCCACAGAGAGGGAGAGGATTAGGAGGTTCATTGATTGCCTCAACTATGGATTGCGTTTCATCATGACTCGAGAGATTGCATGAGGTGCTAGGTTCGACGAAGTGGTTGATATTGCCAGACGGCTTGGGGAGGTTCGTAGTCAGGAGCGTGATGAGAGGGAGGATAGGAGTCCTTGTGATTCAGGGGGTTTCAGTGGTGTTTCTTCTGGAGGAAAGTCCTATCACAGTAGGGGTCCTCCTTATAGGCCTGCTCAGATGGCTCGTCCGGTTAATCGTGGTGCATCAGTTAGCCATAGTTCCTACAGTGCTCGTTTGGGTCAATTATCATTTAGTGCGTTACCAGCGCAGAGTTCTTACCATGCTTCATCTTCCCAAATTTTTACAGGCAATTCCTCGATTTATCAGGGGTAACAGCTCCGTCAAAGGAGAGGTTGTTCTGAATGCGGGGACTTGAGTCATCTCAAGAAGAATTACCCTAGACTTTTGAGTGGGGTTCCACAATAGAGTTCTCGACCAATAATACCAGTACCAGCAGCTACACCACCCGCCCAGCCAGCTCGGGGTGGGGCTCAGGCAGCTAGAGGTCGCCCTAGAGGGGGAGGCCGATCAAGTGGTGTACATGCTCGATGCTATGCTTTCCCTACCAGGCCAGAGTTTGTTGCTTCAAACATAGTGATCACAAGTATTGTCTCAGTATTCCACAGGGATGCTTCCACATTATTTGACCCTAGTTTTAGTTATTCATATGTGTTATCGTATTTTGCTCGTTATTTGAATTTGTCCTGCGAGTCCTTAGTTTCACATGTTCATGTATCTACGCTGGTGGGCGGTTCTATTATTGTGGACCGTGTGTATTGGTCATGTTGGTGACCGTTGGAGGATTGAAGACTAGAGTTGATCTCTTATTGCTTAGTATGGTCGATTTTGACGTGCTTCTGTGCATGGATTGGTTGTCCTGATATCATGCTATTCTGGATTGTCACGCTAAGACTATGACATTTACCTAGGATCGAGTGGAGGGGTTCTCTAGACTATGTTCCCAGTAAGGTGATTTCATATTTAAAGGCCCAATAGATGGTTGGAAAGGGGTGTTTGTCATATTTAGCCTTTGTGAGGGATGTTGGTAATTATACTCCTGCCATTGATTCTGTTCCGGTGGTGCGAGACTTTCTGGGTGTGTTTCCTACAGACCTGTCGGGCTTGCCGTCCGACAGGGATATTGATTTTGGTATTGACATGGTGCTGGGCACTCCACCCATTTTTATTCTTCCGTATCGTATGTCACCAGGAGAGTTGAAGGAATTGTAAAAGCAGCTTCAGGAGCTTCTTGATAAGGGGTTCATTAGGCCTACTGTGTCACCTTGGAGAGCACCGGTTTTGTTTGTGAAGAAGAAGGATGGTACTATGCGGATGTGCATCGACTATATGCAGTTCAACAAAGCTACAATTAAGATCAAGCATCCTTTGCCGCGCATGGATGACCTATTTGGCCAGCTTCAGGGAGCTAGAGTGTTCTCTAAGATTGATTTGAGGTCTAGGTATCACCAGTTGAAGATTCGGGACTTGGATATTCTGAAGACGACATTCAGGACCCGCTATGGTCACTATGAGTTCCTTGTGATGTCTTTTGGGCTGACCAATGTCCCAACAACATTCATGCATATGATGAACAGTGTGTTTCCAGCCATATCTTGATTCATTTGTCATAGTCTTTATTGATGATATCCCGGTGTACTCACGTAGCTAGAAGGAGAATGCACAACATCTGATGATTGTACTACAAAGGTTGAGGGAGGAGAACCTTTATGCTAAGTTCTCCAAGTGTGAGTTTTGGCTCAGTTCGGTGTCGTTCTTGGGCACGTGGTGTCCAGTGAGGGGATTAAGGTGTGAAGAAGAAGGATGGTACTATGCGGATGTGCATCGACTATATGAAGTTCAACAAAGCTACAATTAAGAACAAGCATCCTTTGCTGCGCATTGATGACTTATTTGGCCAGCTTCAGGGAGCTATAGTGTTCTCTAAGATTGATTTGAGGTTTGGGTATCACCAGTTGAAGATTTGGGACTCGGATATTCTGAATACGACATTCAGGACCCGCTATGGTCACTATGAGTTCCTTGTGATGTCTTTTGGGCTGACCAATGCCCCAACAACATTCATGCATCTGATGAATAGTGTGTTCCAGCCATATCTTGATTCATTTGTAATAGTCTTTATTGATGATATCTCGATGTATTCACGTAGCTAGGAGGAGCATGCACAACATCTGAGGATTGTACTACAAAGGTTGAGGGACGAGAACATTTATGCCAAGTTCTCCAAGTGTGTGTTTTGGCTCAATTCGGTGACGTTCTTGGGGCACGTGGTGTCTAGTAAGGGGGTTAAGGTAGATCCAAAGAAGATTGAGGCGGTTCAGAGTTGGCCCAGACCGTCTTCAGCTACTGCGATTCAGAGTTGTTTCGGCCTGGCCGGATATTATCATCGCTTCGTGAAGGGTATCTAGTCTATTGCAGTGCCTTTGACCAGGTTGACCCAGAAGGGTGCTCTATCTAGTTTGTCGGATGAGTGTGAGGAGAGATTTTAGAAGCTTAAGATTGCCTTGACCACATCTCCAGTTCTAGTTTTGCTTTCAGCATCAGGTTCTTATATAGTGTGTTGTGATGCTTCTCGGATCGGTATTGGGTGTGTCTTGATGCAGGAGGGTATAATGATTGCTTATGCATCACACCAGTTGAAGCCTCATGAGAAAAACTACCCCGTTCATGATTTGGAGTTGGCAGCCATCAGTCATGCATTAAAGATTTGGAGGAATTATCTCTACGACGTGTCTTGCTAGGTATTTATAGATCATCAAAGTCTTCAACACTTGTTCAAGAAATTGGATCTAAATTTGACGCAGCAGAGATGTTTGGAGCTTCTAAAGGACTATGATATTACCATTTTGTATCATCCCAGGAAGGCCAATGTGGTGGCCCATGCCTTGAGTAGGAAGGCGGTGAGTATGGGTAGCCTTTCATTTATTTTCTGTTGGTGAGAGACCTCTTGCATCAGATGTTCATGCCTTGGCCAAACAGTTCGTGAGGTTGGATGTTTTGGACCCTAGTCGGGTTCTAACTTGCGTTGTTTCCCGGTCTTCTTTATATGGTCGCATCAGAGAGCGTCATTATGATGACCCTCATTTACCTGTCCTTAAGGACACGGTTCAACACGGTGATGTCAAGGAGGTTTCTATTGGGGATGATGGGGTGTTGTGGATGTAGAGTTGGATTTGTGTGCCCAATGTGGATGGGCTACACGAGTTGATTCTTGAGAAGGCCCATAGTTCGCGGTATTCCATTCATCCGGGTGCCGTGAAGATGTATCAGGACTTGAGGCAGCACTATTGGTGGATGAGAATGAAGAAAGACATAGTGGAGTTTGTAGCTCGATGCTGAAATTGTCAGCAGGTGAAGTACAAGCATCAGAGACTTGATATTCCGGAGTGCAAATGGGAGCGTATCACCATGGACTTCGTAGTTGGGCTTCCACAGACCTTGAAGAAATTTTTAATGCCCCAAATTTTCATTTTGACTTTTAGAACCCTGTTCCCCTAAATAAAACTCCCTGTATGTGTTTTTACTAATTTATGAATTGCGGGGATGGTTGGTTCTGGATTTGAAAGTGTTCGGGTTGAAAATGGAACACTTAGTTCCTTAATTAAGTTTTAAAAGGTCAATTTTGACTTCGGTCAACATTTTTAGAAAATGACCCCGGAGTCGGAATTTGACGATTCCAATAGGTTCGTATGATGATATTAGACTTGGGTGTATGTTCGAATCGGCTTTTGGACAACCCGAGAGGGTCTCAGCGCTTAATAGTGAAAATTAACTATTTAAAGGTCTAGGGTTCCTTAAATTTGGTTTGGAGTAGGTTTTGGAGTAAATGAGGCCTGTTTGGAATTTCGAGTCTGGGAATAGCTCCGTATGGTGATTTAGTACTTGCACGCAAAATTTGGTGCCATTCCGAGTAGTTTAAGTATGTTTCAGCGCGTTCGGAGTATGTTTGAAGAATTTGAAATTTCTAAGTTGAATCAATTTGGTTTGGGGTATGATTCTTAGTTTTGATGTTATTTTACATATTCCGAGGGTTTGAGCGAGTCCGTTTTAAGATTTCTAACTTGTTGGTATGTTCGGACGGGGCCCCGTGGGCCTCGGGTGTTAACCGGACGAGGCTCAGACTAATTTTGGATTTGGGAGAAAAGCTGAAGCTTTCTGCTTCTGGTACGATCGCACCTGCACAAGGGCAGCCGCAGGTACGATCTCGCAGGTGCGAAGGAAGAGACCGTAGAAGCGGATTGGGAGCAGATGCGACGGTACAAGTCGTAGAAGCAGATCGCAGATGCGAAGTACGAGTCGTAGAAGCGGATTCGCAGATGCGAGCCGCTGACCGCAGAAACGAACAGGGCCGGCTTAGGGGGAAGCCGCATCTGCGAGGCCTTTTCTACAGATGCAGAGCCGCAAATGTGAAAGGGCTGCTTGGCAGAATGTATTAAAATCGGGGCTCATCCATTTTAGCCCGTAATTCCTCCATTTTTGGGCCATGTTGGAGCTTTTTAAGAGGGAATTTCAACTAGCAACTTGAAGGTAAGTTAATTCTACACACTTTGAGTTAAATACATAGATTATGGGTAGATTATAACCTGTAAATTGTGGAAATCAAGAGTTTAGAGGAAAAATCTAGATTTGTATAAAGATGAGATTTTAACCACGAAAATGGTTATGGAATTGGATGGAAATTGTATATTTGAGTTCTTGAGATTATGGGTAATGATTTCCTCCGAATATTTCCGGAATCCGGGCATGTGAGCCCGGGGTCAATTTTAGAAATTTTAAAATTTTGGGTCGGGTTATTTATTTAATAGTCTAATTTCGAATTATTGAGCATGTATTAATTATTTTATATAACTATTGGATAGTTTCGGATTTTTCGGCATCGAATTGATATTTTTACGCGATATTTTGATCGGAAAGTGGACTTCGAGACAAGGTAAGTCTCTTGTCTAATCTTGTAAATGGGAATTTACCCCATAGGTTATTTTAATTAATTATTGTTGTTAATTGTGGGGGCTACGTACGCACGAGGTGACGAGAGTCCGTGCGTAACTACTAATTATGTTATGTCCGGGTATTTTAGGACTCAAATCATGAAATACTTGTGATAATTGCATCTTCTATTTAATTAAAATATTGGGATTATATTGTAAATTGTTAGGGGAAATTATAAAAGATCGAAATTTCATATACTTGAATTTTTGTGTAAATTATTTGTTTGCTAAAAGAAATTGTACATCCTTATGTGTTAGCTTTATAATAACTTCTCATTCCGGGGGTTCATAAGAAAATATCCTCCTTTCTTATGGAGCGGGCCGAACACCTCGACAGTATAGATGCATCTATGGATCGTGTTGCACGTCCCTCGGCAGTGTACACGATATTCTGGATCGGGCCGAACGACCTCGGTTGGAATCGTGCCTAATAATAATAATTACATGATACCTTGATATTTTATTACAACTTGTGAAGCAAATTGATAATTTCGAAATTATTGAAATTTGAGAATAATTAATTCTGCTCGTTAAGAAAATAATTGTTGTTCATATAAATCATGTTTAATTAAATGTTTCTATTTTTAAAATTACTGACCCATAGTGAGAGTCAAAGTCGACCTCGACCTCTTGTCACTACTTCTTCGAGATTAGGCTTGATACTTACTCGGTACATATTGTTTACGTACTCATGCTATGCTTGATGCACTTTTTGTGCAGGACCTGAGACAGGTGCTATAGGTGGACCTACCGACGCGTACCACGCTATCCCGAGGCTTAGTGGTGAGCTGCCTTTCTGAGCCGTTTTGCAGCAACTAGTGCCTCTCATTGTATTTGTATTCTGTCTATTTTATTTCGGATAATATTTAAAAGTTTTGTATAATCTACTAGATGCTCATACACTTATGACACCAGGTCTTGGCACACATACTAGTAGAATTGTGGATTTTATTGTTTTTCTTTGTTTTTATATAATCGGATATTTTATATTTTTCTTGATTATTGCAAGTAATAAGAGTTTAATTACTCGAAATTTTTTTAAAAGAATAAATGTATGTTTAATTCACTAATTGGCTTGCCTAGCTGCGATGTTGGGCGCCCTCACGACCTATCGGTGAAATTGGGTCATGACAATATGGTATCAGAGCACTAGGTTCACGTAGGTCTCACAAGTTATGAGAAGGCCTAATAGAGTCTTTCGGGTCGGTACAGAGACGTTTGTACTTATCTTCAAGAGGCTATAGGGTGTTAGGAAACTACCTTTCTTCATCTCCTATCGTGCAATTGATATAGTACTAAATACTTTCTCTTATTCTCTCACAGATGGTGAGAACGCGCTCTAATAAGCCTCCAGACCAGGGAAGAGCTACTCCCTCAGTTGTTAGAGGCCGAGGGAGGGCTCCAACCCATGGTAGGGAATGAGGACATCCCAGAGTTATTCCAATTATGCCACCAGTCGGTCCAGCAGAGGATCCTATTATTGAGGAACAAGGCTAGGTGCTCATAATAGAACCAGCTCCATTGGATTTCATATCTGCACCGGGATTCCAGGAGGTCATGGGCCGTATGCTGCGATTCATGGACACTATGACTCAGGCCGGTTTATTTCCGGCCGACCCAGCCACATCTTAGGCGGGCGGGGGAGCATATACCCCCTATCGCACATGCCCGTGGGCAGGCAACTAGTGTATATCAGACCCAAGGTGCACTACCCGTAGGAGGAGCCCAACCAGTGGCAGCATCTACACTTGAGCCTAGACCAGTTGCGGCCGACGAGTTGCAAAAGTTATTGGATAGATAGACCAGGCTACATCCTCCTTTCTTTGGGGGTTAGCGACATGAGGATCCCCAGGACTTCGTCGATCGGTACAGGGACAAACTGCACAACATGAGGATATTAGAGTTCCATGGGGTAGACTTTGCTACCTTTCAGCTAGAGGGCAGGGCCCGTAGGTGGTGGCGGTCCTATCTTCTGGGCAGATCAACAGATTTTCCTCCCATGACTTGGGATAGGTTTACCCGTATTTTCCTGGATAGATATATTCCACCCTCCTAGAAGGAAGAGTTGCGGTTTCAGTTTGAGCAGCTCCAGCAGGGTCAGCTGTCTGTGACCGATTATGAGGCGAGGTTCTCTAAGTTATATCGCAATGCACTTATGATACTCCCTACTGATGCAGAGAGAGTACGGAGGTTTGTTGCGGGTTTACATACTGGCATTCAGGCCACTATGGCTTGAGAGGTTGAGATGGGGACTTCTTATGAGGTGGTTGTGGATATAGCCCGAAGGATTGAGGGTGTGCATCCGCGTAGCCGAGAGCAGGTTATGAGCGATAAGCGATTTAGATATTCTGGAGAGTTCAGAGGTGCTCCATATAGGGGTAGAGGTCAGTTAGTGAGAGGCAGTCCAGCAGACCCCCATATCTAACACCACTGCCTTCTCGGGGTGCCCCGGTGCGACCTTATTTCAGTGCTATGTCAGAGAGTTCTTATTGCCCACTAGCTATTCAGGGTTCTTCCAGTGGGTATTTAGGTCACCAGGGCAAGACTTCCAGTTAGCAGCCCATCGCACCGAGAGTTTGTTATGAGTGCGGGGATTTCAGTCACATGCGGAGATTTTTCCCCAGGCTTCGGGGTAGACCAGTGCAGCAGGGTCAACAACCTATGATTATCGCACCAGTTGCTCCACCAGTCGTCCGACCACCCAGAGGTGGAAGGCAGGTGGGTAGAGGCAATCCTAGAGGTGGAGGCCAGCCTGTTGGCGCTCCAGCTCGGTTATATGATTTTCCGGCCAGACCAGATGTAGAGGCCTCAAATGCCGTGATCACATGTATTATTTCTGTTTCATCAAAGATGCCTTCGTATTATTTGATCCAGGGTCTACATATTCCTATGTGTCATCTCTATCTGCTAATTTCCTGGGTGTTTCTCGTGAGTCCTTTAGTACTCCTGTTTATGTGTCCACTTCTGTGGGCGATTCTGTTGTTATGAATCGGATCTATCGGTTCTGCATTGTTACATTTTGTGGTTATGAAACTAGAGCAGATCTTCTGCTGCTTGATATGATCGACTTTGAGATCATCTTGGGCATGGCCTGGCTATCCCTATATCATGCCATCCTAGATTTCCATGCTAAGACTATTACTTTGGCAATGCCAGAATTACCTAGGTTGGAGTGGAAGGGTTCGTCTGTCAGCGCATCTAGTCAGGTTATTTCCCTTCTAAAAGCTTGACACATGGTCGAGAAAGGTTGTTTGGTTTATCTAGCCTATGTTCGGGATACTACTGCAGAGACTCCGGTAATTGATTTAGTGCTTGTAGTTCGGGAGTTCTCCGATTTCCTTCAGATCTTCCATGCATGCCACCAGATCGTGATATTGATTTCTTTATTGAGTTGGCTCCAGATACCCAGCCTATAACTATCACATCGTATCGCATGGCTCCGAAAGAATTGAAGGAATTGAAAGAAAAACTTGAGGTGTTACTAGCTAAAGGGTTCGTCAGACCAAGTGTATTGCCTTGGGGTGCACCGGTATTATTTGTAAAGAAGAAGGATAGAATTATGCAGATATGTATTGATCATCGTAAATTGAACAAAGTTAACATTAAGAACAAGTACCCGTTATTGCGTATTGATGATCTATTTGACCGGTTGCTGGGTGCTAGGGTGTTTTCTAAGATCGACTTGAGGTCGAGGTACCATCAGTTGAAGATTCGGGATTCGGATGTCCCGAAGACTGCTTTTCAGACTAGATATGGTCATTATGAATTTCTGGTGATGTCTTTCGGTTTAACTAACGCCCCGACGACGTTTATGGATTTGATGAACATGGTATTTAGGCCATATATTGATTCGCTTGTCATTGTCTTCATTGATGACATTTTGATTTACTCACGCAGTAATGAAGAACACAAGCATCATATGAGAGTGGTGCTTCAGACGTTGCGGGAACAAAAGCTATATGCTGAGTTCTCCAAATGTGAGTTTTCGCTAAATTTTGTAGCATTTTTGGGGCATATTGTATCGGGCGAGGGCATTAGAGTTGATCCCAAAAAGATTGAGGCAGTTCAGAATTGGCATCGTCCCACTTCAGTGACTGAGATCTGAAGTTTCCTAGGGTTAGTGGGTTATTATCATCGGTTCATGGAAGGTTTTTCATCTATTGCCGCGCCGTTGACCAAATTAACCCAGAAGGGTGCTTCGTTTCGATGGTTCGATGATTGTGAGGAGAGCTTTCAGAAGCTCAAGATAACATTAACTACAACACCAGTGTTAGTGTTGCCTTCTGGTTCGGGGATGTATACAGTGTATTGTGACGCTTCACGCATTGGTTTGGGTTGTGTATTAATGCAGTAGGGGCGATTTATTGCATATTCTTTACGTCATCTGAAGCCCCACGAGAAGAATTACCCGATACATGATTTGGTGTTAGTTGCAATTGTTCACGCTCTTAAGATTTAGAGGCATTATCTTTATGGGGTGTCTTGTGAAGTTTACACTGATCATTGCAGTTTACAACATTTGTTCAAGTAGAGGGATCTAAATTTGAGGCAGCGCAAATGGCTTGAGTTACTGAAAGATTATGATAGTACTATCATGTATCATCCAGGCAAAGCAAATGTAGTTGCGGACGCCTTGAGTAGAAAGGCGGAGAGTATGGGTATAGTTTAACTTTCATTTCAGCAGAGGAGAGGCCACTAGATTTGGATATTTAGTCCTTGGCTAATAGACTCGTGAAATTGGATATTTCAGAGCCCAACCGAGTTCTTGCATATGTTGTGGCCCAGTCTTCACTATTAGAGCAGATCAAGGCTCCCCAGTATGATGATCCACACTTATTGGTTCTTCAAGAAACGGTACAACAGGGTGGTGCCAAGGAAGTTACAATTGGCACGGATGGTGTTCTCCGACTCCAGGATCGTCTATGTGTTCCAAATGTGGATGGACTGAGGAAAAGGATCCTAGAGGAGGCACACAGTTCTCGGTATTCTATTCATCCAGGTGCTACGAAGATGTGTCGTGACCTGAGGCAGTATTATTGGTGGCGGCAGATAAAAAAGGACATAGTTGAGTATGTAGCTAGGTGCCTAAATTGCCAGCAAATTAAATATGAGCACCAGAGGCCAGGTGGCCTACTTCAGCAAATGACTATACCGGAGTGGAAATGGAAACGCATTACTATGGACTTTGTAGTTGGGTTGCCGCAGACCTTACAGAAGTTTGTTGTAGTTTGGGTCATTGTCAATAGGTTGACCAAGTTGGCACACTTTATTCCATTTGTGACTATGTATACTTCCGAGAGGTTGGCCCAGATTTATATTAAGGAGATAGTTTGGTTGCACGGTTTGCCAATTTCCATCATATCAAATAGATGCCCTCAGTTTACTTCACATTTTTGGAAAGCGGTACAAAGTGAATAGGGGACCCGTGTAGAGCTCAGCACAACCTTTCATCCGCAGACCAAAGGGAAGTCAAAGCAGAAAGTTTAGATTTTGGAAGATATGCTCAGTGGGATCGTTTCTTGCCTTTGGCCGAGTTTTCTTATAACAATAGTTACCAATCCATCATCGAGATGGCTCCATTCGAGGCTTTCTATGGTCGGCGATGTCGTTCTCCCATCGGATGGTTTGAGCCCGATAAGGCTAAGTTATATGGTACTGATTTGGTGAAGGATGCCTTAGAAAAGGTAAAGTTGATTCAGGAGCGACTTCGTACAACACAGTCCAGACAGAAGAGTTACACGGATCAGAAAGCGTGTGATTAATCATTTATGGTGGGTGAGAAAGTTCGCTTGAAGGTTTCGCCAATGAAGGGAATCATGAGATTCGGGAAGAAGGGCAAGTTGAGCCCAAGGTTTGTTAGGACCATTTGAGGTGTTGAGATGAGTTGGGGAGGTTACTTACGAGCTTGCCTTGCCTCCCAGTCTATCGGGAGTTCATCCGATTTTCCATATATTTATGCTTCAGAAGTATCATCCCGACCTATCACATGTATTAGACTTCAGCACAGTTCAGCTAGATAAAGGCTTGGGTTATGAAGAGGAGCAAATTGCCATTGTTGATAGACAGGTTCGCCAGTTGAGGTCCAAGAATATTTATGCGGTAAAAGTCCAATGGAGGGGTCAACCAGTCGAGGAAGCGACTTGGGAAGCAAGAGAAGGACATGCGGAGCAAATATCCACACTTATTCAGCACTCCAGGTATAATTCTAAACTCGTTCGAGGACGAACGTTTGTTTAAGAGATGGAGAATGTAATGACCCAACAGTTTATTCTGACTTTTAGGATCTCATTCCCCTAAATAAAACTCATCGTATGTGCTTTTACTAATTTATGACTTGCGGGGATGGTTGGTTCTGGATTTGGAAGTGTTCGGGTTGAAAATGAAACACTTAGTTCCTTAATTAAGTTTTAAAAGGCCAAGTTTGACTTTGGTCAACCTTTTTAGAAAATGACCCCGGAATCGGGATTTGACGATTCCAATAGGTTCGTATGATGATTTTGGACTTGGGCATATGTTCGAATCGGGTTTTGGACAACCCGGGAGCGTCTCAACGCTTAATAGTGAAAAGTAATTATTTAAAGATTTAAGGTTCTTTAAATTTGGTTTGGAGTAGGTTTTGTAGTAAATGAGGTCCGTTTGGAATTATGAACCTGGGAATAGCTCTGTATGGTGATTTAAGACTTGCACGCAAAATTTGATGTCATTCCGAGTAGTTTAAGTATGTTTCGGCGCGTTCGTAGTAAGTTTGAAGAATTTGAAACTTCTAAGTTGAATCAATTTGGTTTGGGGTATGATTTTTAGTTTTGATGTTGTTTTACACGTTCCGAGGGTTCGAGTGAGTCCGTTTTATGAATTCAAACTTGTTGGAATGTTCGGACAGGGCCCCGGGGGCATCAGGTGTTAATCAGACGAGGCACGGACTAATTTTGCACTAGGGAGAAAAGCTGAAGCTCTCTGCTTTTGGTACGATCGCACCTGCGCAAGGGGAGCCGCAAGTGCGAGGCCGCCGGTGTGAAGGAAGAAACCGCAGAAGCGGATTGGGCGTAGATGCGACGGTACAAGTCACAGAAGCGGACTCGCAGATGCGAGCCGCTGAGCGCAGAAGTGAACGGGGCCGGCTTAGGGGGAAGCCGCATCTGCGAGGTCTTTTCCGTAGAAGCGGCTTGCGAGCCGCAGTTGCGAAAGGGCTGCTAGGCAGAATGTATTAAAATCGGGGCTCAGCCATTTTATCCCATAATTCCTCCATATTTGGGCGATTTTGGAGCTTTTTGAGAGGGAATTTCAACTAGCAACTTAAAGGTAAGTTAATTCTACACACTTTGAGTTAAATACATAGATTATGGGTAGATTGTAACCTGTAAATTGTGAAAATCAAGGGTTTAGAGGAAAAGCTAGATTTATATATAAATGAGATTTAACCATGAAAATTGTTATGGAATTGGATGGAAATTATATATTTGAGTTCTTGCGATTATGGGTAACGATTTCCTCCGAAAATTTTCGAGTCCGGCCATGTGGGCCCGGCTGAATTTTAGAATTTTTACCATTTTGGGTTGGGTAATTTATTTAATAGTCTAATGTTGAATTATTGAGCCCGTATTAATTATTTTATATAAATTTTGGATAGTTTCGGATTTTTCGGCATCGAATTGAGATTTTTACACGACATTTTGATCGGGAAGTAGACTTCGAAATAAGGTAAGTTTCTTGTCTAACCTTGTAAGAGGGAATTTACCCCATATGTGATTTTAACTAATAATTATTGTTAATTGTAGGGCCTACGTACACACGAGATGACGAGAGTCCGTGCGTAACTACTAATTATGTTATGCCCGGGTAGTTTAGGACTCAAATCATGAAATACTTGTGATAATTGCATCTTCTATTTAATTAAAATATTGAGATTATATTGTAAATTGTTAGGGAAAATAGTAAAATATCTAAATTTCATATACTTAAATTTTTGTGTAAATTATTTATTTGCTAAAAGAAATTGTACATCCTTATGTGTTAGCTTTATAATAACTTCTCATTCTGGAGGTTCATAAGAAAATGTCCTCCTTTCTTGTAGAGCGGGCCGAATGCCTCGGCAGTATAGATGTATCTATAGATCGTGTCGCACGTCCCTCGGCAGTATACACGACTCTCTGGATCGGGCCAAATGACCTCGACAGGAATCATGCCTAATAATAATAATTACATGATACCTTGATATTTTATTACAGCTTGTGAAGCAAATTGATAAATTGAAAATTATTGAAATTTGAGAATAATTAATTCTGCTCGTTAAGGAAATTATTGTTGTTCATATAAATCATGTTTAATTAAATGTTTCTATATTTAAAATTACTGACCCATACTGACACAAAAATCATGCTTACTTCTTCGAGATTAGGCTTGATACTTACTGGGTACACATTGTTTACATACTCATGCTACGCTTGCTGCACTTTTTGTGTAGGACCTGAAAAAGGTGCTATAGGTGGACCTACCGGCGCGTACTCATGCTATCCCAAGGCTTAGTGGTGAGCTGCCTTTCTGAGCCGTTCTGCAATAACTAGTGCCTCTCCTTGTATTTGTACTCTGTCTATTTTATTTCGGACAGTATTTAAAATTTTTGTATAATCTACTAGATGCTCATATACTTGTGACACCCTGTCTTGGTATACACTAGTAGAATTGTAGATTTTATTTTTTTCTTTGTTTTTATTTAATCGGATCTTTCATATTTTTCTTGATTATTACAAGTATGAAGAGTTTAATTACTCAAAATTTTTTTAAAAGAATAAATATATAATTAATTCACTAGTTGGCTTGCCTAGCTGTGATGTTGGGCCCCCTCACGACCTATAGGTAAAATTGGGTCGTGATAAAATTTGATGCTATTTGGGTGATAGTGGACCGGTTGACCAAGTCCGCACATTTCATTCTAGTTGGGACTACCTATTCTTCTGAGTGGTTGGCTGATATCTATATCTGCGAGCGTTCACCCTCACAGTATGTCCGTGTCCATCATTTCAAATCAGGACACGCAGTTCACATTGCAGTTTTGAAGAGTAGTGCACGGAGCTTTAGGCATACGGGTTGAGTTGAGCACAACATTCCACCCTCAGATGGACGGACAGTCCGAGCGCACCATTCAGATATTGGAGGATATGCTACACGCTTGTGTCGTCGATTTCGGGGGTTCTTGGGATCAGTTTCTGCCGCTTGTAGAGTTTGCCTACAACAACAACTACCAGTCAAGTATTTAGATGGCTCCATATAAGGCCTTATATGCGAGGAGGCCGATCTCCGGTTGGTTGGTTTTAGCCGGGTGAGGCTAGGCTATTGGGTACTGACTTAGTTCAGGATACTTTGGACAAGGTTAAGTTGATTCAGGATCGGTTTCACATGGCACAGTTTAGACAGAAGAGTTATGTCGATCGAAAGGTTCTTGATGTTGCTTACATGGTGGGGGAGAAGGTACTTCTTAGAGTTTCTCCTATGAAGGGTGTTATGAGGTTCGGGAAGAAGGGCAAGTTGATCCCTCGGTATATTGTCCCTTTTGAGGTACTTGAGAGAATTCGAGAGGTAGCTTACAAGCTTGCATTACCACCTAGGCTATATAGTGTTCATCCAGTGTTTCATGTTTCCATGCTCTGGAAGTATTTCGGCAATCCATATCATGTTTTGGACTCCAGCACAGTTATGTTAGATGGGGATTTGACTTATGATGTGGAGCCGATGGCCATTTTGGATCGGCACGTTCGGAAGTTGAGGTCGAAGAATATAGCTTCAGTAAAGGTGCAGTGGAGAGGTCAGCCAGTCTAGGAGGCTACTTGGGAGACAGAGCGGGAGATACAGAGCAGATATCCACACCTATTTGAGACACCATGTATTATTCTA